>NC_024316.1:3613640-3638812 GCF_000523025.1 Cynoglossus semilaevis | reverse complement strand
CTCCCCCCATACCTATATCAATCCCTTCAACATGTCAGTAATCATTCTAAATGGTTCCAGTATCTCACAGCTGGTTTGATGAAAACCAGATACCAGGTATCTGACATTTAGAGTACATTGTTCCTGGTACAGTCCTGAGTCCATGGTTCTCATTCCTGCACTGGTTTCTCTGGTACACTTCTCCTATTCACCTTCTCCTCCGTGCTGACCTACCTTTCTCTGTGTTGCTTTTCGTGGACACCCAGTGGCTACAGTGATAATGAGCAGACTTCTGAAATACCTCACACTTCACATACACACACACACCCTCTCACACACACACACAGACACTGTAGAAACACTCACCCACAGGATAATGAAACTTGATTCCAAACCCCAAAGACAAATTTGCTCCTGCAGATGCCAGGAGAGGCGTTGCTGCCAAGGTTAAGAGAGGTGCCAGCTGAAAACACACACACGCAAACACACACAAATAGACTTTTTGAGGGTTTGACCCCATGCTGTGACAGGAAGAACAGCCTTCAGTGCTGATGGACCTCATGGCGAGCTTGAAGACCTGACAGCCAGCTGAACTAATACTTAGACGTGTGTGTGTGAGTGAGTGTGTGTTGGTGTGTGACCTGGAGAAACTATATCTCATTGTTTTACTGCTCTGATTAGAATTAGCCTGCAGTCTGTGTACAGTATATGGTGGTACGAAGAGTAATTCATCATTTTCTGTCAGATTATTCACTGCTAACTCCAGATCTTTTCCAGATTTTTAGGGGTTTTAGCTCACTGCTAACTGGATTTTGATTACGTTCTACCCTTGTCTGTAGCTGTTTTTTTGTGTTTGTTTTTTCGAATATGTAGCTTTTGTTGATAACTGTGAGCTGTTGCACAAAAGAAAATGAAGGTATTTCGGGATTAGCATTTTTCTTTAGCCGTTTTATGCTAGCTAGTTGACAAATGTAGCTATTTTGTCTCTTAAATACTCATAACTTATGACCCTTTTTTTGCTTTTATTTATTATTTAACTACATAAGAACTTACGTGGTTACACATGGGAAGCAGAGTGTTGGTCTGCAGGGAAATATACCGTACACACTGACTCCCTCTACAGGAAATGGGGATCGAGGAGCCTCACAACCGCCAGTGTTTCTGCTGCTGTGTTTGTGACTACCCCGACTCTCAGCGAATGGGAGGAGGTCTGCTTGGTGGTCTTGAAGGATAGAAGAAGCTTCACCATTGACTCATTGACTCTCAACCGGGGAAACCAGGTTGGACACGAGTCATCAGTTTGAATATTAATGGTCAAACATGACAGATTGTCAGGTCCAACAAATGACGTTATCGATAAAACCTTTCTCCTTGCAACTTTTCTTTAGTAAAATATACTTCAGCTTGTAACAATTGGAATATGGAATGGACCTTTAAGGGACATGGTTCGCTAAAACATGACCTCTCCTTTTTGAGTCCACATGGTACACTCGCTTTTCCTTTTTAATACTCCCTAAAAATCAGTGAGTTTGTTTAAGTGCATAGTTTTTGCTTCTTCTTTTTTTTTTTTGTCGGTGTCGACCACCTACACGGCCCAAACCTGTAACAAGAGTTTTTGCTTCTTCTTTTTTTTTGTCGGTGTCGGCCACCTACACGGCCCAAACCTGTAACAAGCTCATTCATGCAGCCTGTTTTTTTTTTTTTTTTACTCCTTCTTTTTGGCTAAATATCCAAAACTTATACGTGTTGGAATTTTACAAAAACCATTTGCCCCGGTGCTGCGTGCCACAGTTCTGACTCCCTCTACAGGACCCCGTCATGGACGGCCCACCAACTGGCGGCCCTGTGTGCCGAGGCCAGTGAGTGGTTTGAGGTGCTGCGGTGGACCAGGCTCGTAGAAACACTGGGCCGGGCCGGCCTGGAGTGTTTGACTTTTTATTCCAAACAATAGTCAGCTGGTTGTTTTCGTTGTTTGATTTCATTTTACAGTCATAATCTCCTGAAGCAACTGAAGGTCACGCTCACTTTAAAGAGAAAACTACCTACACGCTCGGTCCTACAGTTCATTGTTTCACGTGCCCGGACAAAAATAACTTGTTCCCGATCATGTACAGTATGTAGACATGGATAAATTATATGAATTAGTCTCAGAAAATATCTTCAGATTGAAAATGTATTATTTGCAAAGGCAGTTCTGTCGTGTAAGCACCGGTTAGAAACAGTACCCAGAGGCCCGAGGATCGACGGTAATTCGGAGTTCAAACACGAAATCTGTTTGTCAAAAACTGATTTATTTAAAAAAAAGAAATCTCAACAGCTGCAGGTGTTGTGTACAGATCCCGGCTCATCAGCATCAGTGTGTGTTTGTGCTGGAGGTCGATCAATGCGCTGGTAATTATTCGCTGTTCCTTCTCTCTGCCCGTGCTGTAATAAATCCCGCCGAGCCGCTGAAGGCTGAATTTTGATGTGATAATTGATGCCGTGTTTTATTTTTGTTGTGAAATGGCTTGTCTGAAATGTACACGGCGTGCGTGTGTTTGTCTGTGTGTGTCCACCTGTCATGTTTGATTAGTATCTCTGTTCCTCAGTTGGAAGTCAGCGAGGGCAAGTCTGAATGGTAGCTCTTACCGGCACAGTGGTGCGTGTGTGTGTGTGTGTATACACTTGTGTGTGCGCCCAGATTTCTCCTACCGCTTTTGGAACATTTTCTGGGTTAGCGCTGTCTTTTTTAGGTCCAGTAGAGGTCCAGTCCTCAAGAGGGGGCAGAGCCTGGACAACTTCACTTCAATTCTGAGACTCTGGTCAAGCCTGGATCCAGGCACAAGGTCGGGTTGTGTTTAATTTCATTTAAGAAAATCGAACAGCGAACCTGGTCATGTTTTTGCTTTAAATTTAAGACAAGACAAAATAATAAAACAAAAACAAAAACAAAACCTAATTCGCAGTAGTACATTTTCTTTCGTGACCCTTGCCCTCCTTTATTGCCCTCCTTTCTTGTACTTTGTTTTATAAAAACATTAGCTCTGCTAATTTTTTTCAGTGACATTTCTGACCCCTGCAGATACATTACTTTTAATAAATGACCTGATCCTGATATCTTGCATGAAATAAAGAGAAAAAGGGAAAATTCTGACAGAGGGCAGCATCACTGCTATGTTACTGTTTATGATTCCAGGGTCGTTGGAGGACCTGGACTGGGGTCCCTGGAGAAAACCCCTTACCCACAGTGAGGAAGAACCTGCAAACTCTATCAGAAAGACCATTTCTTACCACCAGGGGCATGCTGTAAGGCAAGTGTACTCACCACCCTGACTCTATGGCTCTTTGTTTTTTACCTACTCTTTCTTAAACCTTCATTTATTCTTACATGAAGTCACATGACCGCGTTCAATATAGAAATGGTCAAAGGCTAAGGCTGTGGTTTGTCTGGATAATACGAGCGTCTGTATGGTTTGTGTTGCACACTTGTGTATCATCAGATGTGGATGCGAGTGCTCACGGCCGTGTCGATTTGTGTTCCTGCACACTTGGACCCGACCGAGGAGCCGCATGTTTCCTGGCCCCAGTCATTTCGATGGCCGTAGGAGAGGCTACAGTTACGACCACAGGCTCTGACAGAGCAATCACTGCAGCACTGTGACACTTAAATACCCTGGTGCGTGCATGCATGGATGTGTGTGTTTTTATCCCTCCTCACCTCCCTCCCCCCTTCCTCACTTTATCCTCACCCGTCATTACCCTCTTGACTGTAAGAGCCTTGACATCACTGTAGCTCTCTTACTCTTCACCACCAACTTTTTTTTTGGTTATGATTACACTACTATACCGGCTGTGTGAGATATCTGTGTGCATGGATGGATGGATGGATGGATGGATGGATAGATAGATGCACTTTTTTCATATATTAAGTATAAATACTTTATGGGAGTAATCAATACTCCATCAATACTATATCAATTTCACATTGATGATGATGATGATCCAGGTTCTAGGTAAGAGTCCTCTAACTGTTGCAATTACCCTCCTTGAAGTTACTTTAATTAAAAAGTAATCGATGCTGTAACAAACTCAGGTCATGATCACATCGTACAGCTCAGAGGCATGTTGTGTGTTGGCGTATATGATTACTCAACACTCCTACAGCTTATTAGTGGGTGCACTGTACGAGGCATGTCATTAATGATGCGTGTTTTCTTTAGATCACCGCCGGCTGAGGTGAGAACATAGAAGTGGCTGCTGTCACGATGTTAGAATTTCAAACTTATTTGAAAAGGCATTTTAGCAAATGGTTAGCACCACTTATTTTTCATTGCGGAGTCAATGTCATAACGTTTCATTTTGTCTTGTTTTGAATCTATGAACCACTGCATACAGTTTTAGGGAGAACATTAAAAATGTGAACCGACCACATCCACACATCCTCCACCAGGGGCACTAATCCACCTTTTGAGCTACTGCTGTTTGATTCACTGTGCTAAATAGTGTGTTTACAGTAATCCAGATATTTTTTTTATTTCCTGTGTGTTGTAAAATACTGCCGGACGAAAAAAACCCAAAGAGTAAAAGGGGGAGAAAGGACTGTTGAATGATGGGACATTAAAAACACACACATATTGAAAAATCCCTGCTTCCCTGTGTTGTTTTGCCAGAAAAGAGACTAACCGCTGTGATTTTCCTGAATGCTGCCATGATTTATAAAATGTGATTCATAAATTTCACATTTACACACACCGCTGTCCTTTTAGTGTCACGGCAAACCCACCCTGGTTCAGATCGAGTCCAAAACCCCACATCTGCGGACACGGTTCTCCTTCACCTCTTCTCCAACAGCCTGTAAATTCCTAATAAACCATTCTTTCTCTGCTTTTTATCTTATTGTCCTAACATCTACTGTATTTCTTCCTAATGTTCCTCCTCCTCCTCTTCCATTTCCGACTCTTTGGACTTTGTTTGACTCCCGTTGTTTTATCGTTTTGTTTTTTTTTAATTCATGTGTGTGGTATTTTTTCTCCATAAGGTTTTCTTGAACCCCCGTCGTCAAATTTTGTCCCCTTCGTTCTTGACCTTATTTCCTCCCCTACAGAAAAGGATTTTTTATCCCCTCAGGTTCCCCTGGAAAACCTCATCTATACCCTCTGAATGTCATCATCACATCCAAGCTACTGTCACACTGTGAGATGATCCTGATGAGTTCCTGGATATACCTTTGTCAAACAAAGGTATATCCCCAAATAAATTCCCGAGGATCTTCTAAAGTCCAATCATGAGGTCAGTGACTTTACCTTGAGGGGAGCATCTTAGTCGAGTGTATAGAGTGTAACTTACTCTGAATGTTTCTCTTATTGCAGATCATCTTCCTCTACTCTTGGCTTCCTCGACTTTTACACCGTGTATCCTCAGGTCCTCCTCTACCAAGCTGAAAACCTTCTCAGGTATTTTCCATCCTTTCCTCCTGCCTCGAACCTTCCTGAGATTTTATTTTGTATCTCTATCAGTGAGATTCGTTTGCTCATTTATACTCATCATAAATGTTGACATCACAAATTTCCTGCAATCCCCAAAGACGCTTGTCGATCTATACCAGGCTTGGGCAAACTTTTGACTTGCGGGCCACAATTGTTCTAAAATTGAACGGGGAGGGCCGGGTCAGGAGGAGATAGATGGAGCGTTTGTGTGAACTAAGATAGATGACATGGAAAAGTCATCCATAAAGGCTCAAATGCTAAAATTATGTTATTATTTTATACGCCATCTATTGGGGGAACGTGGGTATTGCAGGGAAAAGGCAGAACTATAATGATATTATAAATAAATTATATATTTTTGAAAACTTTGGTGGGCCAGGTTAAAATGCTAAATGGACCGCATCTGGCCCCCAAGCCTTAGTTTGCCCATGCCTGATCTATACTGGAGGAAACACTCTATTCTCTCTATTCTCACGGGAACGCAAGTAGCTGTCATGTGACTTGTTAGTGTTGGTTTCTTCGTTTCTTGGAACTGTTTTTAGTTGTTCTCCTCTGACTGCTATGTTAAAGCACGGGAACGCAAGTAGCTGTCATGTGATTGCAGCCGTCAATCATGATGAGCCAGTTCAGATATTTTTATATGCTGCTTTTTGTCTAATACAGTTGTTGAAGACATTTCAGGCGACCCCGCATGGAGTCGTGACCTCAAGTTTGAAAAACACTGCGTTCAAAAACCTTGCCCTAGTTTTACTAAAATAGTCAAAAACCTAAATTTAACCTCTGGTCACAGTCACGCAGGAAAATAAAGCTGTCTTTACAGGATGTCAAACTGAGTGCAGCTCTGTCACCTAGAAATTATATTTATATACCGCTAATTTGTCTCCGGTGCCAGAGTCATGCACGGTACCTGCAGTGTGTTGTGAACATGAATTAGACCATAATTGAGGAGCACTGAGCATTTCCCAGATGTCTCCATCAAAGATAAAAAAAAGTAAATTATGCCCCTGGGTGAAGGTGAACTTAGGGTGAGTGTAGGCATAAATTGCAAGGAACATGTTTGGAGTCTGCATGTGCCAGTGAGAGCTGCGACCTGAAGCTGAACTTTTTTTTCCACCTTCTACTTTTGAGTTCTTGTGTAGCTGATATCTAGAGAAAATCATCAATGAAATGTTTGATGGAAAAATGACATTTGATGATGTGCTGTAACAGAGGTTCTGGTTCTAGTGGCAGACCAGGGAACTACTATTGGCTAATACAATGTGTACTCGGTGTACTATTGGCTAACTGAGCATGCTCTTCTGTCCCTCACGCTGATTGGCTCATGCATCGTAGCATCTCTCAGCATCTCCCCTTGTCTGTTGGCCACTCTCTCGTTCACTTCGCTCTGCGTTGACATTCTACAACTCCACTGGGAAAGGCTAATACAGCCTAGGGAGGGTTGATAACAGTGTGGGGGAGGTTCGTAAAGGGTAAATATATACGTAAATAATAGAATAATCTCACCTCTACTTTGCGATTTTTCCCCTTTCACGGTGGGTCTTGGAACGCAACTACCGCGATAGGAGAGGAATCACTGTTTATATACGGTACATATATATTTGTGGTGCTATATACAGAAGTTGGCTTTGTTTATTTCACTGGTCGTACGCCACAAGTTACGTATTTCTGTTTGGTTTTTTTTTGGCAACCTTTTTCCTTTCATTATTGCTCCAAAGTCTAAGTCTCTGTTTAGCCTAGCTGTGACATAGGTGCTGATGTACAGTATGTGAGTTCGGACACGTAGCTGTGACATAGGTTCTGATGTACAGTATGTGAGTTCGGACACACAGTGAAAATCGAGTTACGTTGCACCGTGGGATCTGGATTCCCTTATTTTCCCCTGTCGTACTTGCAGCTGCCTTTACTGTAGGTTTGAGACCCGGTGAAGACTCGAGGTCTGAAAGACAGGAAGTTGAACTGAGGGAACCAGAGTTAGAGCTGAACTTCCCACTGGAAGTGTCAAAGTGAAGTAAGACAGACTTGAGATGGTTTGGATCAGTGGCAGTTCTGTGTTAGATTTATTAAATGAATATAGACACCGGCAGATTCCTGGAGGAGACAATGGCGGTTGTTAAAGCTGAGAGTTTCAGCAGATGATTTGCTGTGTCAGCCTCTGTATGCAGCTGGAAGAAGAAAGATTAGCTGGACAACGTTGTCGCCGTGGCCACGGAGTTCACAGTTCCGTGATCCGTGAACATATTCCAGAAAACCCTTGGGAGAATCCTTTGAACTTTGGTATAAACATTCACTCGGACACAGAGACATGTGATAACATTTTGGCGGTGGAATTCCAGGATCATGGTGACCTCAGGAATGTTGTTCTCTGATTTGCAGATACAACATCTTTAAGATGCTTTTGAATGAACTCGTCCAAGTTTGGATCGTTGACACGGGCTGAGGGCAGTCAATAAACTACAATAAACTATAAAGTTGGCTGGAAAGTCACGAAATCGTAGTATTTCATTTCTGTAGAGTTTGCTCAAATGTGACCATACCGTAGCCCTATTCAAAATCCTACGCATGTAAATCAAACACTGCGTTTAATAATGAACTTAGAAACACCTTTAGATAATTTATCTAGACTCGTGAGCGGAGAGAGTTCGATTTTAGTCTCTGTAGACTAAGAACACTGTAACCTTCTTCGTGGATGTGTTATCTTAAAAAAACACACAATATTTATTGTAACAGGAATTTAGGAATAACTGCTAAATTTTATTGCGGCCTCACAGAACATGCTGGTCCTCTGGAAGTATTGTAAAGATTTACAGAGCAAGAAAAATGGATGACAAATTATGGTCGAGCTCTAATGGTTTTCATCTTTCTTTGTTGGGTTTGAACCTCTTTCACCCTTAGTCGTCTTTCATTCTCTGACTGTTAGCTATTTATCTTATAAAAAGGGCTTTTTTGTGGTCACTACTACGGTTTCCCGCTCAATCCTGTTATACAATCCCATAGTAGTTGAAACACAGCGGATAAACGTTTGTTCATAACTTTCAGTTCCGTATTTTCTACGCACTCTGTAGGTGCTTTGTTCACAATCAAAAGGGAATCCAGTGTGTGTTAATTTAATTAACTGACATATACACATCGTCATGTCATCAACATAGCATAGTCATTTCTTTGTCTTTGCACCCAAATTTTTAAATTTGCGATCAAAACGGCCATCTCGAGGTGGATTACTTAATTTGTATTAGTGTTAAGTGCAAGTGTAAATGTATGTGAAATATATTTTTTTTAGTTACAATGAGACTGTCTTTTCTACTAAGGCAAAAAAATGACCAAAGATATTCAATTGATTGACGTAAATTGACCTTAAATGGGTTAATAAAGTCATATCAGATCGATCCATCTGTATGTCCGTCCATCCATCCGTCCGGCCGGCCGTCCATCCGTCCGTCCACGAAATATATTTTTTTTAGTTACAATACATCCGTCCGTCCATCCATCCATCCATCCATTCATCCATCCATCCATCCATCAATCAACATGCAGTGAGTGTGATTGTCGGTGAACTAGTGCAGCTGCATCGCTGTAAGATTGTGAGTTTGTCAAAGATACGTTGTTGGATCACATCCCCGCTCAGACATACTGTGTAATACATCATCTCCCAACTCTTCCAACCGCGCTCACCCTTTGCCAGAAGTTTCTAAATTGTCAGTTCTGCCTTTTCAGGTAATTTGTGAGTTAAACTCTTTGCCTCACCTGATCTGTCCTGCTCTGACAGTCCACTCCAGAACACACTGTCCCCATTATTTGTGCTGGTATCCACAATATTCACATTTTCTCCTGGACAGAAATCGTGAAAACACTTCATTTCTCATGTATCGTGTTTTGACTTTTTCCGTTTCTCCCTGCGTTTTTCCATGAACTTTCATTAGGAGTGTATCGCTGATTTTTGATACCTCTGTGCTAGGCTGTCAGAATGTGAAGTGGAGGTAAATGATCCACTGGCAGACATCAGTCTGGAGTCAGAAGTAACACTAAACTGAAGGCTATGTTACTCCACACCAACTCTAACCTGCTCTGACATTTTTCTATATTTAAGAACACAAACATCACCATGGTGAACTGTAGTAATAGTAGCTGACACAGTACAAACTAATGGTAGCACCAGGTAGAGATACTTCAACGTACTTGCCTCCAGAGCTTCACTGCAAAGACTTCAAATACTTGGACTCAAACATCAGACAGATTTTTTTTTTTTACTTTCTCAATGAATGATCCCATAGTAGTATTAGACGCAGTATTAGGGCTACAGTGAGAATAAAAAAAAAATACAATTGGAAATTTATGAGAATCATAAGTCGAAATGGATGGATGATAGATGAATGGATGGATAGATGGATGGATTGGATGCTAACTAACCTACCAACCTGTCCAATCAAGAGCCGAGCAGAAAATCATACAGAAGTAATGTTTTTCAAAATAAAGTACCTTACAGAATAACACAAATAAAAGAAAATTCGAAATAAAACTCTAAACTTTATTCTTTCTGTGCAGCACCAAATGATCCGCAGCCCAGTGGTTGGGAACCCTTGACATACCGCAATGTTACACATGTAAACTTTTGTCTCTGATCTCATGTTTTAGACGTTTGCATGGTTTTAATTTTTGTGTTTAGGCTGAACAAATACACAAGTTCTCCAGTAAAGTTTGCCGTTCCCATTTTCAGGAGGTAGAGCGTATGTCTTAGAAATTTGTATTTATTTACATGTAAAGTTTGTATAAAAACAAACAACTACTTAAAGTGTCAAGAACAAGTCATCTTTTTTTTTAAATTGCCACTGATATTTTTGGAAAACAAAACTGAAAAGCTAAAGATACAAACCCAATATTTGCCTTCAGGTGCGCGTTATGTGAGAACTGGTGTCGGTGCCGTTCGTCTGCAGGCAGCTGTGGATGAAGAGTGTCAGCTGAACACCTAAGATGTCATGTTTTCATAACATGAAGGATGTTCTGTGATAAAACTCTGCAGAGTTTATTTTTGCAACGGTTTACCGTATACCCACTTCCCGCATTAATCTCTCAGCTAACGCTGCAGAAAGATAAACAGAGGAGCTGTTAAACGGCTGAGCTGTCTCCCCCCACGTCCCCCCATGTCCCCCCTCGCTCCCTCATATTCATACCTTCTTAGAAAAAAACCTGGACGCCCCCAAACACTCTTCCTCCCAGAAAAACTTGGCAGAGGTCTCGGACTCTGGTTTTGAGGATTTCCCTCGTCTTTTTCTCCCGTGTCTCTCTGCCTCCCTTTCTCTCTTTCTCGTTCGCTCTTCTTTTTTTTCTTTTTTTTTTTTTTGGAATTCACCTCCATAATTTATTTCATGCAGGAAAAAGACATTGCGGGCTCATAAATCAAAAGCACTTTATATAAAAAGAGATGAAAGACGCCTGCATATGGGATGTTTTAGGCCGCATTCTCAGCAAGTCGACTTGTAATAAAAGAAATATGGAATTTTCACCTCAGGTCTCTATCAATAAACAAATGTGGAATACGCTCCACATACAGATATATACGGGCGTTTCTCAGAGCGTGATTTGCTGGAGTCCAGAGTGGACGGAGGAAAGAGAGTGTGATCTAAAGCCCCACACCGCCACAGATAATTCCTATCACAGCCCAGCAGAAATACAGCCTCGCAGCCTTTCATGACCGAGATCCAGACCCAACGTGTTTATACTCGTTCCTGGTCGAAACACTCCTAAATTTTCTCACTCTGTAAACTCATTTTCCGAGTTTTCCCAAAACAAAAGCCGAGTAGACTAAATAAACCGCGGTCGGAATTTTCTGTGCAGCGCACACAGCTTTAATCCCCACACGTCATATTTTTTGCAACGCAATCCAAACAAATTAAGCCTCTTTTTGATGTGTGTACTGTACAAACTTTGAAAAAAAAAAAAGAGAGAAAGAAACAACTTTGTGTACCTGAGCGAGTCCGCAGCCAGGAACTGTGCTTTTATATGTGGCCGCGCTGTTTTTCCATTTCCCTCCTGTCACTTTAAATCCGTCACTGCTCATACCATTTCACTTACTGCATCACACAGATGTGTCTACAGTTTTTTTTTTTTTGGGGGGGGGGTTCAAAAGGATTCAATACAGAATATTAATAAAGTGACATAGAATTGCAATGCTCTCCTAACATGTTTAATTCATGTATCGCAAAAGGGGTTTTTAACTGAAAATGTTGTTAGATTTAAAAACAAAAGTTTACTTTCTTGTGAACTTTGGGACAAAATTCATAAAAAGATGAAAATATGGAGTTTAAAGTGTAAGAATCATAACAAATAAAAATTCAGTGTAAAACATAACAGAACTTAAACTTAAAACTTAAACCTGGCTTTAGGTTAACTAAAAACATAAAATCTGACTTGGCCAAAGTAGGACAGTAATACAGGAAAGGGAATGTTTTTTTAATTAATACATTTCAGACCAAAAAATACTGTAGCTAAAAGTAATATAGTAAGTAATACGACCAAAAATCTCAAACAATTACATCAACTGAATGGAGAAACAAATGAGTTCAATTACTTAAATAAAAGAGGCCGAAACGTAGACCTACCGTCAATGAACGAATGAAGATTAGAGAAAAAACTGAAATGAAATGAAATTACGCCAAGTGTAAGTTAAATAGAAATAGTCGTTACAAAGTTCATTAGCATAATTAAATGAGAGTAATTTACATAACATTTTGTTGAATGGTACATTCAAATGAAAGGATTATGCTGTGACAAACGGTATGACAAACTATAACAAAAACAAACGACACAATCTGTGGGAGGTAATTATGTTAGCATAGCAGAAATAGCTAAATATTAACGCAATGAGAATAAAAAATGTAGGCCAGTGAATGGTAAAAATGTATTGAAAATAGATCAAATCAAATTATTATTATTAATACTTATTAATATATATAATATATAATATAAATAATATTACTGTTGTTATGATTAGCAATGATAACAATAACAATATAAATCATTATCTAGATGATAATAACAATTATTATTATTATTATTATCATCATTATTATAATTATTGTTATTATTATTGTCATTATTATCATCATATAATAATAATAATTATTATTATTATATTATTACATGCCGTCTCCACTCAGTCTCTCATCCCTGCCGACTGCGCTGCTGTTTGTTGATTTAAGCTCGCGTTGCTCTGAGAAGACACAGCCAATGGCTGCTTCTCCGTCTTCTCCTGCTCATTTATCTCCCGTGACGACGTCAGACAATCCCTTCTCCTCCTCCAGCAGCAGCTTCCACAGCTTCATCTCTAAAAAGGCAGAGCCAGGTCTTTACAGTGGTGTGTACCTTAATGCTCGGTGTAATTACCCTCACCACGGCTTCCTCTGCAGTCTGAACCACTGACACAGACTTCTCTCTTCAGTCCAGACCTATAGACTCATCCCACGTCTGCGTTCCCTCCGTGTGTGTGCGTGTCTGCGTTCTTCTATCTTTGCGGCACGGTGATTTGTGTTCTCCCCAAAGCGTCTGCGCTCAGGGGAACACGGTCATATTTTACCGCGGTGGTGAAGACAAGCACGTTGGTCTCCTGTCTTCACCTTCACCCTGTCTACTTTTGTCTTTTGGTCTCCAGATTCACTGTTCAGACACCAAAGGCTTGGAGAGGGCCAACAATGTGGTTTAGATAGAGTTTCATGAGCGGTTACGCTGACTGTCGTCCGTGGAGTGAGGGAGAGAAGGAAGGGAAAGGAAGGAAGAAAGAACAAAGGTAGAAAGAAAGAAGAAAAAGAAAGAACAAAGGATGAAAAAAAGAAAGAGAGAGAGAAAGAAATGATGAAGGATGAAAGAAAGAAAGGAAGAAAGAACAAAGGATGAAAGAAAGCATGAAGGATAAAAGAAAGAAATAGATAAAGATAGAAAGCAAGAAAGAAAGTAAGAAGGAAGATGTAAGGAAGGATGAAGAATAAAAGAAAGAGAGAAAGAACGAAGGATGAAAGGATAAAAGAAAGAGAGAAAGAAAGACAATAGGGGACAGGATACAAAAGGTTAGGAAGAGAAAAGAACACAGGGTCGGACTTTGAAGTAGAATATAACTGACGTAAGAATAAACAACAATGGGAGAAGAGCGAAGAGTGAATCGCATCAGAGAGAATTTAAAGTGACAGGACAGAATGGGAGCAGGNAGGACAGAAATGGAACTTTCAGTTTGGGCCACAGCGCCCCCCGACTCCAGGATAGTATACAACAGGACAGTTGAAACAAGTACAGAAGCTGTACTGATGGGTGAATGCCACGGGCTGTGCTCATCTGATTGGTCGACTCTAAAGCAACACGGTGGACATCGCGGTCTGTTGAACTGTGGACTGTTCAAACACAGAGAACAGTTTCCACAGCCGAACCCGAGTCTGCGTCTGTAGACTGTGACGGTTCAATTCCCTGAGCCGTCCTGAGTCTCAGACATCCTATGAAATCAGAAGGCCCCACACGGAGAACTTCCCAGGGAAAACAGTTTCCACCATGACTTCATGATCCCCATGTTCTGCCCACTCTCCAACTGCAACTGCAACTGGAGGCAGACCTGTAAAAACCAGTCACCCGTCCCAGGGACAGTCCAGCCAAGGCATGCAGACATGAAGCACAAAACACTCTCTGTGTACAACACAAAGAGTTTTTGTTTACCTCGACGTCTTTTTGGGTCCCGTCCATCTTGTCTTATCTCCATCGTATTTGCATGCATTTCAGGCGATTAGAGCAGTGGAGGCCGCCAGGGGGCACTAAGGAGTCCTCAGAAATAAGAAAGAAGTTGAAAGTTTTTTTTTCGTTCTCTAACCATTTGTCCTGCACGGTACAACACGTAAAATGCAGTAATTGTAGGATTCTCAAGGTTCGGAACTTTGTACCTGAACGCACCTCCTGTGACAGCTGGAACTTAGCAACTGTGTCGTGATGACGTCATATTCTTTGTAGACCTAGTGGTTTGTGCCTGTTATTAAGCTGTGTACAGGAGCTAGCTCGCGCCATCTGTGGATTTGCAAAGGGGGTCACCAGCCAGAAGCTAATGCTATTTGGTGGGGGTCTTGACATGAGAAAGTTTGGGAACTCCCGTAAATCCTTAAAGCAATGGTTCCAAAACTTTTTGTATCGGCAGGTTATGTGGTATTTGCTACTTGGTTGTTTGTTTTTTTTCTGTGTTTGTTGTAGATATCTACTCATATAATCAGGTATTTAAAATGCTCTGACCTGTGAAGGTGTTTTTTTAAGACTGTTTGGGACAAAATCTAGTAGTACCTACCAACAAATATACATGGGCCAATCTATCTAAATACAAACCTATGGCTCTCAGTCCCAACCAACATACCTATCTGACCTACAGTATCTGAAAACCTCATCCTGACTACCCGTCATTACCACACTTCCAACCGTTACACATGCCTCGCAAAGTTAGCCACTTTTAAAGCAATCTACTTATTTACTTATTTCTATCAGAGCACTTTTCTACCAGTCCAAACTTCCTTCCTACGTACCTAACCACATACCCCCCACCAAACTAACAACTATCTGCCATCTTATTCTGGTACTTTTTCATCAGTCCAACCAACTCAGTCACTAGCTAGCGTGCATTTACCATGTTTTTTTTTGTACGGAGTAAGTCTTTTTTTAGTTTTTATTGCTTGCTTTAAAAAGAGAGCCTCAGCGTGCGTTGGTAGGACAGGTCGTCAGTGACCCATCTCACCATAGACTGCAGACACACGGCAGACAGAACCACAGCTAACATGCTCCACTGCTCGCACGGCCAGCGTGCCACTGAGCGGATGGTGCCACCTTTTTTAGACTTTATATGGTTGAATGTCGGCTGCAGACCTCGGTTCACTGCGAATCTGTCCTCCTGGTTTTATAAAGCCACTCCTCACAATGTGTCTGCGACATTCTTTTTAATGATTTCATGTCTGAAGATACTAATACTCACATCCTGCATTCTTGCACATGTGTATTAGTTAGCGTTGGATCTCTGCCTTTATCCAGTTCAATGGAATGAAGTATAATGTTTAGGATTAAAATGAGAAATTAGAATTGGCCATAAACTTGCTTGGGCTTCTTAAGCCAAAGTAAGTTTCTCAGTATTTTTCAACATGACATTTACTTACATTTTTGCTTGTCGTTGTTACATTTTCCATTAGGCAAATCCGCATTAATCTCCTACACGAAAACAGGGTTAATGCTCGGAGATGAAAATCGCTGGAGACGAATGTGCTCCAGGGAATAACAAACAACGTTTCATGTATGTTATATTTAGCATCTGAAAGTCAAACAGAAGTCAAACGGGATTTCTGTGCCCGCCGCTGTTTCGTGTTGTGAAATCTGCTTCCGTTTCTGAACGACCGGCCTCAGTGGAAAATCTCTGACCATTCCAAGTGACTATGTGAGGTATATAAGATCAGTATTTTCCATAAATGAGATAACAGGCTTATCCATGCTCTGACTTCAAGCCAGGCTACATGAGAGTCAGAGTACAGTATACATGGATGTTCTGGATTCAAAGGCACATCACCGCTCTGTAGGTCAGTGGTGAATAATGTTTTCCATCTCTGGAGGACGGAGGCTTGTGCTGCGTCTGCTCTGTGTCCTGGTGTAAATATGGTGCTTGTCACAGCACACAGACTGACAAATGTATTTGGTTGTTTCTGTTGTAAAAAGGATGATGCATATGTTTCTCTGTTAGATGATGTGACCAATCAAAACATTTTAACTTTGTAAAGGCCCTCTCGCCTGTCATGTCCAAAGTCTGGCCTGAGGGCGATTTGTGAACCGTGGCCCATGCCCTTTGTTATAAAATAACACAAAAAATGTTAATTTCCAATTCATTTTAATGGTTCAAAAGAAAACTTTGGACACCCCTGCTGTTTAGTTTTGGTCACTACAACACCAAGATCTAAATTTACAATTCTAACCCTTGTATTGTGCTTTGGGTCTTGATGACTTGGTGGCTGATAATATGCCTTTTGTGTGTGTGTGTGTGCTCCTGTACTGCACGGCTTTTGCTAACTTTTCCTCATACTCTGATTCTGGGACAAGATGCAAACCCGGTGTGAGGACACTCTTGCGAAGGACAAGAGGGAGAGTTAAAAAACAACATAAAATAAATGAGGCTGGTCTGGTGTCAGTAGGCTGTTGACAGCATGTGAATGATGAAATGATACTCGTAAAATGTGCTGCATAAATACTGTACGTAAGTGTACTGTGAAGTACCTCGGACGTCCAGCGAGACAATGAAAGGGTCCTTTAACTTTGAACTGTTTACGGTTTGAGTCAGAATGTGTTTTCACTGCCTATTAGTAGTAATTGAATCCACCCTCACAAATGTCTAAAAATAGGCCCATGTGTGCTTATGTAAAGTGAAAGTTTATTCTCTCTGTTTTTTTTTTTTTCATGGAACGATGACAAACTAAACCAGATGCGTATCCACTGGTCCTGGTTACATATTTTTAGATTATACCATCGCCATCTACACTTTACAAACTCTTATGCAGTAACTAAACTCTAAGTTTTTAAATCTTACTTCACTTTTAACAGATCTAAGATTTTAGGGGGAAAAATAATCAAATGAAAAGGAAGAGATCGGACCAGTAATAATCACAGTTAGCCAGTAACAGGTTACTGGTAACAGGTTTACAGGTCATTATCGTGATCGTAGTCATCTAAAGATGGGCTTGTGACTGCTGCTCAATGTGATCGACCCTACACTTTGATAGTATTGTTCTCATGTAATTTAATGTTAGTGTGATGCCCACAGACACCTAGACCCTAATGACTAATGACAGTCGTCACTGCATTAAAGTTTGCTTTTTAACCTTGGGGTCGCGTCCCCATATTGGGACACCTGGAATTCAAATAGGGTCACCTGAAATGTCTAGTAATTGATAAAAAGTAATTACTGATAAAAAAATATATTTTTCTAACAATAAATATATATGATATAATATACATGTATATATAAAAGCACATCATCTTAAATACGTGTCTTTACTTTCATAACTGTGAATCAAGTTCACATAAAATACGGTATAGAAAAATATCTCAGCTGGCGAATCTTCACTTACTACTGAGATCACGTGACTGAAGATAAAATTCGTCTCTAGGGTCACCAAAATCTGCGATGTCAAAATGGGGTCACAAGCCAAAAGAGGTCGGGAACCACTACATTAAAGACTAACGTGAATTTAATGTGCGGAAACATTATCCAGATCTTTGCACCTGCGATCATTCAAGAGACAACAACAATGGAAACGTCATCCATGTTTCAATTTTCTTTTAATGGTCAATGACTATGGTTTTTTGAGACTCACTTGTTTGAAGGTAAATTTAATGCAGTAACGACACTTTTTTGGCTTTTCACTACATCCTGTTGAGCACCAATCAGCTGGTGTTAGCTGAATGCAACAGGTGTTTTCATAGGCCAATAGACTTTATATACCACTGCCTTCCAGTTCACTGTATATTTCATTACAAAACCAAACTTTAAGAAGTATCATATTAGTAATCGGTATGCCCGTTGGTTGGTGTGTAGGTCAGATAGGTAGGACTGAGAACCATAGGTTTGTGCTTCGGCCGACGTTTTTTTTGTTGGCTACTTTGTGTTTTTGTTGGTACTACTTGTGTCACGGTATTTGTTTTCATCCCATAGTATCAAGGTTCGGAGGTCACAGTTCGAAGAAATGCGACTGATACACAAAAAGAGATATTTAGAGGTTTCATATAAAAGGGACTCAGATGTTGACAAAAAGAATGGCCATAAATAATAGTCATTTTAAAGAGGTGGATGGAAACCAGTGGTAATCCTGTTTCTGCCCCCTCAATGGTCTCAGTGTTGGATAGTGGATCGTTTTTAAAAATAGGTTCAACACAGTTTATCAGGGTAAAGACTACAGATATTTTCTATATCCTTCTGTTTGTTTCATATGGATTTTAGTGAATTCAACTCCAAACCACAGACTTCACTTGCTACAAATTTAGAAGCATACCAACTATCTTAAAATGGGGATTTGTAACATTTGGGGATATAATCCTCTGTAGCTTTTAACGAGGATTTGCTTAAATCACTGTATCTACGATTTGGATCTAAATGCATTTGATTGTGAAGAACATGTTGTCATTAAATGCGGCCTGTAACTTCAGTCACGCTTCAGAAGGGGGCGGGGGGTGGGGGTTGCGGTGGAGAGCCATTTTTATGTACATATCCACACACAAACACACACGCACACATTACCAGTGGGGTGCCAGAACCCATTCATCAGGGCCTTATAGTCGGAGTCCTGTCAACCTCCTGCCCCGGGCCTGTAGGCCTTGATCCAGGGACTTGAGTTTCTGGGCTTCCCGCCAGTCTGTCATGATGCTGGGCCTGGAGCCAGGCTTCCATCAGCTTTGATGTGAGCTGGATCAGTGAACAGCCCCTCACTCACTCACTCACTCACTGAGCACAGAAGTTACTCAGTGCCACGCAGTAGGTCACCGAGCTACCATTAGCATAGAGCATAGAACATAAACCACATATAGATATCTCCAAAACACGGCTCATGTAAAAAAAATATTTTTTCCATTGCATGCGTATCTAATTATAGCAGGCAAATTATTGCTCGAAATATTTCTGCGTTCTAATATGATTAAGTGATCTTAATTGTTTGATTTGGAGGCTTTGGAGAACAAGCTAATTAAGGCTGCAATGAATAGATGTGTTTTTATGGCTCCACATGCTGAGCTATAATTTGTCAGATTTTCGTCATGTCGAAGACTGAAATGTGGCATATTTATGGCACGACCGGCTCGCAGAGATTGATGACATCGGCGGTAAAGCAGGCTAAGGCAGAGCAGCAAATGAGCTGTTGAATTATGTGGTGTTTGGAAGTCGCGTGCCAACCCTCATCTGTACGGACAGGTTAGCCCCGGCTCTCCGCTGCCGCCCTCTCTTTACACATAAACACCCGCAGGCGGCCCCGTACCCAGAAGAAACTGCACATTTACAAACAGCGAAAATGCAAACGTCGACGAGTAACCAGTTGTGCAACACCGCTCGCAACTGATTTTCCCCCCGACTATAAACAACATCCCTGCTTCAGGAGCAACACACGTTGACAGCCTGACAGACAGTTGTTGCATATTTTTCAATGTGATCTGAATTATGAAGGGAAAACTTGTGGTATTTGGATCTAATCAAAAGCATAGTTTTGCTAACCGTTGTTTGACCTTGACGTTGTCCGCGGAGGAAATGATTCTACCGAAAGAGCTGCAGCATGGCC
This sequence comes from Cynoglossus semilaevis, assembly GCF_000523025.1. Lineage (NCBI taxonomy): Eukaryota > Metazoa > Chordata > Actinopteri > Pleuronectiformes > Cynoglossidae > Cynoglossus > Cynoglossus semilaevis. Next base: position 3,619,068 of record NC_024316.1, on the reverse strand, counting down.
TTACTTACAGAACGACTGTTCGGCAATTTCATCCCTCTTTTTTATCTGCTGTTTTCCCATTTTCACCTCGTCGTTTCAGACCGTGAGAAAAGAGTTCCTCATTGGCTTTTTTCCTTTAATAAGGTCAAGTCAGAAACTCTGCTTTAAGAGTCAACGCAGTCGACTGTCTGTCTCCTCACCTCACCAAGCCTAATGTCCTCCCTCACTACATCGGTGAATCTTCTCTGGGATCTCCCTCTTGTTCTTCACCTTCATCATCCTTTGCTCAATCCAGTCGTCCAACTGCTGCATTCGCTACATTATTGATTTGATAATGTCTAATTCTGTCTCCGCATGTTACGACACCCATCAAATTTCCTAAATGTGAGCTACGACAGACAACAGAACAACGACATCATTGGTTGCATGATACGCTGCGCCCGTGCCCCAAGGGACATCAGGACGACGGTCGGTTGAGGAAACAACGAAAAAGGACAATGGAAGAGGAAGAAGAACAGTAACCAGTGGACAATGAGAGACCTTTGGGAAGCGAGAGGAGCTGAAGGATCCTCACCAACCTAACCGTGACTTCACAAGCTACAGCTAGGTGAGTACTTGCGCCTCGAACACAAACTTGCGATCAATAGAGAACAACAGAAAATAACATGGAAAGAATTGAGAAACATTCATAAGAAAGACAGAGAGAATCTGACGAAGGTTTCCTTCAGTCTGGATTTTACAAGTGTCATCTGGGGTCGCCAGAAATCTGTGATGTTAAAATGGGGTCATCGGCCAAAAAACGTCAGTGATGGAACAACATTTGTCACCAAATAAAATCTGGCTTAAAAGAAAAAATTCAAAATCACCTTTTCAGTCTGCGGCTGCAGGTGTGGGGTAAAAACCCAGATGATGGAATTACTTGTAAAATGCAGCTACCTTTTTTTTTTAACTGTCTATGCCAATAACCTGACACATAAACACTACAGTACATACAATACCGTATGTGGGAATAATGTGGCCTTTTCTGAGTTTCCTCTCCCTCTGAGAAAAGTCAAAGCCAATAGGAAGTGTAAATGTTCCACAGGCAGACAGACTCTCACAGAGCTATAGTCACCTTCAGAAAAGGTGAAAGTTTTTTTGGCTCTTGCAGGACATTACCTGTGTATTCCAACTTTTCCATTTTTTCCCTGTCTGCACCGGGGGGATCCCGTCCCCACAAAGACCGAGTGTAAGAGCCCCTCTTTTAACAGTTTTTTTTCCCCTTAAGTGCCTATTAAACAGGACGCTACAGCCCTGGGTGTCTATCACCTGGAGAAGTGGAGAAATAGTCATTTTTAATTTTACGCTAACTTTGCCTTTACTCTAGTACTGGCAAAGTACCAGCTTTAAGTATCGCACCTTCACGCGTTCGTGCAGTTACAATGTTTTTTTTTATATATTATACCACAAATGGTTTCGTTGGCTTGTTTTTGTTTTTCTACATTTATTTGACTTCTAAAAGTTTAGTTTTGGTCTGAGTTTTTAACTGGTCCTGAATAAAGTATTTATTCAAAACCTGAGTAACACACACAGGGGACTGCACTCCTGGTCTCTGTGCCCAAAAACAGCAGCAGCGGGTGAATGTAAGTTCAATGAATTACAGCTCCAAACTGGGACAAGGGAAAAAAAATGTCTTCACAAATCTGCACCAAATTCATTTTATATTATCATACAGGTACGTAAAAGGTCCTTAACTTATGTCGCAGTTCTGTTCCCCTGGTGCGACATCACTTGATTTTCCGTAAAAGTTATATGCGTAGATTGAGCTGCAGTTCCACATAAACATGTAAAATGACGCGACAACACGCGATTTAATATCAGGTTGCGCGAACAAAGCTTCTGATGCGACGTGGACGAAGTGAAAGAGAACACTTAAGTACCTTTGTCACTTGAATATGCTAACATGGCGGTCATCAAAAACTAGGACATAAAAACAGAAGAGTCTGACTTATACCTGGGAGCCATAACGAAGGGCAAAAAACCCACAAAAAAACAAAACAAATGTAGCACAATCCAAGGTAGGGTGTACAACCGGCAAATGTAAGCAAAGCTGTCTTCAGCGTACGCGCCACGCGACGATGTATTTGTATGCTCCGCTTACCAACTAGTTGCCATGCTGACTAGTTGGTGAGTTTTAACGCAGTACGACTAGTTCTTTAACTAGTTGCCATGCTAACTAGTTGGCGAGTTTTAACGCAGTACGACAGAATAATAGCATGCAACTTTTTTAATAAATTTATGATAGATGACGACGTAACCATGAAACACCAAAATAAATTTATGAAACACCGTAGGTTGAGGACGTCGTAAACCAAGGACCCCTTTGTACTGAGTAAACCAATTACTTTACTTGTTGACCAAACGGTAACTTTAGTACTTCATGACTCATATGAATTTATGCTTAAAATACTCGTGTCGGGAAAATGTCTTTGTCTTCGTACCATCTGCACGATGGTGACCTCACACAGAGTTGTATTAGCCTTCATTGTTGGCAGATATACTTATGACTAAGTCTTTAAGGTGATCCGTACTGATCCGGCGGCCAAAACTGCTGAGAACTTCCAGGCCCTCACCACTGCGGAGTAGGGCTTGGTGTGAGCGGCACCTTCCACTGGACCATCCCTGACCTCGTGTTCCAACCGCAGTGGAACTTATGAAAGGTCCATCGAACCAGTTTGGTGACAAGAACATTACAACATTGAGTGGTGGAAGTATTTTTTTTCCCTGTCCATTGTTGGACTCAATGTCAGTGAACCTCATTTTTCTTGTACTGGTTCGTTTTCCACAAAATAACAAATCAAAAAGGAAGAATGTGACGATAAATCATGAGATTGCTTCCTAATAGGTAAAGCTGTTGTTCTTCCAACCCAGAGTTCAGCTGTTTAATCCCAAGCTTGTTTTAGACTTTTTTTCTCTCACTCCATGACACGTCCCAGACCGAATTCTTGTCTCAGTTACAGTTTTAAATGAATGTTGAATAATACAATCAACATTTGTATTTCTCATCTTATTTCTCGTATTTCGTTTCACATCAAATCATCATGACATGAACAATTTTTATTTGTATTTTCTTTGCAGATTAACTGCCAGGGAAAGTCAACGCCCCACTTCCAGGATTCTCACCATTTCGCTGACTACAACTGTCAAACCAGGACACTTCATTTGACAGAACTGGAGCAAATACAGTATGTTACTGTTTATTTTCTCTACTGTTAGAAACTACGTTACATGTAACATGATCTCACATGACCTCTGGTAGCAAAAGCTAATTTTTTGATCTTAACACAATGTTTCCCAACCATTACGAAATGTACAACCTGAAACATTTAAACAATGCTGCCAAACATAGGGCCCGTGGGTAAAAAAACAGTCCACTAGGGGTTTTAATCGGGCCCAATTGATGAATTTTAAATGTCTGTGATGTTTTATCAAATGATACTAGATTGTAAATTAGGGGTCCCCAACCCCTGGTCCGGGGAGCAGTGCCAGTCCGTAGGTCATTTGGCACCGGGTCCCAGTGGGACACAGTGAAAAATTGTACTTCAATTTTACTAATTTAATCCAGTCATATCCCTTTAATTTTTTTCCATTCAAAGATAATCTGTCAGTGTTTCCAAATTGTTCATTCAGACTCTAAATATACTAACAGAATTTTTTGAAAATTTAATAATCCTTCAACGATTTTTTTGCCACAGTAATGGCTAATACTGGCCGACTACAGTATTACTGGTCCACAGTAATGGCTAATACTGGCCGACTGGTCCTTGGTACCAAAAAGGTTGGGGACCGCTGATTTAAGTTCTGAGGTATGATATACAGGTCTTCGCAGTTTTAGTATTACTCTAAGTACAGCAAAGGGGGCGTGGGGGGGCGATGGAAGAACAACTACTGTGTGATATTTTAACCATAACTGAGCTGATGTCGGAGGGGAAAACCTCAGGGGCCCACTTCAGTGTAATCCAGCACGGATTAGTAGGCTGACAGAATCACTCAGCTACTGACTCTGACCTGGCACTTAGCTCCCTGTGGGGCAGAACTGTGCTCACACACACACACACACACACACACACAAAAGACAAGAAATGTCTTTGAGTGTTTTGTCTAATGACCACAAGGGGGATTTTAAATGTGACGTTACCCCTAAATAATGGCTTTGATTGTAATCAAGCAAAGCATCAGAGTCTCAGAGATCGGCCGATCAAACTCAAAGTGTTTACTTTCTGTCATCACGGCAGCTTTGTTTATCTGTACGAGCACAAGAAAAAAGTTTTTCTTCCAGTTTTTCAACAGCTGCTGAACTTTTACTGTCTTTTGAAGGTGAGTGCTTTGCAACATCTGTGAGCCATAAAACAAATGAGATGCTTGGGATGCTACATACACACAATGATGCACACACACACACGCACCGCTGTCTTCCTTCTCTACATGTCTATTTGCAATTCTAACTTTTAGCGTTTCAGTCTGACTCCGACTCTGTCCGAGCTTTTGTCCGACTGATCTGCGGGCCTCAGTTTGGAGTTGAACTTATCTGGAAACGGTGTTTGTAAAAAAAAAAAAAAAGCATGATCTCATGTAAGTGTGTGGTTTGCAGGGGTTTACATAAGGGCAACATAATGTGGTGTTTTTTCTGGTGACTAGTTTGACATTTGTCTCCTGGGACGTCCTCACGTCTGACGATTTACGTATGTTTTTAATAAACGGTGATTTCACAGGGGCCGCTATTTCATAAACCGAGTCGCCACGGCAACTTTGATCAACACTTTATCTGACCTTTGAGAAATAAGGGTTAATAAAACAGAAACAATATTGGACGTGATTGTGTTTTTCCTCACCGGTCATTTTCTCTCAAATGACTTTTTCTTTCTCTCTCTCCCCCCTTGTTTCCAACATGCACAAAAACACATAAATGCCTCAGTTATACTCATTGAGAAACCATGACCTCTATGTTTAACCCTTCTATTTTCAGGCCGCGCTGTGCTCTACTGAAACAACTTGTGGTGTGAGCGGTTTTCAGGGAGGAGGAAGAGGTGATGAGGCGGAGGGTGTACCAGGACAGAACTGGCACTAAGAGATGGAGTGGGTGGGTGTGTGTGTGTGTGGGGATGAGTTGGGCCGGAAACTCTGATCCAGTGCAGACTGTTTTCGACGTCACGGTGCGGTAGTTTCTAAAATACTCAAGCCACAGTTCCTAAAATTGCTCTAACTGCAGTTCTGCTGAGAGCTGTCAATCTACGTCCAGGTTTCTTCTACACTTCTCAGAGACTTTCACTGTGACAAATGCAGGGATAGGAACAGGCTCCACTTTTGGGTTGATGAGTTTAGCCAGAGCCGCTCTGACAGCTCATGGATGCTGTTCATATATATATACATATACATATATATATATATATATGTATATGTATATATATAT
>NC_024316.1:3611038-3611939 GCF_000523025.1 Cynoglossus semilaevis | reverse complement strand
TGGCACTGGCAGTTTGTGCTGTAGTAAATATAGACGCTCAGACAGAGCTGCTTTTGGCTCTCACCGGTCCTGCGTCAGTCCCACTCGGCGCATCTTAGCCGTGGAAAACTTTCTTTTTCCTCATCGAATCCTCTTCTCCGCCAACTGAGGGAGAACAGAGAGAAGGAATGAGCAGCAGAAATAAGATCCGGAAAATTCTGGCTGGATTTGAACACATTTATGATCAATATTAAGAACGAGAGTGACAACCAAGAGTTGAAGTTTAGATGTGGTGCGTACAGATAGTCATTTTTAGACAAAAATAAAGGCTTAGTAGTCAGTGTAAAGGTAAGGTAGGTCTTCTGGAGCCACCACAGAATAAAAGGTTGTAGCTGATGATTTGGGAACAAATCTTTACATTCTGAGAAGGTTCAGATCAAGTTACTTAAATGAAAGTGGATTTGGGCTACATTTTGTTTCTGGTGTTGAAGTTGTGGTTGTGTTAGTATTAATGATGTGTCGTTCGCGCGTGATTCGTTAAAAATGAACGAATTTTTCATATGAGTCGTGACTCCCGAGTCATATGAAAGATTCATGACTCGTGACTACCGAGTCATATTAAATATTTATTCATATTGAACTCACGAATCACTCACAAATCACTCACTGCGAACAAATCACTCTCTGCGAACTAATCTTTCACTGTGAACGATTCTATCATTGCAAACGAATCCCTGTGAACTAATCTATCATTGCAAACGAATCACTCTCTATGAACTGATCTTTAACTGTGTACTAATCTTTCATTGCAAACGCTTTTTACTAATTTTTAAGTAAAAGTTAACTTTAAAAAAAACAATTTAATACTTAACTTAAAACCTTTAAAAAATGCCTGTCTCTCCCTGTCTGTGTAAGCTACCGC
>NC_024316.1:3609543-3610672 GCF_000523025.1 Cynoglossus semilaevis | reverse complement strand
TTTTGCTCTCATTCATCTTCACATTGTGGTGTGTTTTTATTTCTTAGCTTTTCACATGGTTTTAATTACTTATGGCATTTTGTGTACTTTGTAGACTTTGTCAGCGGAAGCAAACCATGTTGCCTTATTTAGTGTCGGAGAACCGCAGCCTTCTTTACAACGCCCACAATAGGGCTAAAGCGCCACCTGCTGTAAAACGAATGAAAAGATTAGTTCAAGATTCGTTCACGACTCGTTCATTTTACTGTTCGAGAGTCAAAGATTCGAATCAATTAAAAGAGTCGGTCTTCCCATCACTAGTTAGTATTGACCGAAAAGCATTTCTGTCATGTGATGAATTGTTTGTGAAGGAGGCGAGAGCGAGTAGAGTGTAAGAGCGGGAAAAACGAGCGTGACGTCATAGGAGCTGAGATTGAAAGAGTAACAGACAGGAAAGTATTAAAAAGCACCGATGTAATTGTCTTTTCCGTCACTGGGGCATAACGATACTAAGACGGGAAGGATTTGAAATGGGGAAAGTTGGCAAACTGTAAGCAAACGTTTGAAAGAACGACGAAAAGGAACGGAAGTGGCTAACTGTAGCACACCAAATAGCAGAGTTAGCTTCTCAAGCATGGCGCTGAGTGTCCGCCATTGTTGTTGTGTGGCATTGAGTAGGGTTACTGGGTTAAAAGGTGACGGAGACTCAGATCAGGTCGTTGTGCTCCATTTACTCGGAGACGAAGCGCTGAATTTTTCTAACTTTCACTCTGGCGCCCATATATAGTGGCAGCAGTTCTCTGTACAAACACGTCTTCCTGTGAACGCAAGGCCGGGTTCCTTGATACGTGTTTTAGCAACATGCTAAGGTAAGTGTATATGTTGTTGTGTAATTGCTAAACAACAATAATTGAAGGTCTGCCGAATGCAAAGTTATGTAACATTCCTTATTTGATCGTAATTTTATCCCCAGATTTGAAGACAGACCCAGAAACCAAGCGAGTGAGATGACAAGAATTTACGGAGGTTGTGTAACAGGAGCAGGTGTTACCCGAACAAAACACAGGGGGGCGTTCGAGCAGGTTGAGCAAATTGTTCCACAGGAAGTTGTCATGGTAACCATGGAAACCATGTAAGTAGGCGCTCTTCC
>NC_024316.1:3602602-3608012 GCF_000523025.1 Cynoglossus semilaevis | reverse complement strand
AAGATCTGCACAGGTGTGAATGAGCTGAGAGCAGATGTGTTTAGACTGGTATGGCTGTGAGGATCAGTCTGAGTTTGAACCATGAAACAGGACATAAGTACTTAAGTAGGTAGTTTTTAAAAAATGTGTATCATAGTTTTTGACCATGTGACCGACGTGACTTGTGGAATTGGAATTTCTAAGTGGAATTCTGCAGGAAAAGAAGTCATCAGATGTTAAGGAAATGCTGTAATTTGATGAGGATCAAGCAGAAAAGGTACCGTGGCAGTGAGGAAGTGGCGTCTGCTCCTGGCTGCTGCTGTGCCCTCCGACCCTCCGCTCCCCGACTAAAATACAGGCAGACGGAATGATTCCCCGGGGGGTCCCGAGACTGAGATGGGCTCCACCTGCCGTGCTCCTATGTCTCAGCTGTGTCCTCAGCCTCCAGGCCGCCTCCTGTTAATAAGAGTGTGTTTGATTTTGATGGTGAAGGTGAATAAAGGCAGTAATAAAGGCAAATAGGACTGAAATGAACATGGACTGTTTTATGTGCAAGTAATGGAATGTGTTTTGAATGTAAAGTGTCTTTGTGTCATGCAGAAATGTGATGTTGTTGTGTGTTTGTTGTTTCCATTAAATGTAAAAAGGATGTTGTGGCTCCCAGTGTAACATTTTTTTGTGTGTGTGAAACAGTCCAAATGTTTGAGTGGTTATGGTTGGTGTGTAGGGCCAGAACAGTGTAGTGATATGGAGTTCCTGAAGAGGTGTGAGAGTGTGTCATGATCTATGAGATGGGTAACAATGTCCTGTTTTATGGTTTGAAATGAGAAAAAGTATTGTGTAGTAGTGTGTTAAGCTGTTAGTTAGTGGAGAAAGGGTAGAAAAGTGCGAGTTTGTCAAATGTCCACGCAGGTCAGAAAGTAGTGCATGATTAGTTGTTGAGGAAAGTCATATCATGTGATGTAATACGGTAGGTTTTACAGAGTGTAATGTAATGTGTGAAAAGTGGGCTGAAATAGAGAATCGATTAAAGGGTTGTAGAAAAATAATCTCCTGAATTGTCCAGGCGGAAGCAGATTAGTTTGTGTTAGAAGAGGTAGTCCCAGAGAAGGTGTTTGTGATGTCATAAATGTACAGCAGAAGATGGTGTTTGGAGAGGTGTTTAGAGGTTGAGGTTTGCAGTAGAAAGAAGGGGAATGAAGGGCAGTCGTAGCAAGACAGTGTACATGTGTGTAAACGAAAGGGAGAACAGTGAAATAGTGAGGCTACAAGGAGCAGCGGTGGTGAAGGTGCAGGAGTTTAGGTACTTAGGATCAATTGTTCAGAGCAGCGGAGACTGTGGAAGAGAGGCGAAGAATAGAGTGCAGGCAGGATGGAACAGCTGGAGAAAAGTGTCAGGAGTGATCTGTGACAGAAGAGTGTCAGCTTTGACCCAGTGGAATGATTTGTGTTGTAAACGTTAGTCCAAAGAAATCATCATGTGTTGTAGTGTCATAGATGTACCAGTGGAGGCAGCATGTAATATGACCTTTGGGGTGAGGAGGAAAAGTGTGTGAGGGACAAAAAAGGAGGAATTGTGAGATAGTGTTAAGTTGCAAGTGTGTGGACAAAGTTGACCCAGAGTAGGGAAGTGTTTGGGAGTAGAGGAAAAAAGTATGTGATGTGATGAATGTACCACCTGAGGCAACGTGTAGTATGTGTGTAGTTGGTGGGAGGGGGGCAAAAAGAGTGAAAGGGTGTTGTTGTATTGATAGTTGGATCAATGTGCAGTGGTTTGGTAAGTGCAGAGCTGAAGGAAGATGAAGAAGAAGGGGAGAAGGAATCAGTTGTGAAGGTAAATGTTCAGACACATATGCAGACAGTGTGGTGTCGTGTTTGGGGAGCAGTGGAAGATGTGAAGCACCTGGTGATGACAGCAACAGGTTAGTGATCAGAGGGAGAGGGGGAGAATGCAAACTAGGCATGGGTGAGGGACGGCTGGTGAGGCGTGGTAATGTGTAGTAGTAATTCAGATGATGATGTGAATGTATGTCGTAGTTGTTGGTGATGATGATGAAGTTGTGGTGGTTAGTGTTGTAGTTGTAGTGATGGTTGTAGTAGGTCAGTGTTTTAAGTGCAATGTTGAAATGTCAACTGTAGATGGCATTAAGTAGAGTGAAAGCATTCTGGTGTTTATGCAGGAGTTGTGTATGTGGTTGGTTTGAGTTTACATGAATGTGGCATGTGTGTTCCTGAGTGGTCGCTGTCATGTTAGCCCACATGTGATTTGGTGATGTTGAGTATAAGTGGACAGGAAGTGATGGAAAGGGGCAGTAATGAGGAAGAGGTGTGTGTTGTGTGTTGGTTTGTCATTAGTGAAGGGAGGAGTTGGTGGCCAATAGGTGTGTGCATGTGTACATACATATATGTGTATATGTGAATGTATGAATATATTTGGAAATGTAGGTATGTATGTGTGTATGTGCATATATGTATATGTGTATATATATGTAGTTGTATGTGTATGTATATATGTGTATGTATACACACAAATATATATATTACAGCATATATATATGCTGTGCATGCACATACAAATATATATATTTATATATATATGTATATATATATATATATGTATGTATATATTTATATGTGTATGTCCAACCCCTCCCTGACCACAGGCAGTGTGGGTTTGTGTGTGTAGTGTGATGTTGTGTGAAAGTAAAGTGAGTTAAAGTGAAAGACAGTAAAGGGAGGAGTTGTAAGATGTGGAGTGTGGTGTTGAAGTAGTGATTATGAACATGGTGTTGTGTAGGTTATGCTAATTGGCACATGCATCGTAGGGGAATACAGTGTAGGGAGGGTGGATGACAGGGGTAAAAATGTAAGCTAGGTATGTGGTGTGAGAACTGTGTGGGATGTGCAGTGCGATGATGCCCAATGATGTGGCGGTGCGTGTTTGAATGGCAGTAGTGGAAGTAAACAAGTGTTGTAGACATGTGCGAATGTGTAGTGGGCAGACGTTAGAAGAGATGATGACACATGCATCCTGTGAGTGACATGAAGCAGAGTGTAGCAGTGTGTGGTGCAGGAGTGGTGTTTCCCTGTGTGTAGTCAATGTTAGTGTTTGATCTGAAGTTGTTGTCACATCCTTTTTCATCCCTGTTAGGTTGTGGCTGGTTTGAAATGTAAAGCAAGTAAGTTTGTGTGGACAGTGGAGGTGTGAGAGAAATGATGTATGTGTGGAGGGTTGTACACAGGTAAGCTGTGGAAAGTGTAATTGATGAGGATGAGTAACAAGGTCATCAGGTCACGCAGGTAGTCTATCAGCTGGTTGTTGTCAAGCCGTGTCTCTGTGTGTGGTGGCTGTGATGGTGTTGCTGTTTCGATGTGACAGGGTAAGAAGAACTAGGTGTAGGCATTGAAGGTGAGTTGGTGGTGGTGGTGGTAGTGTGCTGTTGTGTAGGTGGTGTGTGGATGAGTTTGGGTAGGGTTTGGTGGGTCTGTGTGGCTGGCCAGTTGTTGGTAGTTGTGTATGTGGATGTGCATGTGTGTGTGTGTGAGTTTACAGCAGTAAGTGTGTGAGTGGTTGTGAGAGGAAAGGGAAAGGGATGTTGTTGCAGGTGACCTTATGTTGATGTGTTGGTGTTGTGTTTGGTGGAGGAATGTTAGCAGAGTGTTGGGGGCCACTGTTGGTTGTGTAGGTGGATGTTAGAGGAAGTGGTGTAGGAGCGTTAAGGTTTGTTGCTGGTGTTGTATGATGTAGTTACTGGGCGTGTTTAATGGAGCAATGTTGGCGAAGGGTGACTTTAGGTTGTTCTGTGTGTTGGCAAGTCTGTGCTGGAGTTTGAGGGCGAACATGTAGAAGAAGAAACAGAAGAAGTAGTGGTAGTGGTATTAGTAGTGGTAGTAGTAGTAGTAGTAGTAGTGGTGGTTGTAGAGGAAGGGGTGAAGAGGGTAAATGGGTAAAAGGTAAATGTATAGTGAGAGCTTGATGGGGGGGCAGTTTGGTGAGTAGCAGTGTAAGAAATGTATGTGAGTGTAGGAGGAGTTGTGTGAGTTGATAAAAGGGATGGAAGTGGGTGGCAGGTGGGCGGTGGTTGTGTGTTGACTGGTGAGATGTGCAGGGTCAGTGAGTGGAGGAGCAGTGGTGAGATGTGGGGATTTGTAGCCATGTGTGTTGTAGAGGGGTGGGGGGGGGGGGGCATGACATCAGTGTAGAGTTGTTGGGTAAAAGGTAAATGTATAGTGAGAGCTTGATGGGGGGGCAGTTTGGTGAGTAGCAGTGTAAGAAATGTATGTGAGTGTAGGAGGAGTTGTGTGAGTTGATAAAAGGGATGGAAGTGGGTGGCAGGTGGGCGGTGGTTGTGTGTTGACTGGTGAGATGTGCAGGGTCAGTGAGTGGAGGAGCAGTGGTGAGATGTGGGGATTTGTAGCCATGTGTGTTGTAGAGGGGTGGGGGGGGGGGGCATGACATCAGTGTAGAGTTGTTGGTAGTACACAGTCATAGTGAGTAGTGGGAGTACAGGGGAAGGTGTGGATTAGGACGATGACTGGATGATTATGGCGTCATAATTAGCAAGTGAGTAGTTGGTGATGGTGGAGTTGTTTGTTAACAAAAGTGTTTAAGTTGTTAAAGTAATTATTAAAATAACAGTATGTAATTGATGGTGTAATAAGTTGTATGTTGTTTATGTATGGCAATAGAGTACAATGTATGTTTTGTATATGTTGTTAATGGTAAATGTGAGAAGTAGAAAATGTTGTTTGAATTATGTAAGTAAAGAGATGGAAAGTAATAGTAGTTTGTTGATTTGTGTGTTAGTTGTGAGTAGTTGATGATGTGGTTGGTGTGTGTTGAGTGAGTGAGTGGATGAGTGTGGGTAAGTATGTGTGTGTGGAAGGTGGAAGTGTAGTGGTTATGTGATTGGGAGTGAAAGGGTGTTGGTGTGTGTGCTATTGGGACTGTAGTAATGCAAAGGTGGTAACAGGTGACATGGGGGTGTGAAGAGGCAGGAAGTAGGGAGGCAAGGAGGGCCTGGTATGATGGTGGAGGCACAAGGTATTGATGGGCACAGTGGCAGTTTGGTGTGCAGGAGCCTTCCCCCAGTGTCTGCAGGAGAGGGCACATGGCAAGGACAAAAGGAAGGTAGTTGTGAAGGAGGTGCAGGCAGGAAGGTAATTGGGCAGTAGGAGTTTTCAGGGTATCCATGAGAAGTGTGTTAGATGTTTGTGGTGGAAGCAAATGTTAGGGTGGATTGGGTGATTGGTTGATTGGTGCCATGGGCTGGAAGTGGCATGTGTGTTGGGCAAGTGATCATTGGTAGTGCTTAATGGAAATGTGAGTGTGAAGTGGTAGTTGGAGGGGGTTACCTGGAGTGTGTACTGATTGGTTGGTGGGGTTGTGTAAATCGAAGGGATAGGTAGTTACCAAAGTGTGGTGAGGAAT
>NC_024316.1:3601541-3602508 GCF_000523025.1 Cynoglossus semilaevis | reverse complement strand
GGTGAGGCAAGTGTGCGAAGCTGTTGGTGTCTGTGCTCCACTGCGCAGTGAGTAAAGTAAAATGTAGTCAGGTCATTGTATGTGAGGCAGTTAGATGACAACAGTGGTGACTGAAGAATGTAGTGTTGGGCAGCAACAGGTTGTAAGTGGATGTGGACTGGGGAGTTGTGGTGAAGGAAGGTGTAGTTAGTGTGGGGCTAGGTGGTCACACAAAACATGTGTGATGTGGTGCAGGGAGAGAAATGGCAAGCAGCAGGTTTGGTAGAGTTTATTGAAGAGGGAAGATACATGAGGTGAGGAGCTGTGGGGGAGGGAGAGAGAGCAGCAGGGTAGTTAGAGGCAAGAGGTTGGCATGCAGCACATGGATCCAATTGTTTGTGCGTCATGCTAGTAGCACATGGACGTGGGTGCTAGCATCCAGCTCTGATGTAGTGGAGTGCAGCAGTGTGCTGGTAAGGTGGTAGCCTTTGGAGAAGGTTCCTGAGTAGGAGAGAAAAGGCAAATGGTTAGATGTTGTAGAGTTACCTTCATGTTGGAGGTTTTGTGGAGACGTCTTGGCAGCTGTTGGTGGTAGGCCTCAGTTGTGGGGATCTAGGCCATGTGCTCAATGGCGGTATAGCAGCCTGATACTCCTGCTGGAGTTAGCAGCAGGAGTATGTAGCAGACATTCTAACATGTGTCTTGGTACACCTGCAAGCACTTGCAGGTGTACCAAGCATGGCAGAAAAAGTTTGGCAGGGTGTGAGAGGAAAGCATGTGGCTTAGAGCCTGTTAGTGGAGGCAGGTGCCTCCACTAACAGGTGTTTGTGATTGTGTGGAGTGTGGTGAGCAGGTGTTCTTACTTGGTTGATGATTAGGTCGTTAGTTTGCCGAGTAGGTGCTGTCCGTCGTGGTGTGGGGGAATTTGGCAGAGTTCTGTGGCCTTCTTGGAGGTGTTGCCTGTGGTGGGGTCAATGTGGCCAGGGTT
>NC_024316.1:3595407-3600910 GCF_000523025.1 Cynoglossus semilaevis | reverse complement strand
CACTGAACCTTAAATACTCACCCTCTCCAATCACTCCCTACAGATCCCGCCTCCACACCTCCCTTCCTGCAATCCCATTGGTTGGCACAAGGCCTACCAATTACTCTGCAATCAAGCCTTCATGGACACCACCTGTGAACCACAAGACACAGCACAGCACAGCTGATACACATTTCAACTACTACCTTGCCCCATCCATGTACTCACATGTGTCCCTCTCCAATAAATACTTACCACAACACCACTGCTTCATTTCTTCTCTTACTTTCTTCTTCCTCCCAAACACCTCACACTCTGCTCCCACCACATCAGCCTACTACTTATCCATTCAACCACTAGTCCAACACTTTACACCCAAAAGGGCCCAACACAACCTTCTCCACTTACAGCCACACCACGTCCACTCTAACAATGACACACAGACAACATTCACTTCACCTACAACGCTAATATCTCCCTATTTCCCCCCCATTACTATTTGCCTATCACCTGCAACTCTAACAGTCCAATCACTGTGCTCCATACAACAGCAAGTCACACCGACATGTCTTGGCTGCACACAGCACAGACCAGGACCCACCACCACCACCACCACCACCACATTCACTTCATATCTATAGAGTACCAATACACAACCTTCATGTACACAGAACTGGGCTCACCTTCAACATTGTCTTCTCCATTTCATTTACACTCCTACTGCGTGTCACCATCCACTACATCACCTCTTTACTTTTTTTCTATTTGCCCCCTCCAACATCACCATCCATTTATTCTACTACCCCAACCACTTCCTCTTCCCTGCATCCCTAGCACACACACACAAACACAGTACAAACACACCAGCTACAGACCCACATCAAGGTTCTCACTTCTCACTGTTCTTTACCTTCACACCACTGGGTCTACTCCTTTCACACACTTACCTGTTTCCCTACTATTACACCACATCACATACACACTTACCGACTCCTACAACATCCAGGACTCCATCCTCTACCACTGTTTCCTACTCCTTCTCAAACAACAACAACATACTGTTACACTTTAATATGTACATACTGCCATATTCTTTGTTAGTCTGTCTCTGCTACATGGCTTTGCTACATTCCCTATCTTTGCAAAAACCCAATCATTCATTCCACAACCTACATCCCACCCACACTTACCTCTGCCCCACCTTGGACAGCTACACAACACCACTACTACTTCACACACTCACACATTCTCTGCCACATCTCACGTCTGCTGCCATCCAGTGGCATACACACACACGCAACACAGTCCATCACTTTCACAGCATCACTCCACCGTACCTTGGACCGCTGTGTGGCAGCTCCAACTCAGTCCAGCTCTCGTCCAACACGTCGCTTCTTCAACCTGTTGAACACATATTGTACACGTCATTTCCACCACCAACTCACTCATTCACATCTCATGCCAACAACTTATAAACACAAATTACACTACCAATAATGCTCACATCACATTAACAAACCCCATTCATGAAGGACCTCCAACCACCACACGCCAACTTCTGTTCCCCACCACGCACACCCAAACATTACCACTTGCCTTACATGCTACCCCCCTACATACAACCTTTAACCCTTCCACTACAACACTCATACAACCATCCTCTTTATCTACATTGTATCCCCCAACATCCAACCACTACCACAACATCACACACACACACACACACATTCTCATATACTTCCATACATACATAAATGCTTTTTGCTCCTTTCCCATGGACACCTAACATTCCATCTATATGACTACAGCTAAACACCACTGCTGTTGTGGAACTAACAACACTCGTATTCCTTACTTCACCCAACTCCTTTCCACAGGTCCCCCTGTAACCCCTTTCAAATACCAACTGCAACCATATACTGATAACTCCGTCACACATTTTCCATCCACTCACTTTTTTCATGCCACTGCAGCTACTCACATCATACCTATGTCAATACTGTCATCTTTACTACATTAATAATTACTACACCATCACATTGGACAGTATACGTCACTGTTTTTTTTTCTCTCCAACCTCCTACAACTACTCCTTCACACTTCTGAACTTTAGCCACTTGTCCATAACTCTTTGTGTTACCTACCTATTCACACATTCAATCCTCACCACCACCACCACAACAACAACAACAACAACATCCCGCGTCTCTCTGCTGAAAACGTTCAGCACCCCTGCGCTAACACGTCACCCACACCGGATCTCGGGAACCTCCACATTGACATGTTATTGTGCACAAATCCAAACCACCACTCGTTATTACCATGTTCATCTTGCTCTGGAAACTAATACTGAAACACCACCTCCTTTTCTAACTTTTTTTTTTACCCCACTTCTACATCTTGCTCCCTTTCTCACACATTTTCACTCATACTTCAGTCAAACTGCACATCTCACTGACAACAACACAGTTGCATCACTTCATTGAACACCCTTCACACTTTGTACAATATCTTGGCTGCATTTAATGGTTTCAAACACTACATGTTCAGCAACAAATCACAACATGAAAACACAGTTTGGTTTTAACATGTGCCAATACAACTCAATCCTCCTTTCACAGGAAACACCAACACTGTCATTCACAACTGATTGCTAACTTGTAACTTTACATAGTGAAACAAACTACATCTGACAACAAAGAGGATTCCACCCCCTCTGCTTCTTCACATGTCATTACAGAACGGTTGAAATAAAAGCAAAGCGTGCGTGACATCCTTCAGAGAACACAACACTAGAACCACTGCCACTACATAGCTCTGACAGACAGTCCAGAAGGAAACCCAACAGTCAGATCTGTGACATAAACATTTGCCTTCACAGTGTTTCTGACTGTCCAATCTCACCCACACCTAAACTGGAGCCTCAACATACACCATATTACCAAAACTATTGGCTCACCTGCCTTGACTCATACTATCAACTCAAGTGCCATCCCATTCCATGAAGCTCTCTGCGTACTGTACTTGAGCTAATCTGAAGGTCACATGAAGTTTGTAGCTCTGCAGCAATTGGACTGCACAGAAAGTCCTATACACCTGTGGCCAGGCCAACGGATTAGGACACCTGATTCTGATCATTTGAATGGGTGAGCGAATACTTTTGGTAATATAGTGCACCTTCAAACAACTACTGCTTTGGATTCTTCACTGACAACACTCCTAACTGTAGCTCCGTGACAGCACACATTAACTTTCTCCATTTATAGACAGATTTCACACAAACAATTACCTTGCAAATACACTAATCTTCAGGCCTCTCCCAACACTAACATCAGCCACAACTTCCCTGTTGTTACCCTAAACATCTCACTTAGCTTCTTGCCTTTTACTTTGCTCACCTCACCCACAACTCCTTTTTCAACCCTACCTCCTTCACAGTATACAGACTGCTTGGGGAGTTTCCTCGTCCCACCAACTGATCCTGGCGACTCCAAACTGCTGCCACTGATAACAAATACTGCTTCATGACAAAATGCAACTTCTGCCATCACAACTACATTGCCCAAAACAGGACTTCAAACCATCTTCCCAGTAACAAGAACAAACCCACAAATTTCTACAAATACATCTGCAAGTGAACCTCAAGCTGCATACCTACCCATTTCAACAGTTCAGGATTCTTCACCTTCATAAAAACTTCTTCAACACATTTCTCAAACCTTCTCTCTGCCTGACATTTGACATTAGTCACAATAACAACATCAATCAAATTAGCCTCATTAGCCTACACAGTCCATTGTCATTTCTAACACAACATCCATCACCTCTCCACTGCCGCTCCATGAAGACGGACCAAACCCACAGCTGTGTCTCCTCCACCCACACATTTAACGTTTACAGTTAACATGTAGGTTCAACTACTATCTTCCTGTCTAACATTCAGTGCATCACACCACAGATCCTGCATCATCTGTGTACCCACCTACAACCACTAACTAACACCTCACTGACAGTTGCCATGACCTCAGTTCAACTGTTGTTTTTTTCCAGGCCACTTTGAGTTGGATTTACATTCACACCATCACTATATACCCCTGCCTCACTTTTTCACTGCAATGTTACTTTGTTACACTGCTTCACCCTGATTGGTTGTTTGACCATCACAAATCTCCAGCTCTAATCTCACCATCTAATCTCTGTCCTACCTTTTCAAACCAGCTATCACTACTTAATGTAATATGCAAGTTTTGTGCAAAGGATACTGTTCACCTTTTTCACCGGCTGGAGGCGTGGCACTGACCGACAGTGAAGCTACAGTTCTGACCTCTCTACAACTTCCATCCATCCTGGGCTCCAGCTTTTACCTTGTCACAACCTAAAACAGTGTTGGTGAGTTCACATGTGCAAAGCAGGTGAAACCTTAGCAGTGTGTCAATGCTTTCTTTTTGTCTTTTTTTTTAAACTTTTTTTACTGTCCTTCTCCATCCACTTTGGGGCTGCCAGGAGTCCATGTGTGTGAGGAGCTTTTCCCAGAGTCCTAGCGCAGCAGCCCAGACGACAGCTGTGCATGATGTGAGCGTCCAGCATCTCCAGCAGCAGGTCGTACAGAGGCACCATGTTCTTCATCTTCATGCAGGGAAGGTGGTCCACGCCTTTGTTGCTGCAGACGAATCAGGAGGAAAAGACGGAAGGGAAGGAAACCGTCACAGATCAACAGTCGTCAAAGACAGGCAGATAAGTTACACTTCTACAGACGACAGATTCAAATGACATCCACCTTCAGCTTCAAACTCCCCATAGTGACAGTAATTAAAACTTTATTCTTTTTCTGTCACCAGTCTATTTTTTTTCTTGTCACACTCACTAGTCCATAAATTACATCACACTTTTCATATCTACAAACATGACGTTACAGGTAAATGTCTCAACCTTCCGAACCCCGTTACGTCACTCACATTTATCCTCCCAAATGTTACCTTTCCCATCTCCACGTTTCACACATACATAAAAAACACTCCGTCACTAAGGAATAGCCAGAACTTTGCCTTTAAAGTTCACATGTCAAACATAAATCCTCCAGCCCAGTGTTTCATTTACACTTATAACTTTCACTTAAATTCCCATGTATGTTCATTTTCACTGCTCTTGACAAATTACTGTTGCAGTAATAAATGCCACTCCCTTGTTCTAATTACAAACTTATTTATATTGTTGGCCAGAAAAGGTGCTGGATGCAAAAGGCCAAGGGCAATGATTACAGTCAGAGGCAGAGAAAAAAATTTTTAATATGTTCAAGTTGATGATGTTGCTGAAGGTCAGGACACAGCAAGAACATTTTGGTGAGAGACATACACACGTGGACAAAATTGTTGGTACCCCTCAGTTAAAGAAGGGAAAACCCACAATTCTCACTGAAATCACTTGAAACTTACAAAAGTAACAATAAATAAAAATTTATTGAAAATTAAATAATCAAAATCAGCCATCACTTTTGAATTGTTGATTAACATAATTATTTAAAAAA
>NC_024316.1:3590891-3594066 GCF_000523025.1 Cynoglossus semilaevis | reverse complement strand
GGCTGATTTTGATTATTTAATTTTCAATAAATTTTTATTTATTGTTACTTTTGTAAGTTTCAAGTGATTTCAGTGAGAATTGTGGGTTTTCCCTTCTTTAACTGAGGGGTACCAACAATTTTGTCCACGTGTGTACATTTCCAGGCAAGGTTAATAAATATTTTAGCAGCACAGCTGCCATCTTGGTTTATCATGTTTCTACAGCTTCCTGAACCCATTTACAATTCCCATTTTGGAAACAACCCACACATAGTTACTATGAAACATTTTTGTTTTTACTACAAGCACAATAGGGTGTTTTCACTCTTCAGTTGAATTTGTCTAACTTGATCTGAATATAAGCTTTTCATAAACAAATATTCATTCAGAAAATAAAACTAATTAATTAAATGTGACTGTTAGCTTGTCCTAAAAGGAACATCACAAAAACACAAACACACACACACACTAAGGACCAAGCTGGGACACAGTTCTGACCTTCCTGTGCAGCAAAGACACTGACAGTCTGATTATTAATTGTTAAAATCCACTGTGTCATTTCAAAAGCATGTTTAAATTGGGCTTAAATTTCATTACATTGGGCTTAATTAACATAAGAACATTCACGTACATTAAGTAAAGATCATCACACATTTTGACATTCATGTTTAAAAAAAAAAACAACTTCTTGTTCAGTGACGTTGCTTCATCTTACCTCACATTTCTCTGGTGCAATAAACTTTAAATATTTGTCTGACTCATACAGGACAGAGAAGGCCAGCTCCAACACCTCCTGAACAGAGGATGGAATAGAAGGAGAGGAAGGGGTGAGGACTGATGAAGAGAGGAAGAGACACAAAAGGTGAGTGGATTGGATTGGACACTCAAAAAGACTTTAACAATATTAGTTTTCAGAACCTGACAGTGTAGAGAGGAAGTCGAAGGGGAGGTGTGCGAGCCTTTAAAGGTCCACAGGATAACTACAGGGTGGTCACCACTTTTGGCTGAGCAGACCGATTTTTATAGAACATATCTTTGTAGCTTAACAGCTAAATCTGTTGAGATTAAAACGTTGACAAAACCTGGTATAAAGGAAGAATTTACTGTCTAAAATAAGGCTAAAATTCATTTTAGACATTCCCAGACCCATGAGACTGTGAGATTACAATTGAATGCAGGACAGAAAAAGAATGATAAAACTACATTTGTATATATAAAAATAATTTATGAATATGCGATTATGCAACTGGCGTGAAATGACAGTCTGATTTATTAAGGCAGAAAACAATTATACAATCTGGGCCTCTGCACAATTAATGAGGCAGAGCTGATAAAATGCAGATGAGATGGAAAAAAAAAAGTGGAGATGCTACTTCTCAACAATTATTTGAAAGTTCATAAAACCTGTGCTTCAATCTATTTAAAATACATACAGTTTAGGAGAAAAAGATGTAAATGTAGTTTAATAAAACGTTTACCACCATCATACTGTACTTAATGGCAGGATGAAATAATACTACAGCATTATAGGATGAAGTATAAACAAACTGGACAATTCAAAGTGCTGGTTATAAAGACTCAACACACTCAACGGCCGTAAAAGGACGCCATGTTTGATTTTCTTCTGTCCTCCAAGTTTCATTTTCTACTAAATTCTGCACCAACCGACAGAACAACATCCAGACTCATTGTATGAGTGCAGACATTTAGGTGTCTTTTTTTATATAAATAAAAGAGCACACCTCGAAGGCAGCTCTGCTACAGTAATGAGCTGTAAAGTGCAGTATAAATCTGGCACGAATGGGAAAAATTCAGTTCATTGACAACAGTTTGGTGGTTCCAAAGTCTTAAACATGGTTCCACAGGCCATGGTTCCACCGGCATGGACATCCTAATATCTTCTATATTAGGATAATAACCCTAAATAACCCTAACCCTAAATACAACACAACATAATATCTTCCTTAACACTGTAATGTCCATAAAAGCTCCAGGATGTCCTTGTAAAACGGCAATGTCCAAGAAGAAGACGGCATATCGCAATGCACCGCACCAGATGTTAGAGTACTGTAACATCAAAAGGAGAAAGCGATGGAATGATCTCATAAGACTGTAACATCCATGAAACGACGCATGCACACTCGTCTACACACCCACGCACGCATGCACACAAATTTCCTCGTGTTACTGTAACATCCAGGCACCGAGCATGCAGCTCCTTATACGACTGTTTCATCCATAAAAAGCCAACATTGTCACAACAACTGTAGAGACACCGACATTTCGTCTATGTTGTAAAACAACATGAAAACATTGCTAATAATAACAAATACTACATGTATTCAAACCAATGCTAAAAAGAGGTTACAACATCCTTTACTTTAATCTTTGCTACGGGTAAAAAGCTAACAACAAGACCATAACAATACAATGTAGCAAGCTAACGCAAATAATAAGGGCTAACCACTAGGAGAAAATACCTCAATCCTACGACCAGTGGGTAAGAGCTAACAGCTGGCTACATACCACGCCAACAGGAACTCACCAACTGCCATATAAAAGCCCAGCAGTGTCTGCATCATTTGAAGCAAAAGGGGGAAAGACAAGGGAAGAAAAGAGTTTCGTCACAGAGCTGAAAAGCTGGGATCATATCTCAGGGTAACCAGGTCAAACCTTTCATGTGGAGAAGCTGCAAACGAGCAGTGAAGACAACTTGGCAACCGGCGAGAGTTGAATCCTAGGTTTTTGTCTCGCAGATGGTCAAATGTAGAGACAAACGTATGAATGGAGTAACAGTGGCGTGTTTCCCTCTCACAGGAGAACATTGGGTTCAGGCTTTTCTACAACAAAAGACAAACAAAATATTTATGAATATACAGAGCTGTGGTCAGAGAGCAGAGCTTCTTTACCGTCAATATGGCTTTTGGCAGAGGAACTGTCTGTCTGTCAACATATGGTTTTGTTTATTTTCTTTAAGAAATGTACATCGTAAAGTGAAATTGTTCCAATTAAGATGTAAAGAGAAATCCGAGTACAATGATCCCTCTTCTCTAGAGACGAGATTGTTTTTACATTATTTGCTATATAATATTTGAGTGAATAATTTGTGTTAAAGCTTCACAAACATCATATCTGACTGTCAAAATATCACTAAAGCATGCCTATTGCAAATATTTTGTTTTTAAAGTCCAAAAAG
>NC_024316.1:3587417-3590791 GCF_000523025.1 Cynoglossus semilaevis | reverse complement strand
ATTTCTATTGTTAAAATTCAGGAAAAAAATCAACTTTTGTGGTACGGCAATCATTGATCACAGTAACACAATTTTACTTTTTTGACAGTTATTTTTGTGCACTGAAAAGTTAACCTTAATATTATCAATTACAAATGTATTATTATATCACTAATATCAGTTTATTATTCTTTTTAACCCCACAGCAAGGAGATTGCGTCATCAGCAAAGTCCTCACATTTGATCTGTCTCAGTATCCGGACGCCAACCCAAATCCCAATGAATAAGATAAGATTCTACTGACTTTGGAGGTTTTAGATCTTTTGTCTGTTCCTCTCTAATGTACTCGTTAGGCGTATGCGTGACCTATAGGTCCCACCTGTTATTTTTTATCAATTTATTTTATCTGTATGTATTTTTCTTGCTAGAGTAGTGAGTTAGTGTCTTTCTTTTTTTTTAAGATCTGTTTTTTTGAGATCTGTTGTTTGCTTTAAACGGCAACAACCAGTTTGTATGTACATTTTTACCACATGTTTTTTTCCTTCTCCATCCTACCAGAGTGATTCAAAATGAAATAATCATGTAGTCGAGCTGAGTGGGAGTCGAACTTTTTAAAGAGACTGTGGCGTTTTTAATCATAAATAAATACGTAAACTTACCTGGAACTAGTTTTTGCTCAGAACTTTTCTACTGCCCTGTTTTGCATCATCGGTACCAAACAATGAACTTGCCTCTAGGTATTTGCCACTTTTCTTTTCTTTTTTTTTTAAGATCAATCGGTAAGAAGGTTTGTTAAAGTCCAGATACATTCCCTTGTGCACTTGTTTCCACTGTGTTGCGTAAGTTGTCAGGGCTCTAATGTGAATCCGTAGTCAGAAAAGTTATGTCGCAGGAATCTATAAAAAACTTGTTTGTTACGGTATAACATATTATCAGCTTCAGGCAACAGAAAACACCGCCTCATGTCAGGGTTTTTGTCACTTCAATAAATAAAATTCTAAATATTTAAACCTCGTTTCTATTTCTTTTTTTTAATGTAGACTACATTCGCGTTAGTGCTTTACTGCCTAGCTGGTAAGGGAATTTGACGTTTACATAACCGCTAGACCAGGGGTCGCTGCGATGTGTATTTTGAGAAAAAAGTGAAATTAAACAGCTTTACAGCATCGTGATCATCAAATGTAGAATTACAGTTAAAGAAAATTATCTTTATTTATTTATCTATTTTCCAAAGCCGTATTTTCTAATCCAGAAAATGTAACATGTATTATGTATTTTGTACTTAAAATCGCACTGAAAATGTAAAACGAAATTTAAGTGAATATTATTGGGAGGAAAAAGCTAATAGAGAAAAATGTCTTAGCCTGATTTGAACCCACACTGCAGGAGCATCACTTTCCATTCCATCAGCGAGGAGTCTTTGCTTGGCGAGGCAAGGTTATTTTTAGAGGCTCTCATTTTCCCACACCTTAACTTCTGTGTCTTCTTATCTCCAGATCCTCTTGACCCTATTTTGGAGTCATTCTTTTCCATATTTTCAAAAGCTAACCTCAGCTGTGACGTCTGCTGTCTCTGAGTCCTCTTGTCAAGGTACTTTTTTTTTTCAAGAAAACACACAGCTGTGCAACTTTTAAATCATTTATTGATGTAAACAACTACACATCACCTTAGACCCAGGTGTGAAGGAGGATTACAGTCAGAACTTGAGTTTCCATTCAAACTATATTGATCTCCCGACGTAAATTTAACACATGACAGCAAAACACAGGCAGATCGGAGCATGTAAACAAGAAAAGGTGTACTCCGAACAGCCCGTCATATTTGCATTTAGGCACAACAAGTAAAATTAAGTGCAGTGGTTTATGCCCATGCAAGTCTTAGTAAGATTTAATAAAAATGCCTTGGTGAGCTGTCAAACAGAATCCACCATACTCCAGGTATGCTGATCAAACCAACTGCAACCATCTCAAGGTTTGTGTACATTACAAATAACGCCTGCAGAGTGATTGAAACTGAAGAAGGATCACACGATCTGCACAGCTACAGTACGAGGGTAAGTCAAAAAGTTTTAAGACATCTTGCAAAAACATCCTTGTTTACATTGTCTGAATGCTGTTATCCATCCAGGTCGTTATCAAAGAGTTTAGTTGTAAGCAACTGGACTTATATGGACAAAATAAAAATGTAACGCAACACAAACTATGGCAAACTAAAACATGCTTGTTACTTGTCAAGCAGACAACTTTTGAAATGACATCTGTCTTAGAACTTCTTGACTTACCCTTCTGTTTCTCTAACTCAACAAATACCTAAGCACTCTATATCTGAATGTGTTAATACAAACGTTTTCTCTTTAAAACCTCCTGAAATTGTGAGAAGAGAAAACTTCCGTCATGAAGGTTGAAGACGTCAAAGTCCTATAACATCAGGATGCTGCTTTACAAACATTCATTGTTACAGAACATTTAAAGGCAAACACTCAGTTTAATGTGTCCAATGCACAGAAACTCATCTCCATTTTCACTGAATTGCAGCATGACATCGGCCGAAGTCTGCTCCCAATACTTCAATCAGTTCCCTTCAGTCACTTTGGTTACCAGCGGCACTCACATGGTTGTACCATCATCATACGGAATGGATAACCTTAACAAATGCTCAGGTAAAAAAAGTGTTTCATTCTGTTTGCTCTGATGTAACGTAAGTTTTTTTTATTATTATTGGTTTCAATAAAACTGATTAGAAAAGTGATTTCATGATCAGAGATATTGTGCCAACATGCCAAAGGCCTTAAGCCAGGCTGGTAGGTACAGACTGTCACGTAGGCCACAAGTTTGGTAAACTGAGGTAAGGTGAAGCCACCTGCAGGAGTAAAAAACACATGATGACCATGTACTGATAACTTAGAGCCTCTAAACATTGGAGTCGGCATCCTCCGAGTGGTGCACAGAGGGAACCATGGGAACTGGACGTCTCTTTCTCCTCACTGCTGGATCTGGCTGCACTGTTTCTTCTGAAGCAAGAAATGAACCACATGGAAGATTAGGGATGGGACGTCTCTTTCTGCCAGAGTGGGCACTGCCAGATCTTTGAATGAAGATGCCCTGAGCCAAGTCTTCCATCTGAGTGACCGGCATGTGCATGGCCGCGGCAATCTCCTTCTTAGTTGCAGAAACAAAGCCCTCATCTCCGGACATGGAAACCAGACCACCCATCACAAGAGCCTGGGAGACAAGAGATTTTCATTATGTCTACAAAGTGTGTCTTTCTTGAACAATGCTCTGTATTTTTCTCTGTTCTACACAATTATTTAAATAAATACGGCGTCCCTAAAGGGACATGGGGAAAAAAAACGTTTTTGTGTTTAAAACTATTTTTGGAGTTTAAAACACAAAATA
>NC_024316.1:3584896-3587317 GCF_000523025.1 Cynoglossus semilaevis | reverse complement strand
GCAAGATTAGGTCCTAAAACATGCAGATATTCGAATTTTAGAAAAGATAAAATTTTGATATTTTTTTCCATAAATTTTTATCATAATTTCTAACCTTTTTACCCCCATGATATGCGAAATTAACAATTTTACGAAAAATTACAGAAATTGTTTTTCTTAAAATGCTCTAAATTGATGGAAAACATTTGGAAAAATAAAATGTCAACATAAAATCTTCAAAAAAAGGCAAAAATGTTCATCATAATTTTTTTACATCTGACATTTGATCTGACTGAAATGACATGCTGAATTAGGATCTTTTTGAAAACTGAAAAATAAGTTCTAAAAATTTCTTTTGAGAATTTTTTATTTTTCACTTTTTCAGGAAGTGTTTCAATCTCAAAAAAAATCTATTGCTTCATATTTGGAAGCAAATATGTATTTTATTGTTTTTTGGGAAGTTTTTATTTCCTGCTGTACACCTTTGCCTCAATTTTTTCCTGACAACAACTGCACACATTCTTGCCTGTCAACCCCATCAAATAATATATAATATTGTTACTGTTAATGTTTGCCTACAATATACTGGCTGTGCCACTTTTTTTTCTAAATGAAATAATATGAGTTAAAACTCCCCTTATTCTAGCTTATGTATGTAGTATATTTATGCAGCGGTTGGCGCTGTTTAAAAGTGAACTCAAAAGTGTCATTCAGCAGTGGTAGCTAGACAAACAAATCATAGAAACAAGCAGAAACTGTTGCTGCCAGCATTTTGTCCCTATGCATAAAGCAACAAAGCAGCACAGTCAGCATTATCCTTTCACAGAGCTGCAGCCGGCCCTCTGGCTGCCCTGGTCAGCAGGATGCTCCAGTGAAGAAGCTCAATGCCAGGCCTGGCTCTCCACTCTTCTGCTACAGCCGTGGATTTTCCAATGTTTTATGTGATCTAAGCCTAAAACACATACAGGAGCCACAGTGTGAACACACGGCCCAATCAGATCTGACTTGTCATCCAAGTACAGCAACTTCGATTTGTGAGACGAGTTTTTTTTTGTCTTTGCTTGGTTACTGGTGGTTCTGAGACATGAAGTTAATCCTCCAGAGTACTTGTAGATTAGGTAAATGTTTAAAATGTTTAAAATAGTACAATAGTAGTAATAGTACACCGGTACTTTGTACTGATTTATGTATTGTGAAAATAAAAGATAAATCAATCCCGAGAGCTTTCTTATAACTCTGAGACAAAGATTATCAACAACTCCGCTCTTTTCTTAAATATTTCTGTTGAAAACCATCATGTGTGAGTACACATGAGCAATGGGGGGCAGAGGTCAATGCAGAAGGGTGAATTGATTTTGTTTTGATTCGTACTATTGTGTACCGACCCCTCCCCTGTGATCAGTGGGGCCCCTGTGTTCCGGGGCTGTTATAAAAAAGACCCCTGAGTTGCCCCTGCTCTGGTAAAGAGGCTTAATATCTGTAGGAGATGCTTGACGTTTGTCCGCCCGTGTTTTACTAACAACCAACAGTGGTCTCACGTAGATGCACAGAGACTGGCGGCTCGCTCCAGTCGGGAGCATTCTCTGACAGCAGATTATATTGGATTTGTTTGCAGCTACAAGTTGAGCAGGATATGCGTTCTGACAGTTAGCTTTACAGAAGCTTTCCCTCTCTTAGACTCTTTAGTCACGCTTTAGTCCCGGTCTACGTTGTGCATCTGATTTCAGTTAATAGTTCTTATTGTTTGGACTCTCTGACACCATGTGGGAGTTCAGGTCCATGTCTTTCTGGCGGGCGGTGTTTGCCGAGTTCTACGGCACCATGTTCTTTGTGTTCTTTGGTCTGGGGGCAGCCCTGCGCTGGACCACTGGACCCTATAATGTCCTTCAGATCGCCTTTTGCTTTGGGCTGGCCGCCGCCACGCTTATCCAGTCCATCGGCCACATCAGTGGAGGACACATCAACCCTGCCGTGACATTCGCCTACCTGGTTGGCTCCCAGATGTCTCTGTTCCGTGCGTTCTTCTACATCGTAGCCCAGTGTCTCGGTGCACTGGCCGGCGCTGCCGTGCTCTACGGGGTCACACCTGGAAACATGAGGGGGAACCTGGCGCTCAACACAGTAAGATTAGCTCAGATAAATCAGATACAAGGAGTGACCTCAACAGAACCTCACGTTGTGCATGACAATTTGAAATGGTCTCACCCTCCAGCTGCAGCCGGGCATCAGTCTGGGCATGGCCACCACCATGGAAGTCTTCCTCACCCTGCAGCTCGTTGTCTGCATCTTTGCTGTAACTGACGAGAGACGGAACGGACGCCTTGGATCTGCTGCCCTCGCCATTGGCTTCTCTGTGCTCCTGGGGCATCTTCTCGGGGTAAGCAGGGGCAACAACAGGCCTTCATCTAATTATTGTACTGCATCACATATTGATCTCATATT
>NC_024316.1:3579253-3584848 GCF_000523025.1 Cynoglossus semilaevis | reverse complement strand
GAGGTCTTTTGGTCCAGCTGTGATGATCAGGAATTTTGTCAACCACTGGGTAGGAATTTCAAATTTACAAAACCATTTCCAGAAACTTAGGTGCAATTAAATATGAGCTCTAGTCCATTATTACAGTACATGACACTTTTTTCAGATAGAAATTCAAACCCGTTTTCAAGTTTTTCTTCCTCTTTGAAAACACAGCAGTCACCTAGGGCACCACCTACTGGAGGCCTTGGACCTCTTTAAGAAAACGTTGCATCTTTACCAAGTGCATTACTTAATTATAGATTTTAATTTTTTAGAAAGTGCACCATCAATCTGGAAAACTTTTTTTTTTTTAACTGTGTCTTATTTCAAATTTGCAGGTGTACTGGGTGGGGCCCATGATTGGTGGGGCCATGGGCGCAGTGCTGTACGACTTCATACTGTTCCCTCGTATGCTGGGCCTTTCTGAGAGGCTGGCAGTCCTGAAAGGCATCAGGCCTCCGGAGGCCGAGGGCCAACAGGAGACCAGGGCAGAGACCATTGAGCTCAAGACACAATCTCTATAAACCTGGAGTAGAAGAATTAAAAGAATTTCTGACCCCATCACGCACCAATCACTGACAGACCTCCTCCTCATCGTCCCTTGATCCACAGTGAAGGGGGGGGGGGGGGCACCACAGCCCTGAACACCTCTGATGAACTCCCCTGGACTCTAGGACAAGGATGGAGGGCTAGAAGAAGACTTGAAATAAGCAGCCTCTGCCCTGAGGTATGTAGAATCAGCCAATCACGATCGACTGTGGCGACAGGGGCATCTCTATCTTCCCTCTTTCTTTTTTTCCCCCTATTTTGTAGTCAACTAGGAGTGAAGCTACAGTAGAGCAGTGAACATCTCATTTTCTGTTACTTTCTTTTACATGAACATTGAGTAGATTTCATGTGAGTGTTGAACTCTTCCAATATTTATTGCATCACATCGCGTCTTTTTCTTGTGAAAGAGAACCAGAAAGTAAGTGTGTATGCATGTTTTGTCTGAGTGTGTTATGCTCCGTTTGAATCCATCACATGATTTTTACATTTCTATTTCTGTGTCACTCGCATGTGTCACAGAAACCATGACAGTTGTTGTTGATTCATCACAAAAAAACGGATTTTAGGCAAAATGCTGCCTTTTCATCGATGCTGCGGACGATTAATTCACACTTAAAGCTGAGTTAAATTAATGCCTCAAATCATAAAACATAATCCATTTACTTTAAGCATTAAACACTCTGTCCTCTGATGTGACCCACTGCTCCTGAAGTGCAGAATGTACGAGTTTATACCCAAATATGCTGAACTCCTTCAATAAATTTGAAGTATTTCTGCTTACTGCTTACACCAGCATTTTCCTTTACCTTTTGTAGAAGTGTGTAATTGTTGCTTTGCTTTTAATTATGAGCTTTCACTTCAAAAAAAGCTCAGGCAAATCTGGCCAGCTCCACATTTAAAAAAATAAAAATTGAAAAATGCTATTCGACAAATCCCATGGTCTTTGAGACTCAGTCAGAAATGAACGGTTCAGAACAGCCGCCTCTCAAGAGAAGGTTGCTGCAGACTTTAATGTGTTTGTGAAGTACTGTCCACAGAAGGAAATAAACTCTGGACCTCGGCATGTGTCTTTCTCACTTCTGCTTCTTTTGTTTCGTTCATTTTTGTTGAAACTACATTAATGAGAACAGAAAACATAATGTCCAGAATGGGGCTGTCGAAATGACAATGATTGATAAATTACAGGAGTTAAACTAATGAAGGTAGGATTTAGTTTGATTTATTTAATCTGCTGGATTGACTGCCATAATATATAAACAGCATTATTATGAAAAAAAATTGCAATAATTCTCCAAAAAACAGAATTCAACAGAGAATAACCTGAAACAGCTCAGCACAGAATAACGAACAATATCTGATTTACTGCTGCAGTTTTCAACCCTGATCTACCCTGGTACTGTACAGGTTAACCTGCTAGTTATCCAGTTATTCCAACTGTTCCATGCATGGCCTCTTCAGTGTCACTCCATCTTTCTATCTTAGGTCTTTCAAATATAAGAGTTAAAATTCTTATTAAGATTCACTGTGATTTAGACGGAAAAATAGAACGACTTATTTCCCACAGTACAGACAAAAAGACGTAGTCTTTGGTTATTAGCTTCTACTTTTTTTTAATCAGTTTGATAAAAACGTGAGCAATGAATGATACCAAACATTAGCTTGTACAAATTGAAAAACCTAAAAAGCTGAAGGCTAAAGCTGAGGCTAAATGATATTATAAAGGTCACCAGTCCTAGCTGCTGCCACTGATTCCACTGTAAAGGCCTGGCTCTCAACCCACCAATTAACCATGCATACTGGTAATTACTGTGAAGGCAGTGTATAACATACATCATCAGAGGCTTTACTGTATATACTGAAGACAGAGACAAACTGACTGACCCACTATTTACCACTGGAGTGGAACGAGGTGAGAAAACTCTACCTGACAAAGCTGAACATGGAAAGCGCAGCAACATTTCACAGCATCAGAGATCATCTGCGGGAGTCCACTGATAACTGTGAGCTGTGGTCTTTTCACATTTTCCACCCACTGAGCATTACATTTGAAAACAATCAGAAAAAACAAGAACACTTATATATATACACAGCCATTCACTTGCTTCTCCAGCAAAATGTACAAACCCCTCAACACCAACACTAGACAATTAGCAAAATAAGTGAATGCAATAATAAAGTAGGGACAGCTGACACTTCGACACTTCCCCACCTGTTTAGTCCACTTATATTTCTCCTCAAAAAGTTCTTTCCCAAGCCCAAACAACTCTGCTGTTGCACAAGAAAATGTGTCAATTGACCGTGAAGATGAGTTGGACTCTCAGGTCTGTACTCTCAGTTCAGCTTTGAAGGGTGTTGTCCTCATATTCATCCAGTGTTTGAAGAATAGTTTCGAATTCAAAGTCCATGCTGTTGTTTGCCACAGGCCTGGACCACAGGAAAAAAAAAAACCCCATGAAACTATGTATTATATTAAGAATGTGTTGTTACACAGCATGTTTGGGTGTGCTCGCTTATGTTTTTAATAGGGTCATATATAGAGATAGATAAAGATATATATATATATATTAAAAAGCTTAAAATAAATATCAAGCAGCTTAGCGGTCATAGAGATGTCGTTTTAGATTAAACAGAAGGAGCGTGGCCCAAAACAAGAACACTGTCCCCACAGTGTTTTCAAGCATAAAGCAACAAATATAAAATAGAATAAGAACAAATATATTTTCATCTTGGCTTCCAACGAAACAATTAACACTCTTAAAATATTTGTGTCAAATGATGCATTAAACTATTCAGATTTAAATAACTCCACCGTCTGTCCACTTATTGTGGACACTTCACTTTGATGTAGACACATTAGTAGTGTGGAGGACACAGCTTAACCTGAAACTTCTAAAACAACTGTCCGACCGTTGTTACCTGAAATCGTCAGGACTGGCTGCGGTCTCCATCATGCTGTGAGTCAGGGAGTTCTGTGTACTGTATGTCGGCTGAAACTGTGGCCTGAAAGAAAGAAGAAGAATATTTTTATATATTTAACGGAACAGAATTTTGCACTTTTCTTTTTTCACAAGCAAGCAGAACAGTGTCATTGTTCAAAATTTTTTAAAAGGATTATTTTTTTTACATTAAACAAAATCTCACCATTAGATAAGACTTGATTCATACCACACTGGGGAAATTCAGTAATTTATTGTTTGTCTTATAAGCCAAGATTTTGTAAACTTGCTGTTCTAGTCCCAACAGAATGACATCAATTCTGAATTACAAAAAGTTGTCTTTTCTTGGTCTCCTACAGTATTTTTGACTCCAAGATGACTCATCACACTGGCATCAAACATGCACTCCCAGATTGTTCTCTGGAAATTAAGTGGCATCAAACAGGATGTATGACGTCAACACATTAGCAGATTTAAAGTGGAAGATGATTGACACAACACAACAACAACACTGTACGGGAGTTGAGTGAAATGAGAAAATGATGAGGATGTGACACTTACCCAGGAAAGGTTAAAGGACTGTGGAGATTATTAGCCACAGGTGTCTGCACTGGTAACGGGGGTGTGGCTGATCCCGACTCCCTGCAGACAAACACGTTGTCTTCCATTGGTCTAAAATCGACTCAACGTATTTCAGTATAATTTCAGTCTTACTTACGTTCCTACTTTAGTGAGCAGTGACACTGGGATATAACCACCGCCGGGAGCCACCTGAGGTTCTGTTAGAAAACCACCGCGATTAGTTGTTTTTTTCAGGCTTTCTCTCAATATAAGTCTGTATATTACAACCATTACCTGAGTAGAACTTTTTGAAGATTTCCTGCTTGGGAAGGTCAGGATACAAGTGAGTTATGTGACTGATGTCACGTATGCGATCCCCGAGGCTACGGATCTCCAGATCTCTCTTGGTGAATGGCTGGATGTTCTGTATTTTCTGACCGCCGTCTGATGAAAAAAAAAAAAAAACAGCTGAATTGTCAATGTTTTAAGTTGTGTGTACGACAAAGGAAACGAGAGAGTTATCACAGGAGACAATTCCTCCTGTAAGCAGCCGTCATTTTAATACATTTTTGGGGTTAGCTTTTAAAATCCATTTAAGACATTTGGTGAGACCAGATCAATCACAAGATTTGACAACTATCCGAAATAATTTTGGCCAGTTTATGACTATTATTCACAGAAAATTGACTTTAGACTCAAATGAATGTTTGTTATAAGTAATAAGAAGAAGTCAGAGTTAATTAATGTCTCAATGTGTGTGTTAATTAAAAAAAAAAAAAGTTTAAATAAAAAACCCTCCAGTGCATTACTTACTCTCAGAAGCAGAAACATAAGCAATAGTGATGCCTCCAATCTCTGAGTCACTGAAGCGCAGTAAGAAGGTCCCATTAGGCCGGTCCTGAAGAATCAGATGTAGATGCTGCTTTCCAATGAAACCGAATATCAGCCTAATGGAGCCAGACATCGCAAACACTTTTCAATATTGCATTCTGTAGCCAGAAGGTTGCTAATCTGAACTACTGAGATAACAGTAAACCGTCTTCACCCTGCACTCCAGTAGGTTTTCAGGTGTTTCTTAGTCAGGTCCATTACTCCCTCAAACCACTGCCAGAAAGTGAAAGATCGACCTGGCAGAACCTCCTGTGTGGTTGAAAGCAGCAGTGAGTCGTGAACAGAGAGTGTGTGTCTGTCAGAGAAGACTTGCATTTCACTGACGCTACCTTATTAAACTGGGACCAGGAAACCAGCATGTTGCTGTAGTCATCGGCAAAGTCAGACTTGTCGAATATCTTCTGGGCCAAGAAATGCTGGTTGAATTTGTCCAGGTTGTGTTGTGTCTGAACCTCAGAGGTGAATTTGCTGTTGAGAGTGTTGTACATCATGGTCCAGGGAACACGTTCTGGTACGAAGAAGGGCACTCTGTCCTGAGGAGAATGAGATAATGGTGAAATTAAAAAAAATACATATACATATGTGTGTATGTATACATATATATACACATATATGTGTGTGTGTGTGTGTATATATA
>NC_024316.1:3566721-3579025 GCF_000523025.1 Cynoglossus semilaevis | reverse complement strand
ATATATATATACATATGTATATGTATATATATATGAATATACATATGTATATATATATATACATATGTATATACATATATATATACATATACATATGTATATATATATCCTTCACGAAGGTCGATTCTTCACGAAGACAATGGTTCAAGCAAATTGTCCTCGTCAATTTTCAACAGCTGGCAATAAAAAAAAAAAAAAAATCAGATCAAACTGAGGCCTACAGGTTCAGAAAAAGCACAGTCCCATATGATGGTGGCCAGGGCGTTGTTGTCTTGACTTCCATGGACAATTACAACCAACGGCAGTGAGATCCTCTGCAGACAACAACACAGAAAGTTCACTTCATTTCCGTTTGCTACAACGCCCAGCGTTCAGTTTAACAATTAACTAGAATCTGTGATGACTGTCAAAATGCACAGTGTCGCATCTTGACCGTCACACAGTATGAGAGGAGCTCTACCTGTATCCTGTAGGGGGTGTCACAGCCAGTGATGGTGATCTCTGCAGAGAACAGAAGAGCAAACTTCTCCTCCGTCACAGACTCCGATCCCTTCCTGTCTGCTCTTTTGATCTTCTTGATGGACTGCAGAAAAGAAGGACATCTGCTGACAACATGTGAAACAGTCCTAGAAACTCGCATTTATCAGGATTACAACATACCATATTCCTGAAGGTGGCACATGTGCTCTTGGTGCCAGAGTTGTGCTCCAGAATGGCTGTGTTGTTGATAAGTTCCCCGACATTATCACTGCAGGAAAAACAACTCTGATTGCCAACATTCCTCTGTGTGTGGGAGGGTGACTGTGTAGAACACTTTTAAACACTAAATAGTTTCCTCAGGATTTACTATCAGGCATACAGACAGTACATTTTAATCCACTCCACACCATCAAATAATAGCTTGCCATACAAATGGTTTTACTGCAGTGAAGAAATTCTGAATTTGAAGAACTGCTCTTACATCTAGAGAGTCTTGGGAAAAAAAATCTCTTTTTGTAGCCCTTAAATGCACAATTCATTAATAAAACCTTTTGTTTTAGATACCTCTGTGAGGCCTGCATGGTATTCATACCTAGCTTGGCATCTATAGCACAGACAGTTCTTATCCTATTATTGATATTATACTATTATTCGTGTTACAAACATTTGTGTGGTCCAACATCAGGGCCTCGAGAAGATCTGGTTTGTGTTTAAGACTGATCAGAGATGCTGGATGTGTGCCACAAAATTTGTATTCGTATCGCAGTAGGTGGAAGCATTGATGAGTTTAGCTTATTTGATGGATTCATATTACCAAAGGTTTTTACATCACTTTCAATTGAGAGTGCAGCAACAGAATCAAGATTTAGATAAGGTTGCAACATTTTGGCAACACAATAAAAAACAGTTGATTTGTAATTTCAAATTGGAGATAAGAAGAAAATCAAATCTAAAACAAACAAAACCTGCTAAAAGTAGTTAAAATGTATTCATAGACAAAAGTTGGCTGACAAACCGAACAAAAACAAAAAAGGAGCCGCAAATATACAAAATGGGCAGGACACAATCTTTCACTTGAGTTACTCCATAATTTAACAAAGCTAAAATAAGTGAATGAAAAAACAATTGAAAAATTCAACCATATGAAGAAGAAAATATCAATGTGTCCACTGAATATTCTTCGTCTCACAACTCATATTAAAAATGTAAGAGAAGACCTTCAGGTTCACCCAGTAGAGGCTTACGTAGAAACACAGTGATCCAAAATGGCGGACACCGTTAAATAAACCTACAGATACTTTTGCAAAAAACACAAAATGCTATTTCTGAAATGTTGAAAACACAACAATTCATACTTTGAGTACTTATATATATTCCACTTCATTTTAAAGAAAAGACTAT
Source organism: Cynoglossus semilaevis (assembly GCF_000523025.1). Lineage (NCBI taxonomy): Eukaryota > Metazoa > Chordata > Actinopteri > Pleuronectiformes > Cynoglossidae > Cynoglossus > Cynoglossus semilaevis. The sequence continues at coordinate 3,577,144 of NC_024316.1, read as the reverse complement.
TAAAAAAAAGTTCTGTTTTGACCTTGCTCTGAACAACAAAAGTATACTGGCTAATGCACTGACCACCTGGCAACCTGGCTGGGACCCTGTGACCTCAGTCTGACTTGTTGTACTATAAATACACACATGACTCACCCAGGTACATTGCCCAGGTTCCTGGCCTGTAGTTCATTAATGATCTGCGCCTTCAGCACCACGGGTTTCCCTGGAGCAACTTTCTCCCCCAGCAGATATCGCACAGTGGTGGAGAACTTTGACTGGGTTTTAATGACCTGAGGCGGCTGCTTCTCCACGACAAGAGACCTGCAGGAGACAGCAGTTACAGCGAAGAAGAAGAGGTTAGCGTGTCAAAGTAGTTTTGACTCCATTTTATGTGGGAGAAAATGTATTTATTTTCATTACAAAGGTCTTTAACATAAAACAAACAAAGATGATAATGAGAACAATCAGACTGAGTTACCCCTGGATCAGAACCTGCAGAAGCTGGCCAAGCTGTTCCAGAAGCTCTGGGACTGGTTTTGGCATCAACATTAGCTCTTGTCTTAGTTTTCCATTCACTCCAAGCAGCTGCTCACACCTATGAAGATGAAAATATTTGCAGACGCAGAGTGAGCTGGAAAGAGCGTTCACACCGAAACCAGCTGAATAAGGAAGTGTGTGTGAAAGAAACAAATATTCTGGCCTTTAACTTTTCAATGCATAATATATCACTAAGTTCCACTCTTTTTAAACTGTATGTATACTTATTAGTGTTATGAAGAAATGACTGTGAAAGAACTTCAAGTAACTTCAATACAACTTTTTTAGATTTGATTAAACAAATGTGGTCAACCTAGAGGAAAAGACTGAGCACATTTTTCTCATTTTTATTTTATTTTGAGATATGGGAGGTTCTATTCTATTATGTGACTTGTTTACTTTTTATTATTTGATTAATTTAAACTGTTACTACTACACTGGTATCATGATCAAGTTGAATGGATAATATTCTTAAAATAATAATAATAATAATAATAATAAGTTCTGTTATTACCATGTTAGGTATTTAAGCTTTTGTGCAAAAGTTTACTCAAACGATTTGTTCTCTGCCCTGTAGCAGTGCAGTCATAAATCTATGAATCACCACTGACTTGCTGGGACACGACCAACATGATGTGTTGCTCTGGTTTTATTGATCCTGTCAGAAGAGTGTAAAGATATAGAGTAGTTGCTAAATATATTACCACTGAATATACCACCGCCCTTTTGCATTCTTTTCTCTTTCTGTTCTAACTTCTCCAACTCTGCCAAATCTGATCATGGCTCTCACTACATATCTTATCGTATTTAGATCTAACTGAGTTATTCAGCTGGCTGAGTGCTATGGAACGCTTAACATTGTTGTTGAGGGGAAGGCTGTAAAAGCTGAGCTTATTAAAATATAATGCTATGCAAGAATCCACAGAGGAAGAAGTCAGAGTCTGTGCGTTAGATACAACAGGCCTACGATGAAAGAGCATTTACCAAGTCTGCAGCGGGTGGAGGTTTTCGTCAAAAGGGTGTCCAATGGTGGCCTTGTGTTGCTCCCACTGCCAGGCCTTCAGCCTGTTGATCAGTCTGACCTGACACTGGTCCAAGCAGTCCACACATTCCTGCAGCAGCTGTAAACGTTTCTGCAACAGCCGACGTCAAAAGATTTTACTGATATATTTTGATGTGATACTTGGTATCTGAGAGTACACAAATACAATTCCTCATATTTGTCATGATCTGTAAGATCTAAAACTACTTGAAGAATTGGCACAATGATATAAAGATGACAGAATTATGTCAAACCACATTTTGGTGTAAATGGGAAAAGGACGAGCAGCGTTAGCTCACCATAGATCCTGTATTCAAGTTGTATTCCAGCTGCTGGATGTGGTTTTGGAGTTTCTGGATTTCTGGTTGACTGGGATCCAGTCCATTCTGTTGAATTTGTCCTGTTCAAAAAACATAACAAACAGACTGAGACTTTCATGACTTACATGCAGATGGAGAGGATATATAGAGATAAACCATTTTTATTAAAATCCAGGAAATACAACTTGCACCTACACACAGTCGGAATGACAATCATCTTGCAACCATATCTAGTGGAGAGAATATCTGGACGTAATGTCTGATTTACAAGATCTGGAGAGGAGATACCAGACCTACAGCTACTGGTGAATCTGGACCTGTGAAACCTGGAGTGAAATATCAACCATGAAGCTTTTTTTTTTTAACTGAAACAGAAATCAAAACTTTCCCCAGAGTTTGGTTGATATGGGACAGTCATGGAACTGTTGAATGTTTTCAAACAAACTCATTTAGGACTGAATCAAAATGTGCCACTGCCAAGGGAAGGGGCTTTAATTGTACTTTTTTCTTTTGTGTCCAAAAGGTTGCGTTTAAACAATGGGTGATTCAAAGACGTGGAAGTGGAATGCAGCCTCACCCTGTTTGTTTAATTAATCAAACAGTGCTTTTCCTGCTCTGAGTAATTAAGAAATTCTGTGGTGAAAAACAACTTTGGCTAAAGGGGAAATGAGAGGGTACTTCTGGTTTTAATTTATGACCAGTCTCCATTTTGTAGTGATGTAATTTTCTCTTTCATGAGACTCTGTAGTAAATCACACTTTTTGGGCCCCAGACTGTTATCAATCAGACTGTTTAACGGATCAAAAACAATTGTCAGATGTAATTTTATATAACATTTAGTAGAATTTCCTAAAAAAAACAACAAAAAAACTCCCCAAAAAATGAACAGCTCCCGGCCTCCACTAAAAACAATAAGATTGTTAATTATTAAATTGGATGATCTTACTGCTACGCATATTACACTGTAAGTGTACTGAAAAAGTACTTTCAAGTTACCAATTTGTTAGCTTGTAAGTGTCATCGCCATAGAACGCATACATAAAATGATTAACTGCAAAACCAACAATATGTGTGAAAAATCAAGAAAAAAAAAAAAAGAAAACTAATTTTGATCTCTGGGCGGTCGATCGGTGCATCTCCATTTCCTACCTGATAAAAACCAAAACCCTAAATACACATTTAAGTGAGCTCAGTAAAAAGAGAAATAAGAAATAATTAGTACACGAATGTAACACAGAGTTAAATATCTCTGCATTTTACCTTGTAAACTCTCAAAGTTCTGTCTGTCCCAGTTGAGTTCTTCCTGTATTTGGTGCATATTTTGCCGGATGTCTTGGACCTCCAGTACTTTCAAAACCAGGTGGTCTACGTCCTGCGTGTTGGGGAAAGAAGACTCTCTGGTCTCAAACTGCGATGGATACTGCTGAGGGCTGGACATCTGCTGAGGCTAAAGTGTCAGTGTCAGTGACAAAAGAGACAAAGACAAAACAGAACGCAGCACGAGGCCACGTTGACATTGACGTGTTTGAAAATTTGAAAAGTTTCTGCATTTCAGACACACAAAAGCTACAATACAATTGTGTGCATGGAGGACTTAAGGTAATCATTCTCAATAGGATATTAATCACTGTTTGTTAAAAATGATCTTACTGTGTTGATAAGGCTCCTCTCCCTCCTGAGTATGTCCCGGACTAACACTGCAAACTGTAGAGGCTCCCGCTGAAACCCAGCCTGTGAAGCACGTACACATCACTTTGGACGACTGACAATCGCAAAACGTAGTAAAAAATAACAATGAGAGTGAAGGGGAAAATGAGTGAAGTGGAAGAACTGGATTCTGACACTGCTTTCAAGGAAGTGAAAAAAAAACATATTTGACTTTTGATTGTATGACTGTTTTGTTAATTCTAGAAGACTGATTTGCTTTGATTATTTACTTATCAATTTGATATTGTTATGTTTTTTTCTGAGTGATGTGGACCTCTTACCATGACCTTGCTGATCTGCTTCAGCTTCATCCTCACCACCACGTTAGGATTTTCTTTGGAAATTGACTGCAGCTGACTGATAGTCTGGTCCAACAGGACCCGTGCCTGGCTCTCTCCCTCCATGTTTTCTAACGCAAAGTTCTCCCTGTGAGCATAAGCATGCATAAACAAAAGGAAATTAAAACATACCAACCAATGTGTAGGTGTCTGTGTGTGTGCGTGTGTGTGTGCGTCTACCATCTTTGGTTCTCGATCCATTCAGCTAAGAAATGTCTGACTTCGATGGGGAAGGCGTTCTGAGGATACAGGTTGTTGACGGCCTCATCCGACAGGCTCATCTGGATTATGTGGGACATGTGCTGCCACTGAGTCATGATCAAACAGGACTGCAAAAAATCAAAGTGACTCTGTCAAAGTGTGTTTGTGTCAGACTACACTGTACTGACAGTGTTCAATATCCATTCAAAGATCATTAGAATTATAAACATCTCTCATCTCAGTGCTGGCGGATTATAAATTACATTTTATTTTGGGAAATTGTGTTTACTTTTGTGCAATTAGACTTAATTAGTTTTTTCTGTTTGTTCACCTCGCCCATCCAAAGCACACTTTTATTTCAAGGCTGGTGCCAAATGAAACCAGTCTGACCACACTATGTCACCTGCAGCAGCAGATCCACATCAAACCTCCTGTAAAAAGAATAAACTCTTTCATGGAACAGGATACGTTTCAGTTTCGTTGCATGTGAACTAAACTATAGGCAAAGGCATCAACAGTAGCTACTTTACTACTATAGATCCCACCTTAATCCACACTAAAAGAGCAAAATAAAACTCCCCATTGACTGTAACAAAGTCTTTAAGAAAGGAAACCAGTTTTACAGTAGGAGTCCTGACGTTACAACATAATGTTTTGGTAACTCATTCTTGCAGTACCTTCAGGCTCAACTGTAAACTCAACCATTTCCGGCTTGTTTTTTTGTTTGTTTTTTAAAATAAACCTTTGTCTAGACTTTACAGCAAGAAGAGGACTGGTTCGCTGGCCAGTCTTTCTGTATAGGGTTTAAATGTTCTCAGAGCAATATGTGGTGGAAAATGAATGAATGGAAATGATCAAGCCTTCAGGATAAAACATACAATTATGAGTACAAGAGCATGAGAGCTGGTAAATCAGCGGTCGATCATCTGCCCCTGTTTCTTTCTACACTTTTGTCATTTCCTCTTTCATAACAAATGAACAAATTACAAACAAGGAACATTTCAGGACAGGTGTGAACAGGGAAAGTGTTTGTTACACTTGAGCACAAACCACAAGTTGAAGAGAAGCATTTGTTTTACCTCTGCAGCACAATGTGCATTACGTTTATTCCTAGTGATAGAACAAAGTTGCACACAGCAATGGGAGCAACAAATTGCATTACAAATTGGTCGTGGTTGGATAGCACCCCTTTAAACAGGACACTCATAGAAAAACAAAAACTGCATTGTGACACACAGGTGTTAAAAAAAATCCTGTTGTCAACCGTTGTTACATTCCTGGTTTGCTGTAGTCATTATTTTGCGCCATTCTGCAGCCGTGCAGAGACATGAGAAAATGTTATAGTCAGGAAATCTTATTAGAACAGTTTATGTTCTGTACAAGCTCCAATCAACTGAGTGGAGCAACTAAACATGTTGTACAATGTCATACTTGTGCAGCTGAAACAGAAATGTACACAATTGTGTTTAAAACCTCCTACTAACGTGAAACAAGAAAGACCGATAGGCAGTTATGTTATGTCTGGGATTCACTTCAACCGACACAAAAACAGCAATGGTTCAGAAAACCAAAGCAGGTAAACAGAGGCTGCTTTATTTACCAGATATAGTCTCATGTTGGACTATTTTGTTACTGCAAAATATTTTAATACTCCAAACTACGGTTTAGGTCTCTGCAGATGCGCAGATTAGAAAATGCATATTCACGTACAGATCAATACCAATTGCATGACCAACTCAACTTTAACTCAACTTGATGTGATAATGGTAAAGAGTGGACACTAGAGCTGTAACTGAGTACATAACACTTCTGATGGCTTTTACACTCCACAGAAGAGCAAAATAAGAACGTAATTGTTTTAAAAGCAATGTGGAATGAACTACTTTTTCTTGTACATTGAGTGAAATCCGGTTCATATAATGCATTAGATTAATGTTCAATAAAATTACCACAGAGTCTCTGTAATACAAACTGCGAGTCTTGGAGATGCAGAAATGGTGAGTGGTCCCTGTCGAGCAGTAAACAGAGGCTCTCCTCTCATTACAGGAACAATCACAGTGGAAATCACTCAGACCACTTTCTTCTACTTCACAATATGTGGCGGTTGCATCTGCATGTTTTAGCTGCTAGAATAATGTCTTAGGGTGATCAGTGATGAGTGATCACAGAAACAACTACAACAACAACAACATCCATCTCAGCCTCACCCCGTCTCCTCTGCTTTTGAACCATCCATCTCCATGTACTCTTTCACCACATCCACACACATCTTCTTCTCTTGGCTGGCAACTCCATCTTCAACATCTTTGGTCCGATATATTCGCTCTGTCTCTCTTTAGCACATCCAAAACATCTCAACGTCACCTCTCTAACTATCACCAAACCGAGCCACCTTCTCCGTCACTGATTTTCTCCCAGTGAAAATCTCAGCATCTTCATCTCACTCTCCGCTCCAGCTCAACCTTTTATCTATTAAACAGATCCACAGTCTATAGACCATTCATCATAACAGGGTTCACTACTGTTCTAAAAATCTTACCTTAAAGCTTAGCTGCTGTTAATGTCAGACCCACAGCCCTCCACCCTTTTCTTCACCTCTTCTGTGCTCTGTCCATTACTCTGGATGGTTGACCCTAGGTATCGCCTCACTCTCATTTACACAGGTATTCTGTCTTGCACCAGCTGACCTTCATTCCTCTTCACTTCATAGCAAACCTTCACCTGTCCACCAGCGCCATAATCAGAATGGTACATGTCAACCTCCCTTCAACCCATCAGGCACACATAATTACTATCCCACTGGCCTTTTACATGCCCTGCACAACATTCACATACTGCTTATCTGCCACTCCTAAAAATCTGGTACTGTAACAGCGATTTCTCCCTGCTCCCCCCAGGAAACCTTATTCAAATACTTCCTGTAATTCCACAAAGACAAAGTACAACTTCACTGACCCTCTCTCAACCTGTCTACCAGCACTCTCAAAGCAAAACGTTGTTATAAACAATGGAATAATTGTAAATTATAATTTTTAAATATTTAAACCAACAATTACAATGATAATAATATTCTAAAAGGGGTCATAGGTATAAATGTCTATTTTATGCAAATTATGGAGTCATGGGTATCAATTAAAACTTAATAATAACTAGCACTTGGAAAAAATTCAAATTTTAAATCTAATTAATTACAGGGTAATCAGAGCTCAGGAAAGGGGAAAAAGCTCTTGACAAAAAATAAATGTCAACATCAAAGTTTTTACTACCAACAAAAACACCAGGAATTGGTTTTCAGCCTCCCTTTTAAACATCATGAGATAATTCCTTAAACAGATTATGTTATACAACTGCGGAGCCTCGAGAAAACCAAATGTAAACAAAATCATTGGTGCAATCTCACTACATAAATCTAATTGTGGCCTTTTTGGAACACAAAAATAGATGTCCCAAGGAGCCTTCCTTCAAGGAAAAATGCCTTCAGTTCACATGAGGTCAAGACTGTTTACACAGACTAAGTTTTGGTCATTCTTAAGGAGATACTCATAACATTAGGTATAAGTTTATGAGTGAGATAATGACTCAAATTATTAAATTGAGACATTTCTGGATTATCTAAACTGCAGTAGTAAGGAGATTGTGTAGAGAGGGGAAAAAGCAGCTCTAGTTTGTTGCTCACTTAAAGTTAGAGCTAAAAAAGAGTCTCAGTGTTTGTCTGCCTGTCTCCAAGGAGATTCCCCGACAGATGTTTCAGCTCAATTTATTTATGCCAAACGTCAAACAGGAAAAGAAACGGGCTGTGGGACCAGTGTGAATGCACTTCAGAGCTCACATTCAGTAAGTGCATTCACATTATTCCCTATTATGTTAATCCATGTGTGGTTTCTGCTTGGCTCGCCCACTTTTTGAAATTTGACCTACAACAACAATAATAACAATAATAATATTACCATTACCTTCGCACTGTAGCATAACTGCCAAAGTCATATTTTAAAATTATTAAGTTATTTTAACTGTAACTTAAAGTTCAAATGTAAAATTGTATAAGGCACACTGAATCAACAGTGTTTGGATAGTAGAGTTGCCCAGATATTTCAATATCTATAAACCAAAATATAATTTTGGCAAATGTTGTGAGGCTAACAATAGAATATAATATAATATTAAAAGTACACAGTACTGTACACTACACTACAAGCAAAACAAACTAACTTAGAAATATTTTTTTCCGGTCACAACTCTCAATAGACAGACAGAAGTTAAAAATGTATAAATAATGTTTGAAAATGTTGCACAAAAAATATCCCCTCTATGTATAAAAGCATGTGTTTTTAATCTATATTTAAAAAGATATTCTGGGCCCTTTATGTGTCTTTTGGAAAACTCTGGATTATGCAGTAAAACGACTTTGTATTACACTCTGTATTCACATTAAATTAAATAAAACGACACCAACAGAAAGTTTCACGCCACCCATAACTCCAGCACTTGTCAGGCAGACTACAGTGTCAACAGCTAACCCTGTCGTACAAGATATAAAAGAAAAACACAATCCTCAGATGGTTGTGTAAATGATTGACAAAGGTTATGTTTTACCGCGGCTTTAAACGGCCTAAAAAATATTATGTTATTGGTAGGATTAGTAGTCGCAGTTAAGGCAGCCGACAGTGTGTACTTTGAGGAACAGCAAAAAGACAATGAGAAGTGCCGTAAACGTTACATAACTCCGCATCTCGATGTGTGGGGAAAACCAGCGGTTCAAAACAAATGCTTATCTATCTCTTTCACTCCTGGTCCCGCTTCTGTCTTTTCTCTTAACTTCCACTTTAAAAGGCAACACTTGAAGTGTTGCTCGCATTTTCTAACATGCAAAGAACACAGTACAAACCCACTCTCACCTTCAGACAAATGGAGGATTCAAAACATTGATCAGCGCCGTTGGCTCGTCTCTTCTTCCTCTTCTGCTCGTGAGCTGTGCGCCACAGGCCCAGTCTTAGTGAACTTTCTCCTCCTCCATCACTTACTGGAAAAATTATTCCGTCAGTCTGAGGAAGGACAACAACCGCGGTTTGACCGGGGAACACCACGTTTTGTGTGTGTAGTTTGGAGCAGGAAACCTTTCAGTGGGAACTGTGAAGAGCAGCAGCAGAGAGTGGGTAAGGCCTCCTTCACTTCCCTGTTAACGCGCACTGTGCCAGGACTGTGTGTTATTTCCTGTCATCACAATCAAGTTCATGCCGAGTCAACAGTGTCTCCTTGGTGAGTGACCTACCGCTCCTATTGTCCTGCGTCTGGACTCCCTAAATATTAAGCACAAATGCTCAGTATACTACGTGAGAGCACACGTGTTTTAACCGGATGACAAATGTTTGAGATATGCACGGGTTTGGCAAGAGAAGTAGAAAGAGAAAATAAAAGTAAGACGCCACCACCAGTCTGTATGTTGCACTTCTACGGAAACGACGTAGGCGGAGTAATGTTGAGTCATTGAGCTCGGACTGTAACTTCCAGTAAATGCACCCAAGACATACGATACCATATCTGCAGATGGCAGTTCCTTCATCTTCCTAACCGAACACAGACAGACAGACAGACAGAGACACGCGAGCGCGCGCGCACACACACACACACACTACAAGCAGTTAACTCTGATATTCATCGCAACATTTTTATTATACTTTTTTAGGTATTATTATTGTTGTTGTTGTTTTTGTTTGTTTTCTTTTTCTTCTTACTAAAGACAACATTGTGTTGCTCTGTAGAATTTGCTGAGTGACTGTAGTGATTCTATGTGGGCTTCTTGGTGATTATGGCAATTTTTGTATGGTTGTGCGAAAAATAAAGTTCTGTTTTTAAACATCTGAAATCCAAATTTTCTTAGCTACTGTTGCAGGGCAATGCTTAAAAAAATTGAAAACACAATTACTATATTTAAATGTAGTGTTTTGCATACTTTTATTAGTCCACTGACAAGCACATTGAACTTTGCAGTGACTAATAACTTATATCAGGAGACTAAAATGTCAAATTTATTGTTAATATGTTTGTCACAACAGTCTTAGTCTTACTACTCATTCTAAAAGGTCCCTTTTTTTTCCCAAAATCAGCGAGCGTGCAGTGTAGAATTATGTCTATAAAGATTCTCAGTCATCCAGGTCATGGTCAATGTTCAAGAGTTCTGTTGGACACTGGACGTGAAATTTGTGTTTTTAGCTACAGAACATTTTCTTCTTCAATTTGACAGACAGGGACAACAATAAATACATTTCTACTAGGTGGCAGTAGATAGTTTAAAAAAG
>NC_024316.1:3560419-3566709 GCF_000523025.1 Cynoglossus semilaevis | reverse complement strand
ATCAGAGTTGTTGAAGAAGATCTTTGTTTGTGACTTTTTTCAATTCCGTAGATTGAGACTAGCTGATCATTGCATTTCATGTACTTATACATTGTACTTTTTGGGGACATTTTTGTTTGGTGTTTTTCTTTTGTATATATTATACACATATATTTGGACATTTTTGTTTGGTGTTTTTCTTTTTTGTTGCTTGCTGTGGGAATATTGTATATATTATTACTCAAAAAGGTTTTGGAAACACTGAGCTGCAGGATATTAAAACACACTTATCATGACAAATATATCCAGCCAGTGATTTACCACAGCTGGACATACTGAGGTAATGACTCTGTTCCACACAAAATGTGTTGGTCGACCTTTTACAAGTCCATGTATTTATAACATCACTTTATCTGTGGTGCAGTGGTGAGTTGTGGGTTGAGGAGGTGGACTTGGGTCCAAAATGTTTCAGGTATGAGTCAACCAGCTGCCAAGTTACCACTGAGATGCACTGAGAATGGCACTGTCCCCACACACTGCTCACTTTGGTGATGGGTAAAATACAGAGGTCACATTTTGTTGTGTGTGCAGTGGTGTGCTGTGTCACAATAACAAGTAGTTCGCTTTCCTTGTCTCTTTTGTGGTCTCAAACATTATTCTTACCTAAAGAAAATTATGTTATGTTATAAATTCCAATTTTTTCATTTTTAAATTTTTAGAAAAATTATAGTCTTGGCCAAACAAAGTATAGTGATCATGTTTATCATGGATTAAATTTGATATGTAGTTCAATTTCGTTATTTGCAAACAAACAAATGTAAAACCTTCCTAACGTTTGTTCATGTGGTTCTGCGATCTTCAGATCTGGCCACACGAGGGAGTTGTAGACCACTACACAAACGATGGTTAATGGTAAGTTTAGGCGTTTGTCCGAAATTCTGGGGTTTCACTGAGTAATAGTAATTTTAATAATTAATTGTGCCACCATCCTCCTCCCCCCGTTTTTTGACTCCTCGGCACTAATTAGTCTAAAAATAAATAAATAAAATAACGTCTTTGTTATATAAATGTTAGGTCTGTGATGTAATTTTAGTCAAAAGATGGGGGTAGACATCTTACTGGGACATTCCACCTGTCAGATCAAATTTCCTGTGAGTTCTGATTGACTTCAGAGGAACAATGCTGCTGGGAAGATTTACTCCTTTCGTTTTAAAGTAGCTGCCAGGTCCCAATCACTATACCTGTCATAACTTGGCCCAGATTTTATACAGCATGTCTCTGTGCTCTTGTTACTGTAAACACCATGTGATGCCATCTTTACTGACCTATTGCAGTTTTTATCTTCAGCTACGGCAATCCCTCCCTGTGCTGCCACAGCATGTTTAGGCACCCTGATGGAGTAAGACCACGGAGGTGAGACTCTTTGGTATTCAGGCCAATATTTGTGATGACAGCTACACCTTGCTGGAAAAACAAACAAAGCCAATACATAATGTTAATCAGGATTGATCTTAATCCCTCATAGCCGCTTACAGCAGTGCTTCCTCCTTCCCAGTGTGAAGACCCTCTTCTATCAAGGACAAAAGTCTGAGAAAATTTGAAAATTCAAAGAGAATAAATAAACCCTGAAAATTCATCACATCGTGTTGTTGCATTAGTCACACATCTGTTGTTAAAATAAATTTTAACCTAATCTGTTTTTTGTTTCTCCTCGTCACATTATCATTCTCTCTGAAGGGGAGAATGGGTCATGGGTTCTGGGGTCTTCTTAGGTAAAAGGCCTTCAATGTGGTCTTGCAACATCTGGAACCAATACAGCTGTGCTGGCTATCTGTGGGAGCAGGGGGTCTGAAAGTTGTAGGCCAGGTTGGGAGATGGGGCTGGGTGGGAGTGGGGGGGTCTAGTTGCTGCTTTGGCCCTGGGGGTCCATGTGTCCCTGACTTCAAAATAGACCTGATTGCTAACAGCTGGCAGTCCTAACTCACCAAGTGTCAGAGCTCTCCTCTGATGTCAACCTTGTCAGTATCAAGGCCTGGACAATGGAAGGGCAGCAGTGCTGCATAGGTAGAGTGTGTCTCTGCCAAATGAGATTCAAAGAATGGCCTGCTTTTTCATGAAGGTTGTTACCATAAATAACCTTAAGAGTTGTTTTTTATTGTAACATCCTTCCTTGTACCCCCTTCTGTAACCTCCCCCCAAGAAAGATTGGCATTAACACCAGAGAAAGAGAAGAAGCTCAGAGCATCAATCAGAACCAGCTTCAAACTTCCTATTAACAATGGAATCATTTGACTTTACTTTTATATTAATTGTTATAAACTATATTATTTTTACACACTCCAACTTCATTCTCCTGGCTGCATGTTTCTAATAATTGGCCTATATACACACTGGTTGCTGTATAATCAACCTTATATACTTGCCATATCTGTTTATATTCATTGTATAGCAATGAGAAATGTGTGACAGCTGTGTCCTCATATACCCACAGCCACAGGATGAATAAATAGAACAGCAGCTCATTAGCATCTTTTATTATCCAATTACAAACTCTGCTCGCCTAATTACCTCCAATCAGCAGGGAGAAGAAAATGATTGACTTCCTGAGGACAGGCATTACTCAGGACGAAGAGGACAAACCAGTTTTCAATCATGTAGTGACTCACCTAAAGGTAGACAATGAAGTAGTACACATGTATATTATATACAGCAGTGTTGGAAAATTAGCAGACAAAATGCCCTTGAGATATTGAAATGTACCCTTGTGATTCTGTGTGCCAGAGCATAACTGCAAGTTAGTTGGAAAAGGACTAAAAGATAGACAAAAAATTGTAGAAAATGTGTCCGAAAAAGTCTGTTGTTCCTGAAAAAGCTAAAAGATAAAACATTATATAGTTGCACATTTTTCAGAGGTAAAATACTTTTCTAAAAATGGTGGAGGATGTAGTAAAATAAACACTTTTAAACCAAAATATTGGCCAAAATACAACCAAACGTCAGACTTAAATTTGTGTAAATGTGCCAAAAAAATATAAAAGCTTAAATGTTAGATAATAAACAAATTAGAACATCATGTATTGTAAACGATAGAGACAGTATTTAGATATAAAAAACCTGGAAAAAAAACCTCAAATGCTCAATCACTGGTTCTCAAGCTATGGTTTTTTGGCTCCCTCTATTGATCCTGAAACAGTAGGATCTGATTTTGTTATATAAAAAACTTGTAAATCTGTTTAAAGTGAAACAAACTAAAGTTAACAACAAGACTGCTACTATTTAGCCCAGGCTAAAAGTCATGCATAAAGGCTAAAATGCTTTTAGTCTTTTCTACGCCATCTATTGGGGATCTACAGGCATTGCAGGAAAAAGGCAGAAGTATAATGATAATATAAATTAATAACATCATTTCGACAAAAATAACTAAAACAGACATTTCCAGTATATCATTGCAAATGCAAAGGGGGTAATCTATTTATTAATAATAAAAAGTAAAACTTCTTCTTTACTTTTCTACATTATTACACAACTAACCTACAACAGACGTGTGGAAACTCAAGTCTGGGGGCCAACTGTGGCTTTTGAGCAGGTTTATATACAACCTAATTATAGGCTGACGTAGTTGAGGTGAAGCAGTTGGCCCTTGGGGTATTTTTTTGTTTTATAAAATCTGTCCCTCCCTGAGAAACATTTGCTAACATCAATAACACCATGTCTGGTAAAGTCTCAGTGAAAAAAACAAAAGAAACGCAGGTTAAAAACCAAAACATGTAACAAATAAGAAATTCTTCTGCCAGTTCATCAACACATTATTTTACTCGTTCCATATTAAGTAGTTTTGTCTCAGTATCTCAGTAATGTTTCTCCTCATGTTCTGATTTTATACAGGGTCTGTTTGTCCAAACATGATTGTGTAACTGTGTGGATAATGTTATTGAGATTGTGACAGATAAAGATCGGATCTAATTTTTAAACAGCTGCAGAAACGATTATCCTTCATCAGAGGATGAAGGGCGTCTGCTGCACAAGGTTGCACTTACAACAGAGCTATGCATCATTATTACACAATTAATTACTCTGTCATCAACAGCACCAGCACCACTGTTCTACTGGGATTCAGACACAGATGTTAAAAACTTCACACACGGCAACGTGATCCATAACTAAGTTTGCCCAAAAAACAATTTGTTGAATTTACTTAATAAAATCCTCGTAACAATCTGCACCAAAGACAAGTAAATTTTACCGCTGCATATTTAAGTAAATCTCACAAGCTGGTATCAAGTATAATTTACTACTATCATTATGTTATTCAATCTCTATAGATCACAAATCCCATCCTGGCAACTCAAACTATTTATTTTGTCAACACAAACGTAAACACTTGTGGTGCCCCTAGGCACTGGGGCAAATCACTGCATTTTAAAGAATAAAATATTTTATATCAATAATCTGCAATCAACTGAGAGAACAATAGCCTTACTTGACACAAAACAAGTAACATTTCAGAATTTCCAGTTGTTAGCTTGGATTAAGTTAAATGAAGAGCAGCGACCGTACAAGCAGGATGAACACTACTGTTTTTGTCTCTGTCTTTTGGTTGAAAAACAAGTTGAAACCTGTCAATTTGTTCTCCGCTCTAGACCTCCTCCCTACCTCAACTGTCCCCTGGCTTCTCATATTTATATTTGATTATGCAGTGAAGAGTAGGGGTAAATAACAGCAGTATAAGAGCATGCATATTGCTACATAGGAGTGAAGAGTCACTCCTTCTATGTAACCCTCCATGTGATTATAGAAGTACCTGTTTTATTGATTGATACCTGTAAAGGTACAAATTCATTACAGTTTTAACTTTAACTTTATTCTGTTAGTATCATAGCATGAATGATATATTATTTTTGAAATACTGTCCTGACTACCCTGAAACGAGGAAAGTAAATGTATATATTGATTATCTTGAATGAAGTAATCTAGTAAAAATAAAATTTCACTGTGTCCAACTGCGGCCCGATACCAAACGACCTACAGACTGGTGTCGGTCCACGTACCTGGTGCTGGGGACCACCCCCATAGAAGGTTTAGTTCCAGGTGTTTTTTTAAAGGTTAGTTTACTATGTAACAACTAATATGTGCAATACAATTAAAAGCCATCCACACTGAACACAAAAACTATAACAATCACATCCGGGTGCCATCTTGTTCAATTTGCTTTGAGTAGTAAATGGACTGGTTCTTATAAAGCGCTTTTCTAGTTTCTATGACCACTTTAAGCAACGAGTCTCATAACCCCATCACACACTACTAGCAGAGGCTACTAAGCCTGAGTCCGTCTGCTCAGCCAGCTAACCCATCCACACACTGAAGGCACAGGATATGGGGCAGTTTTCGGCCTAGGTATTTTGCCCAAGGATACTTTTACATGTTGACCGCAGGAGCTAGACAGTCCTAACATAGCATTAGCATGTTTCAAACTCATTTTAGTACGTTCAAACTATTTACTCACAAACGTAAAGCCGGCAGCTGCACTCTTGGCCTGGTATTTGCGCCGATTAACCGTGCCTGTCTTTCTCTTTCAGACACACGCACAGAGCCACATATTTTCAAAAAGTATTGTAGTCAGAAAACAACTTTCTCATTCGGCCTTGAAGCGCCTCACCTCTGCCAACGTCTCGTCTCGTCTCGCGGCCGCTCTGATCTACGCGGGTGTTTGTTTCAAAAGCTATACATGTTTAAATTATTTAAAATACAAAAGTACTTACCATTTTTCATTTCATGTTCAGTCATTATAAAATATGTAAAGAGTATGTAATTAAGTAGTAAAATGTACTCGTCCCACATTGTTAATATATTGTATGATTAAATTATTTAAACATACATTTTTTCTTAAGAAATTCTAGTACTCAGTAAAAACGTATTATTATAATGTAGAATAGAATGTCTACTATATTGTACAACTCGTCCTGTTCTGGGCTGAAACAAAACCATACTTTTTTTTTTTACCTGGGTTTATTTGTGCTCAGAGTTACTTGGAGTCTTTGAAAGTTGTCAGGAAAAACCAGGAATAGCATTGGGCCGGCCGCTGGGACGAGCTGTTGTTTACAGATAGTGACAGGGATGAAGGACCTCTGTGCTCTGGTGCCGAGCTCACAGCCTCATGGGTGCATTATGGAACTGCTGTTCTGGACACGACACCTAAGAGCACAAAAATGCACATATAAAGGCAAACTTATGTACAAGTAGTCACAAACACACACTTCAATCTGCTCTTAACACTCACCTGAACACTTAACATGGACATGCTTGATGTTGGG
>NC_024316.1:3553974-3560370 GCF_000523025.1 Cynoglossus semilaevis | reverse complement strand
GAAAATCACACTAAAAGAAATATTGAAACAGATCAGAGATCTAACCTTACATCCTAACTATTGGCTGATCATACAATAAACCTAATTTTGTAATTAGTGTAATGAACTGAGCTGACCTAAGTACTGGGGTCAGGGCAGGCGACTGGTGCAAACACCTGACAGCAGCAATGTGCACCAACCTTAAAGGTAGTTGGAAATTACAGAAAATGAACTTTACATTTTTAAAATTCGTTTGAAGCTTTTTAATGGTATACAAAGATGCTAGCCACTTCCTGTTGTATTTTCTCTCTTTGCCATGCATGCAGTGCAGAGGACAGCAGATGTGTATACTAGATCCTGCAGGGGTCAGTAATAGAGCTCTGTGGACACAGCATCTATAGTAAAACAAAGGGAGTTGTTAGTCACCAGTTCCAGTTTCCTAGATTATATTGACAATCACTATTACTCTGTCTTGTAGAAACAGCTTTATTATTTGGTTATCACGAAACATAATGTTACACCTGTGCACTGAGCACATGAATACGAATGGGATATTAACTGTGTTCAACACTACCTGCAGGGGAGGAAGCAGAGCTACATGCTGTTTGTTTGCAGTTACAGAAATATATCTGAAGATATTTCTGAAGATTACTTCTAACTGGGCTGATGTCAGTGTTGGTGTCAGACCAGGGTCAGTGTACAGATACTGTATAACAGCTCGGCCGTGTAGGCTGTTTTGAATCATTTCTTGCCTCTGACCTGATGCAGTACTGTGCCAGAATAAAGACATGTATGCAGTGCAGTATTGGCAAATTCTGTTTAATATTGTGTGATACTCTCTTAAAATACAGTCTTTTCTGAGGTAGACCATTACATTTGAAGAACATTTTTTTAATCATTTTTAAAACAGACATCAATAAAGACATGAAATAAATATTTTCATGTACAATATGCCGCAAAAAATGAGGTAGAAATGGTTACAGAAAATGTACAATAACCAAGAACAAAATGACTGTGAAAACAGATCAACATGTAAAAAATAAAATCTTAGTTTTGTCGGACAAACTGTTCAGGGGTAGGTGGGTGGGGCAAATATTGTAATTAAAACATGTGAATGTTTAGAAGCTCTTGACCACACAATGCTTGAGGATGCTGTGTACTCTGTAAATGTGTTTTCAGTTTCTCAGACAGTGATCAGTATGCACAGTCGGGGTGACTCTGATTGATCTGGCTGTATGGTATGACTGAAGCCACCAGCTGGAAAGGGAAGGCTGCGCTGTGATATAAGGTTGCTGGACATCAATCAGTGCATTTCTTACGCCAAAGGAATCGGGAAGGGAGAGGTGAAGGAGGGCGAGTGGAGGAGGGTGAGAGGATGCAACGCCACATGGCCACCGGGGTTCGTGGCCAGGGGGCAATCCAATCTAATGAGACCGCACAGGGGAGAAAGAGAGAGGGGAAAAGAGATGAAGGATGGAGGGAGGGAGGGAGTGAGGGAACAGAGGGAGAGGAGGGTGATAGGAAATATTACATCATTCTGTGTGTACCTCCTCAGGACCATAGCAACAGTCTAACATGAAGGACCTCTGTACCTGCAGTCCGCTGACCAGATTTTTCCAGCCTACTTAAACAGAGCTGAGCCACGACTAACTCTAGATTGTCTACATCAGTGTTTCCTAAACTTTCCACAAGAGGATCTGAACCACAACGAGCAAATTTATTTCTGGCTTATCCTGACAAAATTAATCTCGATTAGAGCTTGACAAGGACATTTTGAAAGTCGTTATATTCCTAGCAACTCCCTTTAACAGGGTTACATACATGAACTTCAGCACAGAGAACAATATTCTCCTTTAGACATAAAATATGCTATGGTTACGGATTCAGGTGTATCAGACAAATCAATTGATAATATCATAAACTGTGTTACTTGGCACGACTGTAAAATTTGTCATGATGATTATCCTAATAATAATTAGAATTTGTAATGTTTAGATAAAGTTAAGGGAGAGGGCAAATTGCAATTTTCTTTGAACATTTATGGCAAGAATTTGTTCTTTGTTTGAGTTCAGTTTAAAATTGTGGAGGATACACAGACTCTGGTTATTTTACTGATATGCAGTGAGGCTGGTGTCGTTTTCCTAATTACTGTCATTTATTTCAGTGTGATTTTATTTTACGTATTTGTTGCTTCAAAAATCACTGGTAAATTCTGAAGCAAAAACTCTTCAGCGAGCTCATGCACATATTACCTCTGGTTTGTCTTTCACACTGACGTTTTTGAACTGAGATGTTAAAACATGAGCTGGCCTCTTTGATTGTGTGAATTCTATTTACATCCTCAAACTGTCCCTCGTGTTTCTGAAGCCCTAAACGGCAGACATGCAGAAAAAAAAGGATATGTAAACGCAGTGAAACAGTTTGTCCAACAAAATAGGAATATTTTCTGCATTCTACATAGCATTCTCAAAGACAAACATCACTCCACCATAAACTACGATAAAAATAAAAGGGGAAAAAAAAGAACAGAAAAGAAAATGCATTTATATATTCATATATAATAATACATGGATTTTTATGGCATCAAATATCCTTTGAAATACCTGAATTACATTCATTGTTACTCTTTGTAGCATATTCAAGTTTCTCTCCCGAGGTAAAAGCCCATCTGCAGTGGGGATTTAACGTGACTGTCAGGTTTCCTCCTCGCTCTGCGACGCTCCCTACTAAGACCCTAAGATTACATACATTCTTTAATTCATATTTCTGAGGTAAAGAAATTTCTTCCTGAGCATTTCAAACAAGACTACATACTAAGACAACAAAAGGACTTAAGTAAAACAGAAAGCAGACACACTGCAGGAGGAGCCGTGTGTGCAGTCGGGATAAACTTTGACTGTGATTCTCCAGGAAACTACTTCATGAGGAATGTGAGCATATGGTTTGCAAGTCCACAAGCGTGTTTTAAATATATATGTGTAAATATGTTTATTTAAAGGTGGGCTATCTGTGAAATGAAGTGTGCGCATATTTAAATTAAAGTACATGTAATTTTTTTTACATGAAACTGTGCTGTGAGTTTTACTGCAAGGTTTTCACTGAATATATCTCAGAGTACAGTCGCGTGTTTTAATAAATGGTATCTTTATTTTCATTCAAACGTTGGATATGGTTTGTAATTTGATGATGAAGCCATGGCGGTTTCAGAGATATTCATCAAAACTGCTTAAAAATTTGGTATGACATGTTTTTGGTCAAAAACTATTTTGCTGAAATACTGCTGATCCCAAGGCCCTTAATTTTGAATAATAACAATAATAATTAGTAACAATCCAAAAACCAAATCAGAATAAGATGGACTGCAGTGGCAAAAAATACAATCCTGAGCATAGCATCAAAGGGGGAATCTTCCAAAACCCTGATTATCCATAATCTTGGACCACGTCACCTATTAACAAATTATTGATTTCGTCCTGGACGGAGGCTAATCAGGATCTTTGAGGGCATCCAAAAAGCTATGTTTCTTCCGTTTTAATGACTCTTACACCACCTGACTTACCAAGGCCTGTTCATCTTTCTTTTCTTTGGGAAAATTAAAATATTGCAAATACTGTTAAGCAAAACAAAAACAGTACACCACGGCATGCTTCTGCCAGGAGAACAGTTTTGTCAGCTCTCCTGTTTCATTGAACTTCTCTGGCTCTTTTGGCTTCTGTAATTACAAACAACATCAAGGCTTTTCCATGTCAATGCAAAGAAAGGTTTGTAGTGCAGTCCGAGTGCAGGGACTGGCTGCTTTCTCAGTGGCTATACATCTTGCTCCACTCTATACAAGTGTCCAGTTCTTTTGTGGTGGTGTGTGGGCGCACCTTGCAGAAGGCATTCTCAAAGTCTGTGAAAACCGGGGGTTTGGAAGATGTGGAGAGGCCATGCATGGTTCCCGTGGGGGAGGCTGCTGATGAGAGCGCCTGCTGGCTGAGCTGTAACAGCTCCCACACTGTGAAGCCCTCAGTGCGCTGAAGCACAGCGCTGAACTCCCTTTCACTCAGGCTGCAGCCTTGAGGCAACACCGCCTGCAGCAGCACCTGCCTGCGCATCCCAGCATCTGGCAGGCCAACGTGATATCGCTTAGCAAAGCTCTGATGAACTGCATCCTGCAGAAGATCGGGCCTGCCAGTGGCACATACAAGAATCACCAGACCTGCCGTCCCCACCTGGACTTTGTCAAGGGTGGTCAGAAGTGTCTGTCTCAGTCCATCCTCTTCCAGGGCCTCCACCTGACTAAGCAGCACCACAGAGGGCTGCCGGGCCTCTGCCAAATGCAACAGGGAGCCCAGGATGTGCTCTGCCTCAGCTTTCCCTTTAGAGGCTAACATGGCTCCACTCAACCTGTAGAAGGAAGCTCCAAGCTGGGAAGCCAAAGAACGAGTCAGTGTGGTCTTACCGCCTCCCTGGGGGCCAAATAGAAGGACGGTTCTCGATGGGCGCACAACTGGACTAGGCCTTAACACAGGCCAAAGCAGATCCTCCTCCAGGGCAGTCTTGACGTGGGTAAGCCCCACCAGCTCAGACCAGCCTAGGGCCGGGCTGCAGTCTAAAAGCTCTGCATTAACAAAGTCCAACAGTCGGGGATCTGGGCTCTTCATGGAGTCAATAGTTGGACCACATATTGGAGGCCTTTTGTGGACTTGGTTGCGGTGCTGTTGCTGTTGGGTGAAGCCTTGCTCTGCTACACCATTCTCCCCTGTCATACCTGCTGGAGGGCTATACTCCCCAGAGGCCCCATACTGAGGAGACACTAGGGGCTGAGAAGAGGGCTTACTGGGCTTGAAGCTCTGAGGGTCTGTGCTACTTGAATTGCTGAAGCCATTTCCCTGACACTCTGTTTTTTCATTTACACTGTAGGGTGAGTTTCCCCCAGTCTTTAATGGGTCGTAGCTGTATTTCCTGTAACGTGAGCCATCTGCGCCTTCATCCTTTTCTACATTCATTTCAAATGCTTTTCTTTTCAATGTGCCTCCTGAATCAGATGCCCCCAGGGTGGTGCTCTGGTAACTGTAGCTGCCTCCTACTACTGTGGGCCTCGGGGGTACTGGAGTAGGGGCTGGTAGACCTGAGGCCAGGTAGGCTGCAGAAGGGTGAGTGTAGCTGGGAGCGAGGCTGGTCTGGGGAGGGTATGTGCTTGGTGGATAGTTGTAGACAGGTGTCGTAGGGCTATAGTTGGGCACCAGGGTTGCAGGTGGAAGTGCTGCACTGGGTTGGGGACAGTAACCTGAGGAGAGATAAGTACCATTGTAGCTGGAGGCGTACTCACTGGAGCCACTACAGGAGCTGCTGCCACTGTACCCAGAGTCCGACAGGTTACTGTTTACCACAGACACACTGCTGACTCCTGGAAGACCCGCAGATGTGGCTACAACCTTGGAACCTGGAAGGCTCTCGTGGCCTCCTGGTGGCACAAGTGAATAGGCATCAGTGCTGTGTGTCAGTTGCCAAGGTTCCAGCTCTGACTTTGGGACGCTGAGGCCCCCAAAAGCCCCAGGCTCTGGGTAGGTGCCAACAGAGGGTGCCTTATCATAAGGTGAGTCCAGCACACCAGCATACTTCTCAGCATAGCGCTTCAACAAGTTGGAGGCCGTCAAGGCAGAGATGTCATCGTTGGCCCAGGCGTAGTTGTAAGCGCTACGGCTGCGACCAGAGTAGAACTCCGATTTGTGGGCCGGAGAAGAAGTGGTGGAGGAGACATCTAGGTGTTGCTCAGGCCACTGGCTTAGAGACTGGGCATGCTCTGGGTTCCAGTGCATCTTTAATAGACCTGGGAAAAGAAAATAATACAAAAGATATTTTGTTACTCACAAGTTCTTCCAAGGCAAAATGATATTTGTGGTGCATATTGTCAATCTATTAACCTGTCTACCTTTTGGAAAAAAAACACTGGCATTGCTCCCAGTGTGTTAATCAAACAATGTAATTGGTATAAAAGTAATCCTTCTTTCTGTACATGTTCTAAATGGATAAGTAAACAGCAATTTGATTACTTGTCTTTTTCCAACAGTTGTTAGAAAACAAACTCAGATTAAACATTATGCCTTGAAGCACAAATAGTGTAAATAATGACAACATTTGCCATAGAGAGAAAAGTAAGTGACGAGCCATGGACCAGAAAAGGACAGCTGTAGAGAGGGTGAAAAGAACAGACTTGTCGGGTGGTTTCCCAGCTTATGTTAGCCTTGCGATAAGATCCCACTTCTATTCCCCGTACTCCTAGCATCTGCACGTCTCCCAGAGGAGCCATTGTTATCTCCCTGAGCATGTTACTCTGAATGCCTGCTCTCTCTACACCCTGCACCCCCATCTACCACCCACCAATTGCCCCACCCACCCACCCACCGTACACCACAGCACCAAAAGGCCCCG
>NC_024316.1:3544842-3553833 GCF_000523025.1 Cynoglossus semilaevis | reverse complement strand
TGCCTGCTCTCTCTACCCCCCTCCCCCCCACCTACCACCCACCAATTGCCCCACCCACCCACCCACCGTACACCACAGCACCAAAAGGCCCAGTGGCCGGCTGGACAGACAGAGGGAGGGAGAGAGGGCCTGTGTGTGGACAGTGTTGTAGAGAGAGTGAGAAAGAGAAAAAGAAAGAAGGATAGAAAAAGAGAGGGGGTTGGGTTAGGATTTGCAGCATAGTGTGCTATTCATCAGCACAGTCTCCCATGGAACATTGGGAAAGTGGAATGTGTGTTCCTCTGGCTGACTTCAGCATGGCCCATGGTCTGATTGATCATGGATGCTCCGGAGTGAAAACATCACAGAAAAAATAAGAGGAAGAGACAGCCAAAGAAAGAACAATACAGTTTTGATCATTTTTTCCCCTCACCCTCTCCATGTAGAGTTGCAAAACTTCTAACGGTTAAAAAAAACAAAAAAAAAACGCTGTAATTGTATCAATTCTTTACTGATGACACTCTTATTTTTCAAACTTTCGTTAGGCTCTAAAATAAAAATAAAATAAAAATGGCTCTAAAATGTTCATGCAAAATCTTCAAATGAACCCAGTTTCAGATTAGATTTCTGATTATTTTACTCCTTATTGTCGAACTGTTTTGTTTAAATGTAAAAACATTGACAGCATTTCCCTGTCTGTAGACCGTACTGTGGAAACTTTAAATCCCCTTTTACAGCATCAGTGTCCTGACAACCTGTGTGTTTATGTGTGCATTAAACACGCCTTTCACAATATTATAGTTATAAAATCATCGGTTTCACTGGAGACTAGCACTACCTCTTACTGAGGCATTAGCCTGACATTCCACACATAGCTTGGCATTATTGAACTGCTATGATTTACCCTGAGGTGACAACTAGTCCGGCTAGAAAAGGTAGGTAAAAAGGAATAAGGCAAGAGCCGTCATTACTTGCCTCCCTGCTTTTCCTTTCAGTGAACGCCTGATGATTCATTATTCATGGCTGTCTGTGTGCGTAGCTGGCCTTCTTATTGCCATTTAAATCAAATCTCAATATCCACAGCCTGTGATTTTGCTGCTGCCACTGATCTCCTACTCTCTGGATCACACCTCAACTTTGCCCTCTTTATTTTTTTGCCCCACTTTCCAAACCTCCCCATGTGTGTTTTCAGATTGCGTTCTGTTATTTATTCAGTCAAATGAGACCAGCGGACCAGATGGCCGTTGGATTATCATCTCCTTCATATTCAAATCCACTGCCTTCACTTCCCAATGACCAAACCAGTTCAAGTGCTTCGCTAAGCTGCGGCCGGCCCACACACCCACACGACTCACCACAACAAGACAAACAGGGACATTCTCACACTCAGTTTTACAAACATGTTGAAGACATTGGCTTGTCCACACCCTGATGACCACATATTTCTGTGGTTTGACTTGTAGGTCTTTGTCCGGGCTGCAGAAACCATATATGTCCTGCAGGCCCTTCCCATCTGCAGCCCAACCAGTTTGTGAGCAGCCCAATAATGGGGCCTGTGTGTGACAGAGATGGATGGGAGCCCAGGGGAACTCATAAAACCTGCAGCGGGGAGGGAGAGATGGAAGGAGGGAGGGAGGGAGGGATGGTGGGAGTGGAGAGAGTGGACAGCAGGCGCTTCGTACCCTCTAAGTGGACTGTAGCGGGCATTAGAGGACTCAGTGAGGCGGGATAACTGCTGTCCACTCCATCATCACTGAAGCGCCAATACAGAGCAGACTTCTTTGCCCCCCCCCAGCCAAATTTAATGACCAGCTGCTTATACCTGCAAAAACCAATTCACTTTTAGATCCAGTCATTTCTAAGAGGAGGTGCAACGCTCGCTATAACACTTCCTGTATGCACACACTGAGTGAGAGGGCGCCAATCATTGCCGATGACCACAGCAGGGCTTCATCGAATTTAGCCCTTTCCATGTAATTAGATCTTGCCTTTTGTGGGATTGTGGTTTTTACGGCAGTGGCTCTAATCTACACTTCTACTTAAATCGGAGCCATCACGTAGATTAATTCACAGGAGGGACGGCAAGAAAGCTAAGATTAGAAGTCGGAAATCAGGGCAACATGTGCCTACGGACTGTGTAATCTACAAAGTGAGAACAATATACTGTTGCAACATGAGGTGTTTTTTTTTTTAATCTTAACTAATAAAAAAAAGTCAGTCCCACTAATTTGAAATCAGGCTATTATAAAAAGAAATACTAATTTGCAATGAATAACAATAACAATAATCTATGTCAGGTGACTGCATGTTGTTTTGAAGCTGGTCTTGTGTCGTTATACATACTTCAAAAAATGTCATATATATACACATACATATCTGATTGGTTGCATTAACCAACTTAACATAAATATACAACGCACACTGCGCTCCGCGGGGGCTGATAAGAACCTTATTTTATGCACAGGGAACTTCTCGCTATTTGTTTGCCGTGTGCTCTCGGCCCCAGGAGACACAGATGTTCTCCTGCTGACCGCCTTACTGTCTGTGCAGCCATTGTGGTGGACGGTCGTCCAGCAGACGTGCGTGGCTTTGACAATCCAGTTGGTCCTGAGACAAAGCCTGAAGGATCCCATTGTCAGGGGCCTGTCTAATTATGGAAATCTTATTAATCTATTCAGCAGCAGTCCACCGACAGCTTTTGTGTTAGCCTGGGATTTATTGAGGGACCTGTGTGAGCAACATCTCATTGAAGGAGTGCGGGATAGAGACGGTGGAGCGGCTCTCTTCTGTTGAAACCTAATTTACTTTCAAACGGACCCAGAAAATAAAATTAGACCAGTTATGGAACATGAGGGCAGAGTTATGTTGGATTTTCTTTCTGTAAATTCAACTTTCATTTGCCCAAATTTATCTGGTGCAGTCCGAGTAGCTAATGCTGACTGTGTGAAACTGGAATAGCCTTTGACCCATAAAAACTGGAGGAGACTCTGTTGTGGTTTCCTATAAAAGACGTATCAGTGGCCAAAGTGAAACGTTATCCTGGCAGGAAGCCCAGGGACGGAGAGCTCCGATGCCGTTTCACTATTCCCCCGGGGTTGCTTTCCCCTTCTCCCTTCCCGGCACTTTTGTTTTCTTTACCCCGAGGAACAAAACGGACACGGATGCAACAAGCCTTCTGGGACGGTGTGCTATTAAACTGTGCCGATTGTGAAGAGGCCGCTTGTAAACAAGGGCGCTGTGGATCAATCCAATCAAGGTTCTATTCAGAGCTCTACCCCCAACCACTGACCAGAGAAAACACATGCACTCCATCATGCAGCTTCGCACAGAAAAAACATGCAATGGAGTCTAATTCATTAATTAACATTGTAGTGTTAGATTATAATGATCTGTAGAGGGTTGATTTATCTGATCGCATTTACATTTAAATACCAAAATAATACACTGCAAAAAGAGTTCCTGCCTTCTTCTATGTTATCATTGTTGTTGCCATTGTTGAAATTATATCATTGATTATAATTATATGACAGCAATGTGTTAACTAAAAGTAATCTTCCACCTTCCAATAATCAAATAGTTCTTAAACCATTAAACATGCACACACACACACACACACACAAAAGAATTGTGTCAAATAGAATATTACCATATTTAGATCATTTCTTATTTTAGAGGATTTTCTGGCATGTGACAAACCCCTTTTGGGCCCAAAACTAAACTAAATTGTGTCTGACATTGTCTGACATCTGACTTTTTTAATAAAACATTCCATCCTGTTTTGAGAATGTTTGTCAAACTAATGACTCAACTTTGTCAAGCACGAAGCCAAAGTGGAATGACAAGAGAAAAATGAGAGAAGGTCAGGGTGCGACAAACACCACATTAGTGCTGATGAATCACAAACTTGTTCTGACGATTGCATCAGTTGTTATGTATTCAGTGAGCACAGGCTGATCAATGAGTTACTGGATGAAACTTCCTGCTCGACAGACACAAATATGCAGAAGATTCTCCAAAACACTGATTTTAATTTCAGCTAAAACAGGTATGAAAAAAAAATACAGCTTTGAAGGAAGGCAAATATTCATGACTTTAGATTGTTGTATCAGCCAGGAGGCACTTGGGTATCTGTTATTTATCAGAGTTTGTTATCTTGATTTGTTGTTCACTCTTGAAGGCCGTTAAGTCCTCTGTTCTCAAGTTCACTGTGATTTATGGCACTAATATCAGGCAGGACATTTTCACTGGGCTGCGGCTGTCCTGCCGCTGCATTCTACCTGGGCTGTCATAAAAACACCAATCTCCGAGGCCGGCTGCATTTTACTGCCTGGCAAGTGGAGACAGTGGAAAATTGTCTGTGGACGTTCTCTCACTTTGGTATGAAATACACATTTTATCAGCTCTTGCACTCCTTGCGCCAACGCACTGACAAATAATAAATTCCTCACATATATTGGGGATTATGTTTTGCTATAATAAAGTCGTGTTACACAAAGTCGAGTTAACTCGTAAAATAATATCGCACAGATGCCGAGTGGCCTGCCTTATTGTGTGGGGTTCTGCCAAGAAGCTGTTAAAGGAAGTGCGAGGTCAGTCCACGGGTCCCTTCCCAAACCGCCTTAAGACGAGGATAATGCACACACCAGACAACAGGCTTCATAATTTATCAGCCATGCATAATTGGGCATCGCTAAGGAAAATTATTATAAATCTATGTGTTAGTCACAGAGCTGCTATCAATCAAAAGAAACACAATCCCACACTCCCACTCAGCCTCTCGCTCCCTCTGGCTCATCTGCTCCCTCTTTTCATGGCCCTAAAAAGATGTAATAACAGAAGAGTGCGGGAGCTCTGGTGGGGAGTTTTCACACCTGCTGCCCAGAGCGCGAGCAGACGCAGCTCTTTTCAAACACGCCTCACCAGCCCAATCCCAGGAGGAACCAGCCCATCTCCTGCAGTGGCATTGAGGGATGTCCTCTATACGTTAAATGTGCTACCTCTCCTTTCCTGTAGCTGTAACGTTCCCTCTGTCTGAGGAGGAAAGAGATATCTGCATCTGTACTCCGTGTTTCAGCATGACAGCGTGACTTACTCTATTTTTTTTTATTTCATCCCCCTGTGGGAATGTTTCAGCCTGGCAGTCAGGACAGTTTTTGTCAGCCCGTGCAGCTAGAACTCTTTTATAAGAACAGAATGACAGCACTGGACTCTGTTGGGCTGCAATGAATGATCATGTCCATGGCTGAGTAATCGGAAATTGTGTTTGGTCTATAACAAGTAGCTAAACATGAAAAAAAAGTCAGAAGGTGTTGGCAAAACCTAAACGCATGAACATTTTGTTCAAGGATCTTCAAGGATTATAGGATCATAGCAAAAAAGGAACAAAATAGATCACATTTTACAAATTAAATTAGAGAACTTTTTTTAAATAAAAAAAAATAGATTTGTGTATATATATAGATTTAAATAATCATATATATTGTTTATGTTAATAAATAATTAATAATAAATAATATATGTAAATAAATGTTAATATATTACCGCCTGAGTATTGAACTACAGAAACCAACTTCCATCCGACGTATTAGTGGAACATCTCCAGTTCATTAACAGGGGACCAAATGTTTGTTTTGCCGTTAAAGCTCGTTGATTTGCAGCGTGGGTGGACACAGGAGCCACAGCCAAACAACTCAGTGGCATTTTTCCTCAACAGTGAAGAATTGACAAACGTGTTTAGAATTGCTAATGACGGTGCAGCAAAGAGAAAGTTGCCGTCTGAATGCATGCTCATTTTTACAGCCCCTCTCTCAACTGCCTCCAAAAAAAAAACTAGAAAGCCTCCGGAATAATTGCTGGATGCGTCACTTCATGCTCGTAATTTTAGAAACAACTTCCCCATCCCCCGTGCCTGCTAATGCACATCCACAAATGGTGAACAACCCCCCGCCCCCCCACCCCCGTCCTTCAAGAAAAACAGGGTTCCTATTTTCTGTGACTGCAGGCTGGCTTTAGGTCATTGTGTCCACTAATATATCAAAGAACAGCTGTCCTAAGGCTCTGTGATGACCAATCACCCCTTCCATCTGTCTCACTAGACCAATCTCAGCTCTATCTCAGCCTATTCAGCTGCATCTTTCTCCTGCAATCTCCGTCTTTCCTTATCCACAGCCTACAAACCTCCTCGCTCCTTGACCAACGTTCCCAGAGCGCATGTTGTATATTCCCATCTTTCGGTCCAAATTCCCCGCCTCCTGCCTGCCCTCCACCGACGCTGGGATTAGTTGTTTTCTGTTTGTGCACACTCAAATTAGAGAAAGCTCAGTCTATTAAACCAAACAGTCCCTGGTACTGCTCCCTGTATTTTATGATCCTTGCAGTTAATGCCATAACAATTTAAGTACGTTATTCCTCAAGTGCAGTCATTTACTAATTAGCTGTGCTGGTGTGAAAGACATTGTGTCTCATTGTTGAGCTGTGAATTCTGCTGCCTCAGGAATCCAGTGAAGTGTTGCCATCTAAATGAGCCTCACCACCCAGCTCCTTAATTTGGCCCTTAACGGTGGTGGAGGTCTCCTTAATGAGCTGATGAACCCTCAGAGAGACACAGCAGAGGGCCGCTGGACCCGTGAGGCTCCGGGTCCCTAACCTCCTTCTCTAGTGGCATGCAAACATACACACAACCACACACACATACTGCAGGCTAATTAGAGCCCATTCACACCCTACACTAACGATCCCAGCTCCTCTTTACAGACGCTTTAGCGGGCTGTGTGTTTACTCAAGGGCCTCAGGTCCCGCTGCTGCACCACTCATACCCCCTCTGCCAACAATGGGAACAGACACTGGCATGGCCCTCCAACCTGCTCCTTTAGGGGCCAGCAGAAGATGCACTCCTTTTTCTATACAAACTACTCCATGACTCGACCGATTCATTCACAAAGACACTTGTACAAAACATAAAAACAGAGCCAGAGAGGGAGAGGGGTCGGTCAGAGGAGAGCTATAAAAACTGCCAGATCTGGACGGTGTGTAGTTACCGTGTGTGTGTGTGTGTGTGTTTGTGTGTGCACACTGTTTTAAAAGAAAAGGTATGGCCACACCAGCAAGACCCCTCCTCCCCCCGCCCCCTCCTCTGCAACAAGAGTTAGGGCACTCCTGGGTTGGCGGCCTGGGACTGATTTAAGAGTGTGTTTGAAGTGAAGATTACAGATTCTTTGCACCAAATCCCTCCAGGAGTATCCATGGCCCCTGGAATCTCTCTCAGGTTTCTTCTCAGGTCCAGCCACGGCTGCTGGCCCCAGCTTGAAGTCCTCTGGACCGTCCGGAGAGGAGGACCAAGGTCTGACACACAAATGTGGTCTGACTTTAATGCCTCAGTCCAGTTTAGTGCCCGTCCTCTGTGTGTGTCACCTTCCATACACTGTCTGTGTGCTGAGGCAGAAGTGCCCTCAGTGGGAGACAGAAATAGTGATGAGATGTGGGAAGGCTCAACATTCCCACAAAGGGAATTTCATCACACAGGTGAGAGTCTTCACATGTCCTGCACATATGCAGAGTCCATTTTTGTTCATGACTACAGTCTTTAAGCGAAAGACAGTGAGCTGCAGTGTCACCTGCATGCACACGGGTGTGTTTGTGTGTCACTGGTCTGAGAGTAAACAGCGAGACTACCTGACACCGCTGTGTCCAGTCCTGCACGATCCTTCTCTACACACACACACACACACAGGCTGTCTTGAAGCCATATCAAACTCGCAGAAGCGCAGCTTCACAACAGAGCTCTGTGCAGCAGAAACCACCGAGCTGCCAAAACTGAGCAGATGAAAACTAGCTCTGTGTTCCTCCATCATAAAAGCCATTCACACACAAAGGTTGGTACATAAAGTACTAGAAGTGAAGGACCAGCAGCGTGTAGGTTCTGGAGGCATGCTAACTATTCCACCAGCAGTTTGTGACATTCTTGGTCACTCCGTCCACTGCAGCAGAACTGAATGTGTTCAGCCAGTGTGGGCTCGCAGGCTGCAGGGAGTCAGTGGAAGGTCCAGTAAAACAAGAGCTTTCAGCCGGCTGCTGAAAATGAATGGTCTACTTGTGTTACTAAAGCAACTAATTGGATTGGATTGGTTAGTTAAAAAAAAAAAAAAATTTTTTACAGGGGAAAAAGAAGTCGTAATTCAAGCACTTGTAAAAGTTTGTGTTTAACGAGTGGTCAAACGCTGGCATCAGCTATTTCACTTGTATAAAATCTTGTCAGCTCCACTCATGAGGCTTTTGTATTCACACACCCACACACTTGCTACACGCTCGCGCTTGCAACACAGTTTTTTTTCCTTTGCAAAACCAAGCATTTTTACAATCAATTATGATGTAATAGTTTTTAAAGTATCCATTCTGTGTCATATCCTTCCTTTCTTGTAACTGTCATGCTCATAATGCTCCTTTCAGGCAAATTAAGAGCTGGTAAAAAGGGGCTGCTGCAGCCTGGGCCACAGAGGCAGCCCCATGCTGGCCGGCAAACAATGCTGTTTCTGAGAGTCAGTGCACTGGACTCAAATGAAACCTGGTGGGTGGGTGAGAAAGGGGGAGGCTAAAGCTGGACGCAACAGTTATTAGGTCAGCATTTCAGAGAGAAAAAGACAGAGGAGGACATAAAGGGGAGGCAGAGCAGGAGGAAGCAGGGCGGTAGGTCCGGAGCTGTGTTAGTAAAATGACACTGGATGAACCGCGGAGCTGCTGCTGCTCAAACCATCAGGCCCTCCATTCTTCCCATGTCCTCCCTTTCCTCCCCCTGTGTCTCTTCCGCCTGATGATGAAACATTATGGGGCCAGTGGCCACAGTTTAGCATTTCCCAAAGGCACGCAATGGAAAACAGAGGAGTTTCTGCACCGAGGCGTGCGCTCTTCAAGAGAATCACCTGTGAACTTTTACTTCTGTCTCCAAGTTGCGCCACACAGTGTTCACAAATGATTACTTTTGGAGGGAGGGAGCATTGATTGAGGCAAAGTCCACTG
>NC_024316.1:3500720-3544808 GCF_000523025.1 Cynoglossus semilaevis | reverse complement strand
ACTATAGGGAACAATAGGACTCAGCATTCTGTGGTGCTGGTCTCAGTAAAGAGGAATGCTGCTCTGTGAAAACCAGCTAAGGTTAGTGTCCGTCCGGCTGCAGTCCATCACTGGCATGAGCTTGTACTGACAGAACGACCCTGAAAGAGAGGGGGGGGAGAGACGGTGAGGCAGTTACAGGCTGCTGCACAATGTCTAAACACAAACACACAGTTCAAGTGACCACTGCAGAATCTCACACGGCAACAGAAACTTAATCCTAAACACAAAGACAGAGAGAAGAAACTGGGAATGTGGGCACAAATATCACTATAACAAGGAAGGATTTTCATGCACTCGCAGTTGCGCTGACACAAACGTGCACACGCACAGTCTGGTCAATTGACACACACACACACGCACACACACACACAGGGGTATTCATTATCGGGAGGCATTAAGCTGATTGTGGAGCTGCAGCGTCCAGCTTCTAAAGAGGTCTTTCTAAATCTGCCCCACAAAAAGACTCATGCATACCACTGGTCTGTACACTGGGGGCAATAAAGGCTGCATTCTTAGAGGAGATCCAATACTTCAGCAACTGCAGGCAAGACACGGGGGGAAATGTTTCCCAGCATGAAAAAAAGTTTTCATCGATAATAATTAAAAAAGTAAAATCATGCTGGTTATTAGTCGTTTTATTTTTATTTTTTTTATTCTTATATGGTACGAGTTATAAAACATGTCACTATCATCCTGCACTAATGTAAAGATTCCAGGTTTATTTAGATGTGAATATTTTTCTGCCTGTTGGAGCTCATCCAATGAAACAACAGCCATTAAATACTATAATGAAACAGAAATACCATATAAATATAATGAAACTATAACAAAAACTAAAACAATTTTAATGTATCTAGGAATGTACTCTTAAAATTGTATACTCATTAATTAATAATTTAAGGTTAACATTAATCGCAATACAAATATCAGTGCTCATTTTTGGCCAAAATGGAATTTCTTTAAATAAAAAAATTACACAAAACTTAAAAAATACTATGCATGTGTAATATGGGGAATTCAAGAAAAAAAAAATCTCCAAACCTCATGAAAGTGAAACATTTCCTTCTTTTTCTAACACTAACAGAGAGTCTTATCTTTCCCAGCATGTATAAAAATAAACAACAGGGCAGAGACCTGCATACATCCAATCATGTAGCATTCACATGGACAAGAAATTACGCAATGACCACACGGCTGACCCTGTACACCAACAGGCTGCACACACACACACACACACACACACACACCAGCTCCCACTGCGACCCACTTTTGCTCTACCTGACTGTCAACTTTTAACACTCTGAATAAGTAACTAACCACACGGCTGCAGCGAACCACAGCTTCTACTGAAAACAAACACTTCTGTCCCTGCACAGTTTATGGCGAGGTTGAGGAGGGGGGGGGGGGGGGGGAAGAGAGCGGAGCGGGAAGGTTTGAGTTAGGGGAACCAGGCAGTGGTCAGCGGTCTAAGAGGGGAGACTGGTCAGCACGCTCAGCCCTGGACCTTCTCTTAACTTCAGTCAAAGAGCAGCAGCAGCAGCAGCGGCGGCAGCAGCAGCAGCCGTGGAGCATGACAGCAGATGAACACAGAGATGCAGAGGAGAGCGTCAGGTCTTACCTATTCATAACTGCATGTCCTCCATCAGAGCTGAAAGCACGAGAATAATCCCTGGAGTAGAGCAGACCCCTGTGTGTGTGCACTGATATGCTTTCCTCCAGATATGGGACACAACCTCACAACACACTCTCTCTCTCCCTCTCTCTCTCTTGCTGTGGTCAGTGACAACAGAGTGAACACTCAGTTCCCCTCCCCCATGGATCTCCCATCCCCCTCTCATCCCCTCCCTCTCTCTCTCTCTCTCTCTTTATGCTAAAAGTCTTTAAGTGGAGAGAGAGAAAGAAAAAGAGACAGGGGAGAGAAAGAAAGAGAGAGAGAGAGAGAGAGTATGAGGGGAGGGCAGCACAGCACCGAGGGTGGAGGACTGACCAATCCTGTTCTGGAGGAGAAAGCGGCTTCACACTGGAGCCTGGACACAGATGACAGGGGAGAAAGAGACTTTTGGTTGGAGGGAAATGACCGGTGAGTTTGGTTAGTCCCTGGAGAATTAAAAAAAAAAAGAGCTGGAAGAACAGTGGTCAGATTGTCATTGAAGGGAGAAAAAAAAACAGTGAACAGCCTCTCTATTCTACCAACTAAAGCTGACAATGATGAAGACTCTTGAAAATATACACTTCTCCATAATCTTACCTGTTAAATTTCAAATCTCAACCCAGTGTTCAACAACAGGAGCAACATGTTTTTAACTCATTTTCTATTGCAGCTCAACTCTGTCAAAAATGTCACATTGACACACTGTTTTTGAGAAGCATTAAAAGAAAGTGCTGCAGTTAGAAAGCACATGGTTTGGGGGGTATTTAGTAATTAACAGTAAGCTCCACCCATGACTCAGTCAAAAGTCCACAACTCTGTTTTTGAAAATGTGTTTGATTATGTAAGAACCCAGTTCAAACACAGTAGTAATGGGTTATTCTGCTGTAGATGAGGGAGGTCTGTGTTAAGTCTACGTCAGAATGAATACAATGCGACTTGAATCCTTTCACAGCAAAAAGACGTTCATGCTGAGGTGGTTTAAGGACACATGTGGTCACATTCCTATGCAAGCATGAACACAATCTATCCTCAGGACAGAGTGGAGACAGCCTAGTCAACTGACATCCTCCAGTCCAGGCAAATTTTATTTATTTTTTTTATTTTCAAAGGGCCCTAATTAAATTGACAACACAAGGTTAGAGCCTATACTAAAAATCAATACAAAATATGTTATTTTTTAAATGGAACTTCTCTTTTTTTAAAATCAGGCAAAAGTATAAATGGTTTGTACTTTTATTCTTTTAACCGTCATTAACCACTAGTTCCATGTGGTGGTTGTAGTTTATTGCCAAATATTTTAATACAACTCTATCTGGACTGCAGGCTGGTCAGTCAAGATCACACAAACTTTGCAAAGTCAAACTTTTGTAAATCTGTCTGCATACAATGCCCTCCTAAAATGATCACCTACACTCTTTATTATTTTTCTTCTAATCAACATTGATATTTTTTCTTAAAAATGTTGCTCTCAAAAATTAGTCCAATTTGAACATTTCAGTTGTAATTTGCCTCGTCACCTTTTTATTGTAACAGTTGTGTTTGATGTGTTAAAGGCTTAATTACATTAAGATGAAATATAATTTAAAATATTGTAATGATGCTTTCCGCTCACCTTAAAGTATAAATAGTTTTCTTCATTAACCCTGGATGAGCCTTCTTCATGAGCATCAGGAGGCGGTCTTCTGTACACCTTCTTCATGAGCATCAGGAGGCGGTCCTCTGTACACAGGCAGTTAGCCCACTGTTGACAAAAGAAATGGCTTTGTGTTTAATGAAAACTAAGGGCTACTGCATTTTCTCTCACACCACCACCCACTGCCCTGAGTTACTAGATCCTTCACACTGTAGCTTTGAGGATGGATCAATATTTAATTTCTTTTATTGTTTTGGTTAAAATCTTATTGCACATAAAAACATTGTTGAATCTCAGAAGCAGATGACACTGAAAAAACAAACAAAACGAACCAAAGAATACCACGGAATCAAAGGATTTCTTTTGCTAACCTGCTGGTGGAAGAATGACGTTCAATTCCGACCATCTTCCACAGCTTGCTGAATGTAAACAGCGCGGGATGGGACACACACTCGTAAGGTCACGACATTGAAAAGTGAAAGCGAGTTGGTGATTCCTTGTCCTTTACATTTCGGCTCATTGTGAAAATAAGGGCCGTGCTGGTGTCAACCATACAATCTTTATTGACATTGGTTAAGAGTGTGACATCACTGGTCAAAGTTCTTGAAATTTACTGCCAACGTAAACAGTATATGGACTTTTATGTTAACTTTGCAAAATAAAGTGCTATTTAGAGGAAAACAGAAGATAAAGCGCAACTGAAGTGTCCATATGTAAGAATCCTGGAGGAAGGCTCCTGTTGGACAGTCCATCTGTCAATCACATATATCATATATGGTTATCTCCTGTGTCCATTTTCCTCTCAATGGTACAACAGGGCTCACCAACTCTATTTGCCATAGGGCTAGAATTCTTCCATCTAACATTGATATTTAATTTGAAATCCAACCTTGGATTGGACGGTTCGGCTTTATTTCTAAAATTTAAAAAAAATTATAACTTATAAATAGGCGACAAAAAAACAGTTTTAAAGAAAGCCATTAAAAACCTGTGTTATTAATATCTCCAACAATGTCAAGGTCCCAAAAAGCCATGGAATAAGAAATACAGAAAATGACCCGGTCCAGTTGGCAGTAATGTGAAGCTGATACTAAAGCTTAGTCCCAAAAAGGGAGATGAGTATTTATTAGTTTTAAATGGTGTAATATTGTAATCATTTGTGATTCATTTTCTGGCAACATGTAAAACACACCACTATACCAAAACAGGTAGAGTTACCAATGAAACACTGATTCATTTGTATACCGTAGGCTTTACTAAACCAACCTTTACTTTACCAAACGTTTCTGTTCTCCATCCATCTCAGAGTCAGGTGCTGTCCCAGTTTCATTTACTGCTCTTCACACTCAGCTGTCAGGCTGTTTTTAGCAGCACACCAAGGGCCACATGGTCCAGTCATCTCCTCCTGTTACACGGAGCCGCGGCTCCACAATCCTACTTCTTTGCGGTGCTATAACACTCGCACTATAATGGATACCACCCACCCAGACCTACACACACACACACACACACACCTATCCAGATAAGCCCAGAGAGTGAGTGGACCAGCTGAAAATGGAGCAGGACATTGTGGTCATATGGTTTGGTTACCAATGCATCACATGCACGTCATCATGTGACACGACGTGACCGGAGATATTTGCTGCCCGAATAGTTGAGATAGAAAGGTGTCGTCTAGTGTTATAACCCTAAACATTAATCCTACGTTTAAGAGCTGGGTCTGCAGCAAAATCACCCCAAAATCAATATATTAGTTACAATTCAAAGGTTTTTCTCTTTGTATGAGTGAAAATTAAAGGCACAGGGTGGAACAATGGCTGACCTCTGACGGCGCTTACCTCATACACACAGTTTGATTTCTAAATACAGTCACATGACTTGCTCCTGATTTCTTTTTCTGCCACGTCTGACTTTCTTGTATCAGTGCTGAGATCTGTCTGGCTTCACTTAGTTCAGCAGATGCAATGTCAAACAGAAATAATGACCCAAACTACACAAACAAGAGCTATGTTGTAATAGACTGTAATTACCCTTTAAACACATGGCCTCTGAGGAAGCTCTTTGTGTAAGACATGAGGGTTGAGCTATTTTAGGAGATGCCCCAGTGGTCAGTGACATGGCTCAAATTGGAATGCAGGGCAATAAAACCATTGGAGGAAACACTGCGACTCATTAAGTGTGGTTACAAAACTTAACACACTCAGCCAGGCCCAGTTTGGAACCACAATTAGACTCCTAATGTTTTCCCTAATATGGGATCCTCAATAGATTTGCTAATGGTGTCTCAGTGGGGGGTGAGGTGAGGGTACGGTTGAGTAGGGATGTTGAAAGCACACAACTCTGCCCCTCTCTCTATCACTCTGTTGCCTTATTAGAGCTGAGGCAGCAGTGTGAAGACGCAGGCAGCGTGCTGAGTCCAGCACATACTGAAACACAAAGACTTCAGGGCCCTCACAACAGATCAGCCAAGAACTGAGCCAGAGAGAGAGAGAGAGAGAGAGAGAGAGAAAACATTCAAAAGAGAGTGTGAATGAGAAACAGACAGAGAAAAGTTCCTGTGTAACATGAGCC
The DNA here is from genome assembly GCF_000523025.1 of Cynoglossus semilaevis. Lineage (NCBI taxonomy): Eukaryota > Metazoa > Chordata > Actinopteri > Pleuronectiformes > Cynoglossidae > Cynoglossus > Cynoglossus semilaevis. The sequence continues at coordinate 3,538,911 of NC_024316.1, read as the reverse complement.
GCTTTGACAGGTGTCACTCTCAAAGATCCCAACTCCTTCACTGCATTAAGATATTTCTGCACACTTGTGACGGCTCAGGCTCCACAAACACTCAGCTGGACATTCAGATGGGAGCAGCCCGCGGTACAGGGGGGTTACTGTCAGATTTGGGAGGTTGTGTAGGTGACTTGGAGATGTGAGGTTAATGGAGAGATATGAGAAGCAGACAAAAGAGCCATGGCGGCCTGAAAATGACTTCTAAATGGACGGGGGCTACAGGTCAACACGCTGGAGTGTGACCTCATACTCCAGGGCACATCAGTTCAACACCTCATTCAGCAGGTTGTTCACCCAGAGATGAAGAGTGTTGGTGTGTCAGCTGGTTTCATGCAGACGAACTGATGAATCAGGTCTACATTTAATTTGGTTGACTAGAAATCTGCATGCAACACAGTCTCACAGAGTGACTGGCTAAGCAATATATGATTAACAGCTGCATACAGTCAAAGCTGCAGTTTTTCAGTGAGAGAGCAACTAAAAAAAAGTGTGTAACCAGCACCAATGAACCGATAACTGTTGATTATGTGTTCTTTTTTTAATATTTAAAATTAAACAAGAGAAAAGAAAAAAAACCCAAAAAATAATGTTTAAAAAAAATAATAAAAACATAGATTTGCCAGATGACCAACATATTAATGTAAATAGTGGTGACATTTAAAAATTGGGGAATTTGATTAATATTAAATGTCAAAGTTTCATCATCATTTACTGCATGTGGTTTATTTTCAAGCACCAGTGATCCATCTTTTTGACATAGAAACACTGTGTTTTACAGAAAAATGAAAAACAACCACTTAAAAAAATAATTCTGAAAAAAACTGCTAGACAATACACCAATCAATCAAAACCTGGATGAGTGACTGTCTGAGTTTGACTTTAATCAAGATATTAAAGAAGAAAAAAATCATCTAATAACACAAGAGAAGTGACTCGAAAACATAAAAAGACAGAAGTTCACAGATATTTAGTGATGACAGTGATTTATTTAGTTTATTTTTACCTCATTTAATTACTTTAGCAGGCTAATTGGTTCCAGGGTGTTTTACTTTAGAGAAACTAAACACCTATTTCTAAATATGTTGGTCTGCGGCCATACATTTACTTTTTTTATTTGTATTTTAAAAAATAATACGCATTAGTTGTTTTTTTCCCCCTGAACAAACGTCTAAAAGTTAATGAAGCAGAATTCACTGTTTGAAAGCACTGATAAAAAAAGAGCCTGAAACTCCAGACTTTAGCCAGTATAAGGAGTGTGTAAGGATTATTTGTGCTTTAATGGGTCTACAAATAAACCACAAGTGTGCATGTGTGTGTGTGTGTGTGTGTGATTAGAGTGATAATCAGCTCCAGCCTCTAAGAATTGACCCAATATCATTTCATTAGAGCAGGAGAGCGAGTGCTTGGGCTTCGGCTGAGATTAGGACCAAAAGAGAAACTCTACCCCAGTGGAGGAAGGGACGCAATGTGTGTGCATGCGTGTGTGTGCGTGTGTGTTTAAGAGGGGGGAGTTCAGCTGTTTATTATTCCAATTCTATCTCTAACAGCTGAAAATTGGAGAATTAGGCAGCAGCCCTGGGCAGCCTGGGGATCAATGTGCAGGGGTTAAACCTTGTGGCATGGCTCCAGACACTGACAGCCCTCAGATACTGACGCAGCACATGCACACCCACACTCACGCTGCAGAGGTCATTGAAAAAAGTTAACAGACACATCACATGGACTAGCATTCTGAAGTGACACGATACGCTCAGATTCTACAGGACGATTATGATTCAAGTACGAAAGAGTATCGTCTCGTCACTCTGCTTGGCTACAAACGAAATGACCCCTGGTTTAAAAGAAACTTTGGGAAAATCCAATGAAATATTTCAATGTCTCTAAACCACAGCTACAGCCGGGAGGCACCCCAGGCACAGTTGGACTTTCTGTGATACATACACCACTGCCATGGGCCTGGGGTGTCAAAGGGTCTGTGGTCACGTTCGCTCCTGTTGTTAATCTGGTAAGAGACATGTGAACCTGGAAACTTCGAAACCTGAACTTTCCATGCCACGCAGACATGCAGTCAGAGGGCATGGAAACACTTCAGTTCCACACATGTGGGTCAGTGAGTGGAAATTAGATTTTTACATAAGCTCATAGTTGTTCCATACATAAACTGTAGGCAGTTGGAAACATTTGTTATCCTTTGCTTGAGAAACTATAATTATTGAGCTATAATTAAAGCAGCACAGGAATGTTGGTCTCAATAAAAAAATTGAAAAACATGTTGTCCCTGCTGAAATAGTCCTAAATCCCATTTCTCAGCATCAGATAAGAGTAGATAGATATTGTGGTTAAGAGTTTTTTTTTTACCACTTGTTTACATTGAGCTTTTTCCACTAGATTCAATACAAACACTCTGTAAGTACCTCCATTGGCTATGACTCAGTCATAAGTAGCAGACCTAGAATTAGCAATACTTTAATAACTAATAACTCTGAATAACAATGTTTACACATTTAAAATAAAGTTTCATTCTGTATTTATATTTTAGGTAACTTGCTATTAGCTACTGTTGATCTCCCTGAAAGTAACTCTAGCCATATAAACCATATACACTATACAGGAGACATAAATAAGAAATGGAAGTCGCATCAAGTTTAACAGATCAAGAAGCTCAAGAAGCACCACCAGGATCTCATTCCAGATCTAAAGTCTAAAACGACACCAAGAGCAAATGGCTGTTCAACACTGTTCAACAGAAACCCAACTAAAGACCACATGCGTGAAATTTTTTTTTCTTCCCATAACTGGATTAGTTCTTGTGTCCAGGAAACATTTTTCTGTTCTAATGTCCTGCAGTGTTAAAGCACATCTGTCCCTGTGTCCTATGGATTGAAAAATGTTGATCAAAAATGATAAGTGATGCAAAACACAACCTTGCTGACTGAGGCAGAAATATAATTTGATGATATAAGTTTGCAAAATGTTTACATAATGAAGGTAATTTCTTTTAAATAATGTTAATGTCTGGCACTCATAAATTCATAATTTAAAATAGTGTGCAGTTGTTTTTTTGTCCTTTAACAAAGGGCTGGCCATTGACTTATAGACTATAATCTTTCAGTCCTCACCACTGCCTGAGCAGAACTCCTTCTTTTGGTCAATTCCTTTAAGACAGTATGTGCTTGTCATAGAGTAACAAGCAGACAATGAAAACCATATAAAAGCCAATGCAGCAAGAAAACTTTGTTAACTTACTGTAGTTACCTTCAGTCTTGTGTCACAGTATCGTGTTTCAGATCACCTCCCCTGTATTTTATAAGATGTATGAGTTGGATATTGAATGTGTCATCTGGCCACATGAGGGTATGTGACCTCACTGACTTAGTCTGATCTTGTGAAACACCAAAACAACGTAGCCTCACTGTCTTCTTGTCGATAAAAGGCCAAGAGCAAATCCTTTTTTATTTGAAATTGTTTAATGTGGTGTTTAAATACACTGTCACACTGTGGTTGACAGCTTGACCTTTCAAAATAAAATACTGTAGAAATAGGAATGTGTATTTATTTTTTTAATTATTATTATTGTATGTATTTATATCTATATCTATGTAGATATATATCTGTAGCATTTCCCATTTTTCCAGAATGTGCCTTTTGTAGTCAAAGCAAGAAAGACATGCAGACAATACACACTCCTCTAAAGTATAGATGATTAATGCTGCTGTAGATAAGATAAAAAGGTAGAGGATCGCCAGTCCACCCTTATACTCTGTGTAAAGTCTGAGGCTGTTGTGCACTGTTTCAGTGGACTGTGAGGTTTACACATAAAAAGGGAGAATTAGATTTTCCTTTAATGATTGTTATAGACTCCAACAGTTTGTGCTGGTCTATTGGTTCCTCTATTTTCTCCTCCATTAACAGAGTTTGGTAGGGAGCTAATGGCTATTTTCCACTCTGTATTAACCCCTTTCTCCAGGATCTCACTTGTGCCGAGTGTTCGGGGGGACTGGGGCAACAGATCAGGGCACAGCTCACTAGGGTGTCTTTTCTACAGAGTCCATCCTGTTGGAGAAGACCTGGACAAAGCAGGAGCCTGGTGAAAGCTGCCTGTTGTCCACCTAATCCTAACTGTGGCCCCGTCTCCATTGACAACGCAAACCTGAACAATAGTCTCTTTCAAGAGTCGTTCTCTTCACTGACACCCTGACGTGACAACAATAGAAGAAGATACAAGGAATCGAAAACGTTGTCCATGATCGCACATGTGCCTTCTTCACAAATGATACAGGAGGAAAACTGCATTGACTGTCTGAAATGCAGGATTCCTCGGGAGAAACAGCAGCGGGGAGCAGAAAAGTGAAGCCACAGACAGATGAGATCAGTCTTCCATATCCTCGGTGATGAATGCAATAAACAGCAGCCTTGGATAGCCAGTTGTACCAGTCTGAGGGGTGAAATAGGCTTCGCAGTGTGTTCTGGTATAAAATGATTTCTCTTCTTCAGGATCAGCTTTTCTCACCCTGCTTTTTCCTTCCCTTTGAGCACATTTGCTGACCAACAGAAAAGGAAGATGAATGTTTCCATTTCACATGCTGAAGCCCCCTTCTCTCATCTTCTTCGATCCAGATTTCACATTAAATTTGTAATAGCATGCGACCCTGCGAGGCACGCTTCTCACTCAGGTGGGCCATGTTATATGAATGAGATTTGGTGAAATGCCAATATTTATGCACATACATTCACATTCTGAGCCTTTTCTCATCACAGCCGCCACTTCAGTGCTAAAGAAAGAGCATCTGTCATTTGGCACATCAAATTATCCTCAGGAACGAGCAGACACCTGCACGTTTGCCCATGCACACAAACGCTCAATCGACCACAATAACAACCGTCAAATGTAAAACAGCACAACACTCTCCGGACACCGGTTAACCTCTAATAAGATTCTCTGTGCAGCAGCATCCTGTACTGCAGCAGGCTGTCCGGCTACAGCTGTTGGGAAGGTCATCTGTCAGAGAGTGAACTAGGCTATGGCCGTTTGGCATCCCCAGGAGGTCCGCAGAGAGGAGAGGCGTCTCTGAAGGACACTTTCCCTCTTCTCCTGTGCTCTAATTCAATCGTTGTGACAGGGAAGCTGTGTCCCAGTGTCTGCCAGCCCAGTAATCTCTGTGTAATTGAGTTCCCAATCAGCCATCCATCAATAATGCATCTGGTTCCATGAGGAAAGAGACAACTACACTGCTCCAGCCCTGTGCACAGAGCAAGGAGACAGGATTCTGCACTGACTGTCCAGAGAGATCTATTACTTCCTGGAGATCACTCACTGCTCTCCCTGGCTTGTGCAACTCACACAAACACGCCTCTTCAAAAATTGATTCCTTATGTTAAACCATTGTAGTAATTAAAGGTTTGTAAAGCAGTAGCTGCTGCTTAAGAAGAAATGTCCCATAACCCACTTTTTAAAAACCGTTACATTGATCTCAATAACAATGGAGGTACTTTAATGTCTGAAAGTTGTCTGTATTTTAAGATGGAGAGAGGGAAAGGGGGAAGGAAAAGGTATCGACATCCTGAAGGTAAGGAAATGCGAAGGCATCATAGCTGGAGACACAGTCGGTGAATACAGTTGTTAAGTATTCAAAATTACGGATGGCTCGATCTGATACTCAGGATTGGTATTGGTCTTATATTGGTCAAAATTTCAGGATCAAACATCAAACAACTCTAGCCTGTCCAATCCCATGCTCTGGGAGAAAAGGTTTCAGAGAGAGAAAATCAATGCCGTCTGTCCATAATGACTTACCAACAGATTATTTACATGATGACCAAGTCAGTAGTGGGTTTGAAATCTTGGGCTGAGTTTGAATGCATTTTAACTCACATGTTGTCCTTGCAGACAACAAAATCTATTTGTAGCTCTATTTACACTTAATTTCAAGAAGAGGGATTTTTTTTTTGTAGTAATGTTTGGACTGAAGTGAAGGTTAAATCATAACCATTGTCAAGGCTGTAGCGTCAATGCTGCATTTCCTTCCCTTTCTTTTCCATAACATTAAATAACACTTTCACTAGTACAGACTGTCCTTAAAGACAAGTGCGTATAAGTAAGACATCTCCACACATACAATGCACTTTTCAATCGCCAGGGCATGCCAACCCATCAATTAGTGACTAAGACCGTGGTCCTCCAAGGTTAAACTGTACAGCTGTCTGAATGATTTTCAATTATACAACCAGGAAGCCCACCAACAGCTCAGTGGCTCCCACCTCCCACCATAGTCTCGCAGGGTCATTTATAATGCCCAACACCTTCCACAGATAATTGTGTATCGTTCCCTTTCCTCCAAAGTGTTATCTCCATTTTCAATTTCCGATCTTGAAGCACCTGCGATCCTGCTTTAAAAGCCTCTGTTTGCTCCTGCCCTTGTGTTACAAATAAATTGCTTTTGATGTAGCAGTCTGAGAGGAGAATCTCTAATGTGCTATATAGTACAAAAGTCAGACTTTTTTCTTAGACGCAAGGCTTTGAGTTTCAAGTGTCAAGTTATTCATTTTAAATATTAGAAATCCTAAATAATCGCGGGCCACCTGTCCCCCTGTCTCGGTTACATCATACTCTGCTGTTCCCTCCTGTGTTGTCCCTTTACCCTTGGGTCTTTCAGATCAATGGCTCATTTAAGTCTCCATTACATTACATTAGTCCACTCAGCCTACGCTTGCTCTACAGTCCTCGGCAAATAAATCGCATCATGAAAATATTAATCAATCTCAATAAGTGACCGCACATAATCTGTTTGATGTTAAAGACTGTGACAAAGGTTTACACTGGGTGCAGAAAACGACCGTCACTCAGATGGATAGACTGGATCTAATACCTCAAGAGCTATTGAGGCCATTGGTTTACCATATATATGAGTCTGAGACACAGGGAGGAAGAATAATCTTCATATTACTGCTATGAGATTTACCAGAAAGTCATGTGTGTCCATGCAATAGTTTATTACACTGGCCAGTGGTCTGAACCGAATTCTGTGGTTGGGTGGTTGAGCCAGAAGTCATGAAATGCCACAAAACTGCACCGCTTTCCCAAGCAGTTTCAGAAAACCAGTTCTGTGCTGCCTAATAGTGTGAATTAGAGTTGCAGGTGCAGAAAAGGTGCTGGTGCAATTCACACCACACTCCAACACATATAACAACACCATTCCCAGATGGAGGTTAATTCAATCCCAGTGTTTTCCATTTTGAGTCTGCTGTCAAGACTCCGGTCTGCAGTGTGACATTGTGAGCGAGAGGTAATTACATTTTGGTGCAGCCTGGCGACTCAGCGTCTATTCAGAGGATGCTGTCAGTGCCCTCTCCTATACACCACAACCACTGGAGGAATGTCCAGCACTGCTGTGGACAAACAGCTCCACCAACAGCAACACCTTAACCAGGCAACAACTGTAAACTGTAAAACTAAAACTATGTCCTAACAAACACACCATTTTAAAAATCTAACAGACTGACTTTGCTAGTTTCAGATTGAACATCACAGTCCCAGAGGTCCACAGTATTATGGACCTTTTCAACTTTATTTGTTTGGTAACATATTGAGTTAACATTTTTTTAAATGAAACTATTCATTTGTTTTGGAACTAACAAGCAGTTTGACCCATTGCCATCTTACGAGGATCAGTATTAGTGCTCTTACAGCAGGAAGATGGAGACGATGTATGGAGTTTGGATATTTTCTTAATGGGTTTATTGTGAATATTTTGGTTTCCTCCTACAGTCCAAAATACATTCCCAGATTATTTAAGCACTTCTGAGTGTCAATAATTTGCAATGTGATAGACTTATAAACCACTCTATGACTGGGTGGTTGGCTGTCATTGCTGATTCTTCTTTTCCTTTTTCACATACCAGTCTTACACATGCACTGTTTGAAACCACGGCAATGTCAAAAATGACATGAGCATGAACACATTCTCATGGAGCGTTTTATTAAACAGTGGTTGCCTCGACTCCCTTGAGAAGTCCCTAGCCCTTGTGGCTAAGTATATTATTGCGTTTCTTAATGCAATACTAAATAAGAATAGATAGATAGATAGATAGATAGATAGATAGATAGATAGATAGATAGATAGATAGATAGATAGATAAACAATATTATTAAATACATTCATTAAATGAATGATGAACAAATGTTGTTGTGTTTACATTACATCACAGTACATATGGGCATCTCATCTCATCTTACCAAACAGCAGCAACAAACCTATCAAATCTTACATCACTTACATCTTACATCTGTCATGTCGTGACAGCTGTGAAAATCCTTGAGTGATGATGTGAAACATGCATATTTCCGATCAGAACACATATATCTCTCTGCAGCCTGTGTGTAATTATTTCCCAATGACTGTGCTGCGAGTCAAAGGCTGTGGACTTTGAAGTTGAAATAAAACACACCCAGCTGTTTTTATAGTTTCTCTGCACTTCAAACAGCACGTGCACCTGACCACAAAACTTTGTGATAGATTTACAGCTTTGCTGATGCTCTCAGTTCATGTGTGGTCATGTTGTACATGTCCATTGTGTACTATTGATCAGGTCCCGGTGAAACTTGTGACTAAAGCTTAGTCCTATCCCAGAAGAATAAATCACCGTATTGACTGTGTGGTTATCAATAAAGGTAATGACAAACATCTGGCCCCACCTTTAATGAAATCGACAGAGTCTTACTGGCAGCAGCCCAGGACTGGCCACACATAGATTACCTTGATCTTTTCAGTGGGAACCCACTCTTAGTATGCAAATAGGAGCAGCAAACTGCAATCAACATCTAAAGCTAAGCAGCGCTCCTATTGAATTAGCAGCTGAAAATCTCCATAAACACCAAAGGAAAACCCTTGAAATGGCCGCTGACAGTAAGCCTGTTGGACAGAGCAAGATTTATTCTGTCAAACAACTCTGACACAGTGTATCTATGTCAATGAAGGAATAAGAGTAGAGATCGAATCAATGGTCACTGCGCTTAGGTCCAGAGGTGCTGAGGTGGACTTTTGAAGTGGCCTGCATGGGGAGCACTGCGTCCCCAGTGTGTCCTGGGTGTGTCAAGTACATAGACAGGATTATTATTATATATATATAGTCTGCTGTGACTATAAACTCATGTGTATGAAACCACCTGACACTGGCATCAAGAACCATATCCATGGACTCAGATTGTCCTTCTAACCTTGGGGTTGATGACTATCTGAGAGAAGCAAGCTGGAATAGATGATTCATTTCTGTTGCTCCTACATATACAGTAAATATGAGACTACACAGAAGTTCATCACAGTGAAGGACAGCAGCATTACTGAGAACACAGAGCCCATGGCTACTCTCCAGCCCAGTTAACGTTCCACTGCAGATGACAATCAAATGGAACATGTTCACCAGTGACTAATAGTGACTGACACTGAATTGCACTCTATTGACAATATTGGATTCCTACAGGTACTGCAATAGGAAGCAATTACAGCTCCCTATCACAAACAATTTGAAAAAAAAAAAACAAAACCATTTTTTTTTCTGAAGGCAATTTTATGACTGACATTTTCCATTGGGGACAAAATGGTAACACAGTGCTGTACAGCTCAGCAAAACAGAACAATACTAAAGACAGAATGAAGGGTCATGCTGGTTGTGAACACAGTTCAGAAGAAAACCCTAGTAGTATGTAACAAAGTGCAGCACATGTGTGCAACCTCAACTCAAATTCTTACAACCAGTGCATGATTTGTTATGAATAGATCTTCTTAAAGATCCCCCCCAAAAAATAAAATAAAACAGCACAGGGCCCTCAGCTGTACCAAATGAGAAAAGGAGCTAGTGAAATTTTATCAGCATCTCATAAAATTCAGTCATGTGTCTCCAGGTTTCAATCATCATTTCTTTTTGGTTTCCACTTCATTTGCTGAAAGGGCTGGTGCCTGCGACTTAGTGAGTCATAAAGCAGGGATGTGTACTCTCAACATGCAGGCAGGAAAACATAAAGGTTTACAAGAACAATTTCATTATGAGAGGCTTTAGGGTGTGCTGTGCTGTGTCATCACCTGGTATACAAGAATGAAATGCAAAAGTCATATACTAATACATGCACATCAAAACGAATTTTAAAACATTGGAAAATGCTGTTAATCTGGATTAAAGTTAAAAAAAATGATAATAAATTAGGGAGTTTCTGGTCAGGCATTAAATCTGTATTAACCAGGTTGAAATGTAAAGATTCTCCTTCAGTTTTTCTTCTTTACCAAAGATCATGTTAAAAAAACTTGGAGATAAATAGATTTTAAATAACATTTTTCAAAATGTTGCCAGATTTTTCTTTTATTATTATTTCATTTACGGTAAGGTGAGGCAGCCCTGAACCTCCTGGTTACCCACAAATCCTGTTACTGCTGCAATTTGTTCTGCTGTCCCTATAAAAGATTAGTCCTGGAGGAGAAAGAATGGACTTGATTAGCTAGACAGCAATTTAATGGGATTGTCAGAGGCCCTACAATAAATCAGCTTTTGTGATTAAATGGAATCTCCAGTAAAAGTTGTACGTCTCCAAATCAATAATTATTGAATGTTTCTCCCTTTGTTCCAGGCAAAGGAGAGAAGAAAGAAAAAACAGGGGAAAAACAAAGCCAAAATTTCCGGTGAGCTAATGATCGTACAGCCAGTGCACAGACAGCAGCTCACATGTTCAGAGAGAAGGTGAGGAGCCAGTCAGCCTCGAGACGAAGGAGGAGGGAGAGAAGAATGGAGAGGGAGGGATTTGTATTTAGAGTAAAGAACAAAGCATCGGGGGAATAGTTGGTACATTAAGTAAAAGCAAATGGACTTAAGCAGAGGATGCATAGCCATAATTGGACTGATACTGTAAAAGCTCCAGGCATCTCTGTAATGGCTAACCACAGACGGCACTGTACTCCCTCCCTCTGTCTCTGTCCACGTACACTCTGGGATATGAGTCAGGTCAAAGACAAACACTTTGTGTCTATGCCTCCCGCCGTGATTGAACACTTGAAGAAGGAGCTTGGCTTTGTCTATTAGTGGGAAATCAAATGGTGTGGAGGCACAAAGTCTCCAACCAGAACATGACCCTGTGCAGCGATGGAGAGGTGCCCTGGTCAATTAGGGCTGCAGAGCTCTGATTTCTCCATACATATTAAGCACCAAACTCCGGTGAGACGCAGAAGGCAGCGGCCAAAGATCATCACACCAAAGGGTTAAATAGAAAATATCATTGACCAAAGAGTGTTTTTTTAGACTAAATAGATATGGGATTTGGATTTTACTGGAGGTAGCACAGGGTTAAAAGATTTATTGACGTTCTGAGGCATATTGTGCTTTTTTGCAAAAACACAGAAAAGAGGGCATTCATCAAAGCATAACAAATGCACATGTAAGAAAAACACAAATTAAATGACAAGGTTTTTTTTTCTTCTTCTACACCTTTCTCTTCTTTTGCTCTAATGCAGGCTCAGGCCTGGTGACCAGCTGTAGGCCTGCGGTCCTGCTCTGTATCTCAGTTGCTGTGTGCACTGCTAAGCCTTGAATCACCCCTCCACTTCACACATCACATCAGATCAGAGGGTTAGAAGAGCGTTCCAGGTCCTACCAGCCTGCTCGACATTCCTGTTGCTTTGATACTGGGAGGTGGAAAGGGGTGGGGGGGCTCCCCCATGTCTGTCCATCATCACAGTTTGCCCCTCTCCTCCACCTCCTTACCTACTCTAATCCAAGCCCACTACCATTCCCATACACACATCACACACACTGTTCTCTCCCCCTTTCCTCCCCCAGTTCAGAGGAATTCCTTGCTCTGGACAATGTTTCATTTCTGCACAGGCACATTTTTGTTAGCTTAATGGCCTTGGTAAAGAGAGAACATGCTCCAAGATACGAACAGCTTAAAGTTATATCACTCAGTCTACATGAGTCATTCAGACTCATGTGTGGGCCTGTGTCTTTGTGCCAAGAAAACAATGTCTGGCTGTATGTTCTTTTTGTTAAAAGGAACATGTTGATTTCTCTTTCTGCCCATTCTACATTGTAGAGTCAGCTCAGCTTCATGTTGCTTTAACAGGCTGCAGCTCAGAATGCAAGGACAGAGCAACAAGGCAACAAGGAGAGGGCCTTGAGCATTGTCCAGCAACGAGCCGCAAATATATTGCACACAATCGAGCGACGTGCACGAGCCTGGACCTGATTCCATTCACCTCTGAGTCACATTCAGCTGCAGCAGCTCTGCTCTTTATCAGTGCCATTTCACTACCTCTCACTTTGACAGCATCACAAGTGTGCACGTTGTCTCTGTGGCCCTTCTGCACTTTGAAGGTCTGTTCATTTTCCAAGCTGAAGACAGAACACACAGGAAAGTGGCCTTGCAAAGTGATCCTTCTTACAAGAGCTCTTCGTGAAGAAAAATGTGTTTGTTAGAAAAATGTATCCGGCAATTCATTGAAAACCATAAAAAAAAAAACAGTGAGGAATATTTTTTCTAAAAATAAAGCGATTATGTATTGATTTATTGCTAGCTGTCCAGTGTGGTACAACTGATAAGGCCGGGGCTTAATCCCATTTTTCATTTCTACCTCTGCTACTTACCTCTCAGCACTTGGTATTGAGTTACAGAGGGTAAATGAAGAAACCTCTACAAAATGAGACTTGTCTCATGCTTAGATTTGAAAAAATAATCCCACTGGCACATACTGCTTAGAAGGTTTATGTCCTACAAACAAAATCCACAAGTTCCCTGGCATTTCAAGAAACCATAAAACAGATTTAGTATGTTAGCTTAGCATTTAAGTAACTGAAAATTATTAGATGTTTTTTTCAAAAACCAACTTCAGCCCAATTTTGGCTTTGTTACTGGTCGGACCCGGTCGTCCTAATGAGGTAGAACCTCATTCCAAAGTCCTCGGCTAACACTGAGGTAAAATATGTGAACTGTGTTTTGTTAAGTTGTGTGATTGTGTGAGAATTGTACTCTCCTCAAGCATGTGCTCAGACTCCAGTCGGACACTCACTCCTTGAGCACCTCTTCAGCACTGAGCCTGGCTAGCACCTTTACCATCTGCCCAAACAACCAACACGAGCTTCAAAGGAGGGGTTGACAAATGGTAATTCAATTAAAACAACTTAAGTAGGTTCTCAGGACAAAAAAAAATCTTTTGAAATATTCTACAAAAAAAGGGGGGGACATATTAGATAGCACCCCATCAACTCTAAGGTTTAGGTTTTGACCTGGTTATTTATTTATATGTTTATTCGTGTTACAACACCACACAACACCTTATATTTGAATTATACATATATCCATATATTAATATTAATTAATTAATTTAGCTTTTTTTAGTTTGATTTATTTCCTTTTTTATTCATTTAAGTATGAACTCCCATACAGAGGGAACAAAGGTGGTGCCATAATAAATTAAATTCTTAACACGTTTCTTAACAAGCAGAATCCAAGTGTTGTGTTAATACAAATCAACAGGCCTTTCATTATTTTCTTAAATAGTCTGAGTTTTGAGCAATGAGAACTATACTAAACTCAAAACCTGGCTCTAGATGGAACATTTTTAGCAAAAATATTTCATAAATAAAACACTGATTTTTTTTTTTTTGCTTTTAGCTACACATGCAGACAAGGCTTCCCTTTGGCCTAATAAATAAAGGTTCAAGTAGAAGTTGCAAATGTTGGTACGATGTTGATACCACCTAGTCTCACATCCCAAGCTGGGTTGTGTCAGGGAGGGTATCGAGTGTAAAAACCTCATGTCTGCCTGGACGACCCCTGTGGTGAACCCTGATGAGAGAGATAAGCTGAAATGTATTAGGGAAGTGTACCACCTTTTTTGGTAACTAAGTTGATAGATTAATTGAGAAAAATATTTTTTAAAAATGCAGTACAAAATAAAGAAAAATGTACTGAAAGATGTAAATGAGTTAAACACCATTATTTTGCACCAACTGCAAGTTAAACAAAAGGCTTTAATTAAAACGAATGGAAAAACAGGACCATGAAGCCAGCCTGTTTCTGAAACAGTGTGAGAACAGCCACAGCAGCGGTGCTGGCCACTGACCTTCAGGTGCCGTTTGAGGGACAAGTCCATGATGCCGTTTTTACGACCAAAGCCCCCCTTCCTCCCTCTATCTCTGACCGTAATAGCTCGGCTTATGGTCATTTTCAGCTATAGGACATTTTATGACAGGTATAGGTATGATTGTGTACTGGGCCTGTGGCTGCAGAAGCACAGCTGAATACGTAAAAGAACAAGGTATGGGGCTGACCCTGAACCAGCCCCACACCACGGGTGGGAGGAGGGACAACGAGCACTGACAGAAAGGCCAGATTACTGCAGGAGAAGTTTGAGTGTGTGTGTTAATCTCAGGTGCTGTGGGCAGGTTTTAATATAGATGGTCAGTGAGGATGTGATGGTGGATAATTGCTTCTGGGGTTGTCACAGATGGTGCTGTTTGATCTGTTAACTACAGCCAGGCGAGTGCTCCGTCAAGGGCATTTTTACTGCTTTGATCTCCTTATCTCACCTGCACAATGTCACTCTCAACTAGTCCTGCAGAGTGTGTTCTCTTAGATAATGGACATGTACTTTTACATTGTTTTTTCAGAATTTTATTGTGTATTTTATTTAGGGGTGTCAATAAATTCATATTTTTAACACAGATGCTCATCAGTGCTAAACCTGTGGTCATCTACACACACGCCAGAAAAAAGTTTGTTTTCACTGAAGCACCTTGAGTTTAAAATACCACCTCAACGCCTCAAGGCTTTACCTTCAGGCTTCAAGGATTGCGTCAAATCAGCCTCACCGAGTGAAGGGCAGAAAGTAAGTCTATGGCTGACAGGCTGATGGACACAATTGTCAAATGAATTGTGAGAGACTGTAGCCAGAGTAATATTGTTGAGAACAACAGCTTCACCAAGGTTTTTAAGGCAACCATCAACATGCAGGGACTGATTTCGACGATCTATGTAAAGCAAAATTTTGAGTGATATTTTTACCTGATTGAAATTCTGTCATTTAAATTTGAAGACATAAAATGTAAAACAAATGGAACTACCTGCTCTATTTGTCTTCCTGTTCCAGGAATATGCAGAAACAGAAAATGTTTTTATTCATTATTAGAAATGTTGATTTATCTTGACTAATCATAATTAATTGTAGATAAACCACAGCTACCTTGCAATTGATTAGATCAAAAAGTTTAATCATTAAAGGGTTTAAAAGCAGGAGTACTCACAAACAACAGCAGACTAGCATGTTCAGAGAGAAACAAAGAAAGTGCGAAAGAAAGAGTGACAGGGAGCAGCAGCAGAATGATAGAGGTCTGCACTTGCCTCTCATCAGAGCTATTCCAAGCGGCCGCCCTGTCAGAACATGCCCCAGATGAGGTCTCTGCGGGTGCAGAGCGGGCTGTCATAACAGATGCCTGGAGCGGCGTCGGATCAGACGGACAGCTCTGAGAGGTGTTGGGCACACATATGCAGGGTCCGTCTGCATGTGAGAGCTACAGCCCTGCTGACAGACAGCCGTCATTCAGACTCTTCATCTTTTTCACTCTCTGCGTTTCCTCCTGCACTTTTGCTGGTGTTGTTTTCTCCTCCTGAGGCACCAGCAGGAGTAAGGCTGCACCACTGACAGGTTTACTTAAATATTTATGCTGACAGAATAAAGGCAAGAATTTTATCTCCAACAGAATGAGCCTCTGTATCCATCACATCCTCTGACTCACATGAGTTATTCACTTCCTAAATCCTGTCCACCTATCCTCAGAAGCAGTTCAAAAGGTTATCACGTGTGGAAATATTAATATGCATTTGTGATTTAAAACAAAATCAGGAATAATACCATTAATACATTTGACGACCCAATATAGCTTTAAGAGATCAGATAGGAGTCAATTTATTTTAAATGTTTTATGTATGTATGAAATCTACAAATCTCCTCAGTCACCTTCCTGGATTATTTTACACCCGCCGTCATAATCTAAGAACAATTTATGACAAGATTTAAATGTGAATATAGCTGAGGATTACAACTCCTGTTTATCTCATATCAGTCTCTGTGCGTTAAGTAAAAACCACTGCCTATATGCAGTTACTGTGATTTACAGTACAAAGGAAGTAAAGCTGCATTTCATTTTCTTATTAATCTTAAAAATAAATGCAATACAATACAGCTGGTTTAATATATGGGGGAAAGCGGAAATATTGTCACAAAAAGGCAAACAATAATGACTCAAATAAAAAAAAAAGGCTGATGAGTAAACACCATTTAAACCTGATGCAACTGCTATTATCTTTAGATTTGGAACTTGGAATATTGGCACCAGGTCATAGCTACTGGCTGGGTTTTCTTTACCCACTCCTGACTCTGTGTTCTGAGGCAGACTGCACCACTGAGTGTGGATCTGCCAGGAGATTTCCTTTGTTTTTCCCCCACAGTTGCCAAACACACGCTCAGTGTGTGATTTTTATCCTGATTTACTTTGTATTGTTATTATATACTAAAGTAAAGTATGAACATTGGCTGTGGTAGACTCCTCCACCCCCTGTTAAAATGTTTTTAGGAAGATAAGTTTAATTTCAATTCTAATTTCAAATATGTAAAGTCTGTTGAGACAAATGTGTTCTTTAGGGTCTAAAAATAAAATTGACTTGACCTGACTTTATTGTATCTTTATTAGCCTGAGCCTGAAAACCGATCAAGACGTCCTCACTTATCAAACAAACCGATTCAACTCCAGCTTTAAGGTTGCACCAGCCTTGTCTCGTGCCTGCACGCTCCATCCTGGTTTTTTCCCTCCAACATCATTGGCTCTCAATTTACAAAGAAACAAACACAGATGGGCCGGTGCTGTTACAGTGTACTGGGCCCTGGGGACACGTGTGTGAGAAATAGGCAGCGCTGTACACAGATGCTGCAGCTCATGTGATGCACATCTCACTGAAGGAGGGTGGACAGCTTCTCCAATCAACAGATCACCTTTTCAAATAGCCCTTTGTCTACGCCGACCTCAGGCAGCTGGCTACAATTAGCTGCCAGGACAGGACACAGCAGTCCAGCTCACCAACGACTCCATTACAGTGTGAAGAGGAATGGGTGAGAAAGAGTCACGAAAATCACAAGTGATCTGTGATCTGGTGTAGTCGCAAATCACCTCACTTCATGGGAGTGATTGTACCTTCTGTGGCTGTAACTCAGTTGGTAGAACAGCAGTCTTCAAACTGTGGGTTAGATTCCAGTCTGTGCAGGTTACATGCCACCCTGCTTGCAGCCATAGCGTCGGTAGACAGAGGCAAAGCGTGTGTTGTAAAGTCCTTTGAGTGGTCTACAAGATTAGAAATGTAAACAATTTTCTTTGTAACTTATCTACACTATTGCATTAAGGGGTGTTGGCTATACTGATGTAGGTTTCACATGTAGCTTTACCTGGTTGGCACAACAGAGGTGTTAAGTTCACTGTAGCCAACAGATAGCCAAGTATCTCCTTGGAAAGTCTTGTTGCTGACAGCAATAATAAATTGCAATCGCACTAATCAATTGTAGACCAGCTTGAACCCCTTAAGTCCTTAAGAATGAGAGGCTGGGGAAAAAATCAATTTGCAATTTACATCAGGCTGATGAGTGTTGAAAACACTAAGAAAGAGACAGCTCTGAAGATCCACGTATAATTACATCCCAGCCAGTGCGGAGCTGAGCTGAGACCCTAACATCATCATGGCTTTGACAATCGATGGTACTCAGCACGACTCACAGTACCTAACACTGCTGTCACTCATGTTGCACAGACTCCTCTCAGTCAACCAAGAACTGGGTACCACACAGGGGAAGTGATTTGTGTTGCATCAATGGCCACCGAGTGTGTGTGCTGACAACTTTCTAAGTAACCTGGCTTCCAGGAAATAAAGCGACCTGAGTGGAACACAATGGGTCTGGTTGGAAGAGGACACCACTGGGGTTAGGGAGCATACTGTGTTCAAAGTTGCCAGAGGCTACTGCCATGTTGTACTGAAGCCAGTGAACACGGGGAAATCAGATCTGTTGATGTGTCAAGAGAGCGCTGGACTGTGAGGCCTCCCTTTTATTCCTGTTTTAGACAACAGGATGCGTCGACTCACAGGAGTCATTTGGGTCCTCTGTGTCTCCGTCTGTCCCTCTTGTTTTTCACGAACACGCGCAGCGAAAATAAAAAGGGTCTTGACACATTAATGCAGGGTGCTGCGCGCACAGCCAGGGACTCAGCCAAAAGTCATAATGAAAAACAGAAGTAGAGGGAGGTGATTGAATAGTCGCGGTTTCAACTGTTTTGTTTTCTAGTGGAGACAGAGAGAGGAGGCAAAAAAGGAGCAAGCTTGAAGGGTTAAATGTTGGCAAAAAGCGGGGAGGGGACAAAGGGCCCATTGTAAGAGCCAGAAGTGTCCCCGGAAAGGAGGGGAGAGAAAAGAAAGCCACCACTGGCTGGTCCCCCGGAC
This sequence comes from Cynoglossus semilaevis, assembly GCF_000523025.1. NCBI lineage: Eukaryota > Metazoa > Chordata > Actinopteri > Pleuronectiformes > Cynoglossidae > Cynoglossus > Cynoglossus semilaevis. Next base: position 3,520,361 of record NC_024316.1, on the reverse strand, counting down.
CTATTGTAAGCAATGGGGAGTGCAGCCACGCATGACAGATGTCCCTGGCCATTGTTTCCTCAGCAGCCTTCTCTCTGCCTCCTGCTCCGGCTCTGGAATTCCATGAGATGGCCTCCGCCTGTGGGAGTCGTTCAACATGCCCTGTCTCTTGCTCCGCGTTCTCTACCGCCACCCTGGCTGTGATGGACCAGTGGGTGTGCACCGAGACGCTTTAGGTGGGACTGGGCAGCACTTAGTGGGGTGTAAGAAATGATACTTCACAGAGACCGCTGTTCCCACAGACCTGTCATTTATAGAGCACTTATTAAAAAGCATTCACAGCTACAGCCTTCTGTCCATTTTTCTTGTATGATAAGTATGCCTAATAAAAGTGTTCCTTCATCCAAAATTTAGATTCTGTCATCCGCAGCATTGAAAACCATGCTTGGAGAAAACTGTTTGCCTGTTGCAGATACGAGTTGATTTCCAAGATACTGCTCTGAAGCAAAAAGACCAAAAAAGAGAGAGTCATGGTCACGCTAACATTTATGGGCTATGCACCACAGCTTTTAGACAAGAATGGAGCACGGAGCATCCTCAACCCAATATGCCGTAAATACCTGTGCAGAGCACTTTCAGTGTGAAACTATTTCTTACAATTTGGTTATTTATTTAGTACACAGAATGTTTATATAGATATCTGCATGTTTGTGTGTGTGTGTGTATACACATCTGACATGTACCACATAGTCATGTTGCAAAAACCACAACACAAAATCTGACATTTACTGATTGAAATCAATGCCATCAGTTAGATATGTAATAACATTGGAATGGCATTAAAGCATTGCTAATGTTTCATTTTTGCCTCAGGGCTTTGAAGTGAAAATCGCTTTTCCGCAATTGTTAAGTGAAGGTGAATTCTTATAGAAGAGTTGAGGTAAGCTGTTTTTATAAAGCTGGGACGTTTTGCCTTCTCCATTCAGTGGCCCACCATGTGGCAGACCTACAGAGGCGGCTCGTCGGCCTGTCAGTCACTGCAACTGTGTGCCAGTGGGAAATGAGCACAACAATAGAGCTGTCTGGTTAATGGGTGAGAGAAACAGCAGACACTCCTTCATTTCAATGCCATGCCACCACACTGTCTGTTCTCTTTCTCCTTTTCTTCTTCTTAGTCTTACCCACATTCTATCAATACTCATTCGTTCTGACTCCAATCAGCTTCCCCTCCCCCGCTTGCCTGTTAACATTTATTTCAAACACACACATTCACATTCCATTGCATTGCATTAGCACGAGAGAGCCACACAGATGAGAAAAAACGTTGTAAGCTGAATGGGAAAACTGTTTGTGAAGGCACTGAAAGTTCACCAGGTGAATCAGCAAGTTCCTGTTGAATCATTTATTGAAGTAGAGTATACTGTACTGCACCTCTAGCTGCTCTGCTGTACTGTCTGACATGCTGCCACAGGTCCAGCACCCTGATCGCTCACTTAACACTGCAGCCCAAAACTAACAGCTAAACAACTGATGGGAGAGCTGTAGCTCAAAACACACAAAAACAATTCATTTTGCACATGGAGAAACAAAAATGTTTATGGGTCTCAGGATTTCTCAACTGTCCTTGTTAAAAGAAGAGCAGTGGTGACAGATGAAGGACAAGCGGCAGATGTGAAAATAGGACAAAAGTGATGCAACATCCTGTTCTATACAGGTTTGGGGTTTTTTGCACTCAAATTATTTTGGGGAGAGCAAAAATAATCAAACCATTTATCATACTTCTAGAAAAAGGTTATTTTTGCGATGGTATATTTTAAAGTACATATACATGTACAGACAGGACAAAATGTGTCCAACATATATTGTATACCAGTAATCCAAAAGTCCCATCCTCAGCCTATTTATCTGGCATACAGGGCAGGTTAATGTAAACAGTGAAGCCACATTAGCCACACACGTTTCTCAGCCCACTAATATCAGGACTCATCCGATGTCAAAGCTGAGAGCTCAACGCCAAATTACACAGGAGGTATCTGTAAACAGAGATTATTTATTCTTTCTAACTAGCCTCCATAACCTAATGGGCCTGACCTTCAATCCAGTGGTGGAGAAAAGCTTGACATATGGCCTAGTCTGCTTGTCCATGGTGGTGACCCTGTACTGGGCCGGCAGACCCCTGGGTAAAGTCAAATGAATGCATGTAAACATTTAGCCCCCCGCGCACTGTGCCATGATCCCCCATAAAGACTTAGGTGACCCCAGTCAACATCAATCAGACAGAATACAATGGGAAGAATCACACAGGGGGAGAAAAAGAAAAGGTTGAACCAGAATTTTAATAAGCAGAATGTGATGGCGACGAGGATGGAGATCAGCTGACCAGGGGTAAGCCGGGCACTCCTGCCCCCTGAACCGTGAGCGAGGATGATGAGGAGCCCTCAGTGCATGAGCTTTAGAGATGAGTGGATAATCTACTTCTGTGGCTTTAAGACTAATCTGCCATTTCTGCTCTCTAATTCAAATCACAATGGAACAAATACAAGACTCATACACTGATTTGATTATTCTGAGTTCACAGAACAGCCTGTGGTGTATTTGCACTATATGGCAGGGATAATATATAAAAACAAGAAGATAAAGTTTTCTTTTTAATAAAATATAGATGCGTAAACCGGAAAAGTCCTCAACACCAGTACACGATGTACTAAGACCATTCATAACCTCTGTCTTGCAGCTCAGCTGAGCTCCATCTCTGAGGAACATGCATCAAGTAAACAGACAGAGGATGGTTGTTTTGACAGCTGCAGGGACACCATTACTCCATTTCTCTGTCTTCTCAGATAAGAAGAATCACCAGACTAGGAAACACAAGAGCCAGTTAAGTCTTCCTTGCTGTAATATACTGTAGTTATGTTGTCATCATGGGGAGTATGTCTGCATTGTGGTGGAGATGTGAAGCCGCAGAAATAACGACAGTTACCACACACTAACTCACCAGAGCCTGACTGGCTGCTGTGATGTCTGCAGGAGCAGGATTTTTTTGTAGTTACACGGTTTATTAATTATTATTTATTTTAATCTGAAAAACTAAAACAATTATATATGGTCTGGTTATGATGTAAAGTCAGTTACGATGGTTTAGAAGTTGTCAAAAAGGTTTCTTTTTAAGCTTTTTAAAAATGTATTAATGCACTACACAAAGTCATGCATAATAAAGATAAATGATACAATTTAAAACACTGCAATTATATAACACAATCACAATTGTTAATTGTATGTCCTAAATTATTTTATTTTTAACAAGACTCAATTTCCTTTGTTTTGTTTGGGCTGGTTCTGAAATAATATAAAGAACAAATGTTTTTAGAAATTTTATCAGGTTTAAAGTTATATATAAAAAATGAACAACATCTGCAGTTCTGTTTAAGAGTATAATTCATTAACATGCAAATTATAGAAGATTAAAAAAAAGGCGGCACTACATCTTCATGTCATTTATTGTCCTTATTTATGTCTCAAATAGTGTTGCCATAATTTGTTATATCGTCATATAAACATTTGGCATAAACATCAATACTAAGCATATTACTGCTCCTTGTCGGCTCTGTGATGTGTCATTTCACACTATTTTTTGATAGGATTAGTCATTTCTCTTAGCCCGACACATGAAATCCTTTACCTTGTACACATCGTCCACAGCCTGAGCCAGTGTTTCACTGGACAGACACAAAAACATTGATCCATAAAGCCAGAAAGATACAATATCTTTATGTTTCCTATATTTTAATACTGGCTTTAAAATTATTTTAAGAAAAAGGTTTTGTTTTTAATGCATGAATCTAATGTCTTAGGGCAAGTTTAAATCCCTCAAAGAATTGTTGTAAATACTGTAAACTTCCTAAAATATCTTCCACTTCAACTCTTTTCAGCGCAGGGACATGACACAAGGCTGTCATGGGACTGCAGTTGTCCACAAGCCTCCACCCAAATCTGCTGAAAATAGACGACCACAGTTGCTCCACAGCGACAGTCTACTCCACCCCCCCCACCCCACCCCACCCCCATAGACAAGTCCAGGCTGCAATGCACTGTGCTTTTTTTGCTGTTATTAAAGAAGAAATAACACTCCCACTGATCTGAGACTTTCCTCTATACCATGGGGGGGATGGGGGGAGGGGATTCAGTACTATATGAAATAAGTTAAGGTACATCTTTAGGAACCCATGCTTGTGCCCCCCTCCTTCTCCCTGACCCCACCACCCATTCTCCATGGCTGGACGTCCATGCCCCGAGTGCGCTCGCTGGAGCACAGGACCCATTAGAATGGTGTCTATTCAATAGTCTTCCTCCAGATGCTGGCTAAAACAGTCCTCCAGGCTACAGCAGGGGGTGCAGGAGGGGAGAGAGCAGGAAAAGGAGAGAGCTATCTGATAGCCTATCATTAACAGCGTAAATAAATTAAAGGGGGAAAAAAACTCTAAACAGTTTCCTCCATTTGAGATGTTTTTAGTCTCAGTGTTTTGTCTCTTGCGACTTTTCAAAAAACTGTTATGTTTGGCTTGAGAAGATGTTTACTGTTGCACCACTGATACACGATCAATACAGAGCTCTGTGTGGAGAAAGGTCTCTCACACTTGGTATGCCTTAGCTAACATTAGTGATGGGCCCATCTTATTTTATTCTCCTAATACAGCATGTACAAGTACATAATGACATCATTCTCTAATGTTAGAGACCGAGGGCTGCAGAAGAGTAAGCTGGGGAAAAAATAACACCGAACCACAGACACCACCCTAGTGTCTTATAGTCCCTATGTGATGTGTATTTAGCCGTTCTTTCAGTTTACAAGAATGAACAGACCAATGCAATATTAATGTCTCAATCAGCACCACGTTATAAAGCAGCAGGAGCAGCAGCAGAGAACAGCACCACTGTTCCTGTGAGCATGACCCTCAGTGACATGATCCCTGCACTGAACTCAGCCTCCTCTTTTGGTGAAATTATATATCGTATATAGACTCAGACACTTATTTCCTCCCTCCCTGGGGTAAAGGGTCACTCAGGGAGTCGGTGGTAGGATTGGATGAAGTGTCTTTTTCTCCAAGGATTCCACATACTCCTGGTAAAAACTGCAGTATGAAATTAAAGATTCCTGACCCTTCACTACCAGAGCTACAAATTACATTCAGATCAGTTTCCAGGATTAGTAGTCTACATTCGTTCAAACGATATTTCAAAAATCACTTTTCACTGTTGTATTTGTTCATTTATTAGAAAACTACTATTTTTATTTTGTTTTGACAAAAAAAAATCGATTACAGAATTCAGATAGAATGTAATGTCATTGGCCTCACGACGTGAGCCTTAAAAATGCTATGAGCAAGTCTGGCATCTGGCGGTTAAAACTTGCAATGACACTCTCTATATACAAACCAATAACAAGTTTGTTGTCATTTATACAATACAGACCTTTTCGTAAAATATATAACTCTAAATAAAATGTTCCTCTTGAGTGAAATTATTTAACAACAAATTTGGATAGAAAACCTAATAAATCCGACCATCGTTACGATATTGTGCAGTTTAGTGATGCAAATGGAATAGAAAAAAATAATATTTATACTCCTTAAAAGTGTAAAAATATAGGCTTCTGTTGCTTGCAAATACAAAAAGTATCCCCACTGAGATGTTGTCAGGAACGAACAACAAACAACAACAACAATACAACAACAAGAAGAACATTATCAAAACATAATATTCCACAATTTCAATGCAACCACAAAACTAACCATAAGATGCAACAAGCATTGTTAACGGAATGTAAAATTGACAAGATGTTCATTATTGAATTTGAAGGGATTTCATTTAAACGAATTTCGAACTTCCAGCTACATGAATGACAACAAATATCTGACAGAAAGTATTAAGCTTTTCTGAAAAGAACTAAAGAACTAATTAAACTGAAAGGCGTATGACTTACCTCCCCAACAATCAAAAGGAAGTTCAATGGATAAAATGAAAATGTTTTTATTCCCAAGTATCATAAAAGTGGTACAGAAAGTGCCGAGCTGTTGGCAGCCATTTTCTTTTTTTCCTTTTTTTTCTAACAACAGGTGACTTGATTGGCAGCCAATCCCAGGCTGGTCCATGAAGTCTCCACCAATCACCTCTTTGTTCCAGTGTAGCTGTGTCTCCGTAGTGTGGACTGATAGATGTCGTTGTTTGTAAATTGCCAAAACACGTTTTATCATCTTGTGACTAAATTCTAACAAATTTACGTTAATATTCGATAAAAAAAGGAATAATATTTTGATATATTTAATATTAATTTGAAAAAAATATTTTTGTAACTTAGACAAGCATTTGACCATGTCACTGATGACATCATCTATGGTCACATTAAACTCAGTGGTCACATTATGATGTAATGAGAATATATTATAAAACGTATTAAACCTACTGAAACACATACAAATGACTCTTTGTGTTTGAATTGAATTTCTTCTTATAAAACTGTTTTTTCTTATAATAAACCTAGCCAAACAAACAGTACAGAAAGAATGTTCTTGTCATCAAACACCAGGACAATACTTCTCCACACCTGCTACTGTCTGAAGAAGTCAGAGTGGGCTGTGACCTTTGACCTGTGAGAAGATGACACACCATTACCGTTCCTATCGACAATGATCCAGACCACCCTAATGAGAAAAATGGGTCACGGGCTGAAGGAGGTGAATTCAGTGTCAAACTAGGACACCTGCTGTCCATGTGGAAGTGAAGAAGACCATCGTTTCTTCTTTCTTTACTCCCAGTGTTCTCTGCTGAACGTAGACAAGGCATCTCTGTGGTTTAATCAATACGTGCTGCAGGAAAGAAGGAACTGTTCTCCACTAGAGACCTGTAAAAGTTTGTCACGGTAAGTTTAAATTTTTATTTAAAATTGTTGTGATATGTTTGTTTGTTTTTGAATCTAACTAGTGTGTTTATTTCTTGACCTGAAGATGAGCCTCCTCGTGTGGTGTATGTTGATTCTGTTCCTGTGTTCAAGCAGTAAAGAGATGGTGGTTCAAACAAGACCAGTGAGGTACAGATTTACTCCTCTTCTGTTTAACTGTTTAACTAAGCTCATTTAACAGAACAAGCTTCAGTATTTAGCTTTAGCCGTAGACAGAAATAATAATAATAATTTCTTTTATGAGCTACACAGAGTCTGCTGCTGAAAATTAACCGGTCCTGCTTTTCAGCACTGCTTTCCTTCGATGGCATTTGTATCAGATGGAAAAAGGACAAAACATTGTACAAAACATCAAACGACATTCAGACGGAACCTTTTCCAGCGACTTCAGCCACTATCTCGATAAAATTAAGGCCAAAAATTTTGTGGATTGGTTGGCCAGCGTGAAACAAGGGTGAGCCTTAAATCCAACAATTTCATCTCTATTCCTTTTCATATGTGGAGAGTTACAATATATATACACACACACACAGTATATATGCATGTGTTTTAAAGTTACAGTAACTTATGTATATTTATATATGTGATATATATGAGTTTTTTATTTCTTAGTTAAATGTGTATTACCAGAGGTAAATTGTACTTTCTTGATTTATTTCTTTTAAATGATTTAATGTTTATGTATATTTTACAGATGTGACGAAGCAGCGCTACGCATTTCAGACGTATGACCATCTGTATGTAGCGTGTTTATGTGTTTATAAGTGTTCTTTGTATAAAGAAAAACTATCTGTCAGTTAAAAAAATGCTGAGGCATTCTCAAATGGGCAAAAAAAGAGAAAACCTGTTGTTGTTGTTTTTTTTAAATAAAACACATTTTATTCCGTGCTTAACGTTCATTTCCATGCTCTGCTTTGCGTAAAATGTCTCCTGTCGTTATTTAAATCAATCACAGATGTAGCCTGAAAAAAAAAACAATTACTCTGAAGTCTGAAATTATTGGTTTGATCTTAACAGTTGAAATCGACGTCGTTTATGCATGTATCGGTTTTGACCACAAGAGGGTGGTGTTGTTTAGTACATACTAATCGCTGGGGTGATGAAACGCCCAGCTTTTGAGAAGATTTTTTTAAACTTTGTGGGTGTAGATGTATCTGGTAGGTTTATTTTGATTTACTGTCTATAGCAGGCATATATTTACATAGTTGCACAATACGGTTATGTAATAGGGTAAGTAGAAAATACAGTCGGTAATGTAGTGTATGTTGTGTTAGCATAGGTGCAGAGAAACCGTTGACATTTACTGGTGATAGTGTTGCAGGGTTTTATTTATGTGCATGTGTTGTTGGGGATTGCTTCGCTTGGGTGGAGTGTGGAGGGGGTAAGGAGGGTGGAGGGAGGCTGGTTGTGGGTCTTCCTTGTCTCTAATGGAGAACTGTGTCATATGAGGGTGCAGTTGTGGTGGGAGCTCCTGGCTCGTGGCCATAATAGCCCTGGCTGAGAGCTTCGTCCTCCTTCCTTCCTTCCTCTGATTCTCTGGGGAGAAAGACAGACCGCGGGAGGAGGGAGGAGAGATGATGAGGGGGAGACAGAGGAAATTGGACAGGGGCACACACAACCCACAGACCTTTGGTTTCAGTATAAGGTCGAAATGTGATCAGATAGCTGCAGAGACATGCTTTTACTGCTGGCTGTGTCACACTTTACCGCCTGTTTGACTTTAAAGGGAGTAACACTGTGCCTCAGCAAAGTGAGGCAATGGCAAGGCATAAAAGGAGGACACGGAAAGAAATGAAGAGCCCCTGGTAAATACACGTTTACCACACACTAAATGACTGCTGTTCCCTATCTTTAACACGTTATCAAATTCGAGGCAACCCTCTTAAAAAACACAGGGACACATCAGATTGTTATATTTAATCCCATTCAGGTCTGCCCACGGAGAAACCACATGCTGAGGGGAGGTGGGATGAGAGGAACACAGATTAGACGGAGAGGGAGGAGGAGATGGAGAGGACAGTGAAGGTGTGGCAATATGTGAATTAGGTCGAGCTCCTCGTCACACGAAAGACATTTTTTATGACTGGGTTTTATTTCACCCCAGCCAGGGTTGTCCTGTTCTCATACAACACCCAAATCCCATACAAATCCCTCTGTTCCGGTCAGGGCGTGCATCATTGCATCAGTAGAGGCACTGCGGTTGCCATGGTCACATATGTCCTGGTTCATTAGTGTCCCTTGTCTTTTTTTATTTATTTTTTAATGGGTTATTTTGCAGTTGTTCTGGTGTCCTAGGCAGCCATTCATGTGCCACAAACTGATGGATTCACTGGACCGAACTGGGAGTGTGCTGCTGACTCAGCCTCGACTGCTGCATTAATTTATCTGCACTGCAGTGCTCCACCACCTCCCTTCCTTCTCCTTCTCCTTTCCTCACTCCTCCCTCCCCTTCCTGAAACTCTCCCTCCTTCCCTTCTCTCCATCTTTTACCAACAGCCATCCTGGAGAATGGTAGAGAAGCCATAGGATAGAGACAGTCAATAGTCAATAAGCTACAGCGTCCAATAGCCTTCACAGTATGTGTGAACAATCGATGAAGAGAGCCACATGTAGTAGATCTGAAAAGAAGACATGTAGAGATAGTGGGTTTCAGGGAAGGAAAACAGGACGACTGTTAAATGTGGAGAATTTGATGACAAACAAAATACAAAATAAAAAAAATATGATAACAAATGTGTCTTATGGGAAGGTTGGAGGAGTTTGTATTAGCCTAGCTTAGCATTAGCACAAAAAAGTGAAAAAAATTTAAATTGTGCCAAAAAAACACACATTTTAAACTGTATTAATCACAAGATAGTGATGGATCAATCATGATTATTTAGTGATTAAATGTGATCATAATTAATCATCATTAATCATGGATAGTCAACAAGAACATTTCTATATATTATAAAAAAACATTTATGGAAAAGCTGTTTTCCTTTGTGACTTATGCGCTCTTTATAAATGTAAATAATGTGGAAAAAATGAAAATAAAAATGTATTAAATTATACCTTAAATTTAATTACGTTGAAATACTATATCAAGGTTTTGTTCCATAGAGTTGGTGAATTTTAGTCATTACTGTGCATCTTTATAGCAGCTCACCTTTGGAAAGTTCTGTGAAGTCCTTGTCCTTAATACAGGGACATTCTTCAGTCTTTTGACAGCCCTAATCTACACAAAACAATGGTGTTGTTATGGCAACCTAAATGCACTCTACTACTCCACTTTACTACTACTCCTATAAGAAATGGAGGCAGTGACATTCCCTGTGTTTAGATTTAATACTTTGTGCCGAGTCGTCGCTATAAAACAAAGTATTAGTCCAGATAGAGTTGTCTGGCTGATGTGGACGATTCTTCGCCTCATTTAGACGCTCCACTAAGATTGATTCGAAGGGAACACACTTATGGAAACCAATGTAAAAAGTGCAACAGAGCAAGAACAAATCAATATTCCTGAGCAGGGACGATCTCTGCCCTGTTTACCTGAGGTGGGGAGGTTATGAAGGCGACGCCTTCTAAGATCATTCCACTTTGTGTGACCACAACGACCTGGACCGGAGCACAGATGGACTGCACTGGTCCACCCTCTGTCTGTGAGGGGGTTGTTAACACAGTGCTCTTAACAAATCCAATAAGTCCATTACATTTGAAAGGCTGCCTTTCATGACCCTGTTACCACAGCAGCACTCAGCTCCATTTTACAGGATGTTTTTGGACTTGTATTCACACACACTGCTTCACAGAAGTAAAAAATAACGCACACAAAATGGTAGCGATGGCAAAATCCAGGAACATGATCTGAACCCACAGAGCAGAGCAGGCGAGGAAGAGGATCAGCATTAAAAAAACACAACATTCACGTCAATGTTCCAGGTTGTCAAGAAACAAAACACCAGTAGTAGTTGGAAGGCTGCTTTATTGGTAATAAAAAGGTTCGTGCTCAAATGAAGACAATCTTTCATATATTCTCACCAAAAGCCCAAGTGGTTGTGCAACACACCATCGTATTGTACTGTTTATCCTCTATCAAGGTGTCAAATGATAACAACAGTTTCAAAAAAGCTTTTTTTTTTAAATTTCTCAGCAGAAAATAAAAGAAAAAAAAGCCTATAATAATGCTTTAAAAAAGAAAATGAGGCCTATAAAGAAATATTGATACAAAAATAAATTTCAGATGGAAGAACGGAAGAAACAGAACAGAAACAGAGAAGGCAAGCTGCTTTTTCACAAGCCAAGTGAGTGACACACATAGCACTAAGAACAGGACATTTTTGAGATAGCTGTTTTTTGTTTGTTTTTTTCTTTTGTTAACATCACACATTGTTATTAGTATGAAGTAGGGCTGTGTGGATGATCCTCCGGCAATGTTTCTGTCACCACATCCCTGATTAATGTTGCTCAAAACCCCATCCTGCATGTTTATTTGTATCTCTTTTTTTCCTGTGTGGCGTCAACGTCTAAATTTGCAGAAAAAAATGCAGAAAAGGCACATGCCAGTGAGTGGGACACTAAAAGAATCCTTTAACAAAAGAAATAATAGGATGAGAAGCCGGACATGATCAGACGAATGTGAAGTAGTAATGGCACTGATGTGTGTGTGGGTGTGTGTGTGTGTAAGAAGAAGAAAAGGACGTGGGGAACGAACACTCTGAGGGGGAATGAGGCAGTCAGAGAATAGTGTTTTTAAACATTTGTGTGTACCTGTGCATGTGAGTGTGTGTGAGAGGCTGTGTCCTGTATATTCAGTGGCGGTGAGGTTTTGACAGTAGGTGAGAAATGTGCTGGTAACATGATCCTTTTGTCATAATCAGGCTACAATCCATGGCAAGCAGCTCCAGTAAAATCCAACATGAGCTATCCCCCAAACACAGAAGGGTGCTGGAAAGGTTTAGACATCCACTGAACGTGTTGCACATAAATCAAATGTGACAAACAGTGTTCATCTGTTTTATGTATATACATATAGACACATATGTATACATGTATATATCTTTTTGTATTATATAATATCTATATATCGTTCAATTTCCGTCAACAAAGTGAAAAGTGTCTCAAAAAATCCAAAAGGTAACAAATGTGACGAAGGGCATAGCTGGAAGCCATTCTATATTATTGTTATTTATTTTTTGATTATTAGTAGTAACATTTTTTTAAAATTCCGTATTTACAAAAAAACACAACAAAGCATGCCGATAAAATAAAATATGATACAATATTTATAGTTTTCTCTCAAAAAGTTCGTTCTTTTTCAGCATTGTGCCATTTACATCATAGCCTGCACTGTACATATATAGGTTTTTGTGTATTCTTTTTTGTTGTTTTTTTTTTCTTTTTTCTCCTTTTACAAGTGTGAATGTATCATTCTAAAACATTACATCGAGAATGAACATGGGTAGATCGAATGACATTACTCACTCTTCCAGTAGATCTCATTGGGAATGTATTTGGTTTCAGTGTGCAGCAGCCAAACTGATTCAGAGACCTCATATTGTAAACAGACCTCAGGTATTCGTACAGACAGGGGCTTCTGGTACAGGCAGTGTTAAACACACCAAACAGCATCAATGGTGCGGCGATGGACACCAGATTTATACCTGGATGTCCACTTATCAGTAGGACCATCACTCCTGTGTAGAAAAAAAGTGGCAGGAACATGGCGAGGAGGCAGTTGTGTCTAGTGGACCATTGAAAAAAAAGCCTCAGGTTGTGTGTTGTTCTTGTATCATGAAAAACACCCACAAAGCTTATAATACAACGTAGCTGCATCGATGCGAGGCCTGCTGATGTTTTATCACGGCGAGTGTTAGGCTTCTATACCTCCATCTCTGAATATCTCTAAAGCGGGTGAAAGCCTTTGAAAGCCTGCAAGAAAGTGAGAAGACGGTGCAAGTCTGGGTCCAACACCACACAGTGTTCGCGAGGTCCCACAAAAGCACAATGATACACTGACAAACATGGGACTTTCAGCACTCTGACTCAGACCAAATCACTGCTCCTCTCTTCGCTTGAGTTTCCTTCTTGTTCTTTATGGCAGTCGGTCTAAAACCCTGAAGGGAGGGGCGCCACCTATGTATTGGTCCGGTCGTACTGTTATTTATCAGCTGTTCACCTCCCTCTGACATCAGACAAAAAAATCAATACGTTTCCGTGGACACGCAAGTCCTTCATGGCCGTCCATCTTTCAAACTAGCTAGGCACGACAAGGCATGTCCTGGTGATAATTCTATGCTAGCTCCTTTGTTTCTAGATGGTCAGCACCATCCTCACTGTTCAACACCTTATCTGAGATTGTAATATCACTCCCTTCATCTGGAGAAAAGCTGGCCATTCAGAAAGCTCCATCTGAGACATCAATCACTGTTAAAATTTTGATATGGATTTGATACAGTACCAAACAGGAAGTGTTTGAATTAAATCTCTACAACTACAGTCTGTTCTTCCACCAGCCCAAACCGAATAGCAAAAAATACAAAAACTATTCATATCCCATTTCCAGGGAATTTGGCAGCAGGTGAAAAATCTATTGACCACATCAGAGCTGGAATGGTGCCATCTATAGGTTCCTTGGCGTGAAACATCACCTGTTCTCCTGGCCAAGGGTTCTGGTAAGAAAAGTGACTTTATAATGGATGTAAATAAATAATAAAATGGCAACCTCGAAGATTTTTTATAGACCTTAACCTGGCCCCATAAAATTGGTGCATCATCAACATAAAAAATATCTTGATTCCTTCCTAACAATCACACACTCCAACAACCCACCAACAGCAGCAGGAAAACTGTGTCTATCTGTCTGATTCTGATCAGCATCATCACCTCTGAGTTCTTACCTCCTTCCATCAGCTGAACATTTAATGAAGGGATGAATAAAAACCCCAAATCAGTTGAAAAAAGTACTACTAAGGTTGGAATCACACAAATATCAGTCCCTTCCATATTCTAAATGCATGTATTTTCAAAATCTTCATCTCTTGTATTTTCCCGTTGGACAGCCTCAACCTTCTATCCAGACCACTGCAGTGGCCTGAGATTTAAGTGTCTTGTGGACTATGATTAACTCATGCATGATTCCTGATCAAAACATGCCTTCATGCAAGTCATTTCTATGCATTGAACGAGCACAATAATTATTAGTTATCTGGAACTCGGTCTGAGCAAGTCTCCTTCAGCCCAAGTCAAATCAATGACTAATGACCCCAATCCTGGTCAGTGTGAAAGCCCATGTAGAGAATGCCTTTTCTAAGTGTCAGTTTAACAAAGAGGAGATGAAAAGACTAGTGACATGGGCTAAATGTAATATTTTTCTTTCTTTTTTTTTTTTTTTTTTTGCTGCTCAAATAATGTTTCGATGCAAATATACTCAGCACAGACAACCAAAAAAAACCAAAAACATTTGTTTGCAGTTCTGGGTTCCCTCCTTCCCCCACTTCCTTGCAAGTGTTTCATTCCTAGCTAAACGTGTGTTTCATTATCATTGTCTTGGTAAACTCAGCGTTTCAGACCCTCATTTAGACTGCTAACACAGTTCTAACAGGATCTCTGAGATCCGGTCCCATAGCATTAGAGCTCTGCTGTGGGGATCCACACTGGGTGGTGGCAGGGATTTTGCATTTCTCCAATTATCTGGCAGAGACTTCTGTGCCTTGGCAGTTGGTCCCCAAAGAATTGTGAGTGATTGGCCAGCACACTTCGTTAGTCACTGTTTTTTTTTCACTTTATGTTTGTTCCTCATTTCTCTGAACTTGGTCGCTATGCAGCAAAAGTTCCACGGTAAACTGATTGCGTTTGGTTCAGCTATCCTTGATGACTTCAGAGACCACGCTGCCCCAGCAGTTTTCAAGTCTGTAAACATTTTGTCTATGTTTTTGTTGTTTTGTTTTTTTTCTTGCTTGCAAATGATCACTTTTTCTACATTTGTTGGGTTTGGGCTCAGAGTCTCATTTTGCTCTGTTTTTATTACATTTGAGTCACTAAACCCTAACACTTGGATTCCCACTCATCTTTTTGGTTTTTGTCCTTCTCTTTCCTGGCAAACTCCTCCTTGTTATCATCCTGTTTCTCCTTGTCGGGTTTGGTCACACTGTCGTACGATGGCAGAGAGGCAGTGGAGGGTGTGCTCTCCTTCTTCTCCTGGTTGGTCCCACCATTCTCGAGCTTATTGTTAGTAAAAGTGTGGCGCTTGAAGATGATCCCGCGCCTGATGAGGTGAGCACGAAAGGCGTTCTGAATAATTCTGGCAGAGACATCCTCCTGTTTGCGGCGGAGAGTGGTGGTGATGGGTTCGTACGAAACCTTGGAGGGGTTGGCAGCCACAAATCGCTCCTCCATCTGCTGCCTCAGCATGTCCAGCTCACCACTGTCACCCAGCACACGCTTGGTGAATGCAAACAGGATGTCCAGGCAGTGAATGCGGTCGCCACTCACCATAGGCATGTCCATGGCTATGAGCTCTATAGTGTTGGGCTTTGGCACGCGAAGTGGGTGCTCCAATGCATCGGCAAAGTCAGACAGCTTGGCAAAGGTGATGAACTGAGAGGCAGTGGGGTCAAACTTCTCCCAAATCTCATAGAAGGTCTCAAAGTCATCCTCACTGAGTGGATCAGCACTTTCCTCTGTGGCCACACTGAAGTTCTCCAAGATGATGGCAATGTACATGTTGACCACAATCAGGAAAGAAATGATGATATACATGACAAAAAAGAAGATTCCCACTGAGGGGTTTCCACAGTCTCCCTTCACGGATGTACCAGGGTTCTCCAGGTTGGGGTCACAGTCTGGTGGGTAGTTGAGGATCGGCAGCAGCAGGCCATCCCATCCAGCTGACGTTGTTATCATGAAGAGGATGATCATGCTGTTTCCAAAAGTCTCAAAGTTGTACAAGTCGTCAATGCCTGCTCCGTGCTTTACGTAGCCAAAGTTAGACATGCCAAAGATGGAGAAGATGAACATGACCAGGAAGAGCAGAAGACCAATGTTGAACAGGGCTGGCAGTGACATCATTAGTGCAAAGAGGAGCGTTCGTATGCCTTTAGCTCCTTTGATGAGACGGAGAATACGACCGATACGAGCCAACCTGATCACCCTGAAGAGGGTGGGCGACACAAAGTACTTCTCAATGAGGTCAGCCAAGAACATACCTGTGGTAGAACACACGGAAGGAAACGATCAGAACACAACAGACTTCTACAGCTTTCATATTCAGGTGACCTCCTGACAGCATCTCTCACTCACCAACGATGGACAGAATGACCACGACCACGTCAAAGATATTCCAGCCATTGGTGAAGTAATAGTGACGAAGTGCAAAGAGCTTAAGCAGGAACTCCGTAGTGAACACTACGATGAAGATGAAGTTGACCCAGTACAGGACGACCTCAGTTTCGTTGGACTGATCGTCTGTTTCCACCATCATGGTGACCATGTTGAGGCAAATCAAAATCATGATGGAGATGTCGAAAACCTGCTGAGTCACAAAGTCAAACACCATTCCCTGGATCTTGTTCTGTTAGAGAAGAGAAGACAAAGAATTGTTAACAATAATTAGGTTTTAACAAAACAGTCGGAAGGAGAAAAATCAAGGAACTGCAACAAAGGACACACCTGCGGTCGAGGAATAGGTTTCTGTGGTTTTTTAGATCCCAGTTTTTTCATTGCATTGTAGTATTTCTTCTGTTCTTCTGTCATGAAGATGTCCTGACCTCCAAAGTAAAGGGACAAACAACAAGCTGGTTATAATCACACTCTAAACTTCATACCTCAGTTCTTCAAATAAAAAAGAGACAAAGAGGCTGTTCTTATCTTTTTCTTCTGCTGGTTGAAGTTGTCAATGATGACACCAATAAAGAGGTTCAGTGTGAAGAAGGACCCGAAGATGATAAATATTACAAAGTAGATGTACATGTAGATGTTGACTTCATAGTCTGGTTGGTCTTCCACCTTTACGAAAAGAAAATATATTAAAAGTGATAGTTTATCTTTGAAATGACTCCACCTTTACGAAAAGAAAATATATTAAAGGTGATCTCTTTAGTGCTGGGTTAGCATGTTTTTAACAATCGCTAACAGACACCAGGCTAAGTACCTAGCGTACTGTAAGATTTGGTGAAAATAATTTCCATTCATGTTCACTTGGCAGAAATTTGTTATATATACAGTACAGTTAGTGTTCTTTCACTTCTTTGTATTTAATGTTGTTTTCATTATCCCAGAATTTACCTTCAGGAGGCGGAGCTTCCCTACAGTGGCTGCCATGTTGGATTATCTTGATTTACGTAGATGAGCTCCACAGATAATGTGTTTTCATTGAAAAATTGGGGGCACCTTAATCCCATAGAGTTTTATTTTTAGGGTTAAATGAGTTTAATGCTAATTTTTTTAAACAGCTGTGTGTCAGTTTTTTATCAATGATACCTTCTTTATCAAAAAAGCAAGTACCTCTCTGGAATCCACAGCAGCGTACATAATGTCCATCCAGCCTTTGAATGTGGCCTGTGGAACGAAAACAAACATTTAATTAGTTTTGAAAAGTTTTGAAAAAGTACCACAAGAAATTGGGATAGATTGCTGAGTTGGAGCAACATTCTCACCACTTGCAGCAGAGCAAGGTAGCCGGCGCCCACATTGTCAAAGTTGATTTTGACATTCTTCCACCTGACTTCGGTGTGGTTGTCGTTCATGAGGGCCACACACTCCGTCTTGTTGTTGACCTTGTCCAAGGGAAAGTACTGCTCGGCGGTTTCATTGAAACAATAGTAGTACTTGCCGGCAAAAAGGTTGACACCCATGATACTGAAAATCAGCCAAAAGATGAGGCAAACCAGCAACACATTCATAATGGAAGGGATGGCACCCACCAAGGCGTTGACTACCACCTAGACCAGACCAGGAGAGACAGGATATGACAAAGTGAGAAGCAGGAAAACAACAGCATTACAGTCAATCCCCTCCAACAGGACACTCCATACTGTAATGGCATCACATTTCTAGTTGGAAACAATGCTCAGCCATTTATTCTACTAAGAATACGCCCTGCACACGTCTGTAAAGTACGAAGAGAGGTTTGGGGTAAGATTAGGCAGGAACGCTGCATCAGCACTATTCTACTGTAACCAGAGCAGCACTGATGTGACTTCAGAGACGCTACAGAAAGTGGACGTGTGTTGCTATGAATGCAAAGTATATATTAAATTTAATATAAATGTCAGCAAAAATTGGACTGTTATAATCCTTCTTTACAGTGGCAGATTAGAAGACTTTATGATTTTTGAATTTTAAGTTGACATTTTTCCATAATTATAATGAATCAGTTGGAAAAACGGGTCTGTTTCAGCAATACACAAGATTTTTAAAAAATGTTATCTCGGATAATTATGAAGTCATAATTAATGTAACACACACACACTCATACACACACACTACAGTAAAACCAGTACTGTTTTCTTTACTGCATGTTAATAGTAATCCTCCCTATTTAAAATGCCCACTCATACATGACAGAGAGACAAATGTAATACAGATGTTATAAATCACTCTAGTGTTTACCATTTCACTATGAAGTGTCTTGTTGCTCCCCAACCCCCCATCACCCAGTGCAGTCAACATTCTTACCCCTACTGACTCTTTGATAGAACATCCCAAATCTTTATCTCATGAAACAGATTCAAATTTTAACACTATTCTGAAGGAGGGTTCCCACAGGCCAACTCAAAATCTGCTGTTTTCAAAAATGTAGAATCACCTAACTTTATTTTAGCCAGTCAAAAGCTGGTCACTACCAGTGTCACTGTATACAGGCCGACCAGCAGCTCTCAGGCAGACAGCTGAGCATGCATGTCGTTGGCAGACTGGATTTGTGGAGCCATATTCCCTCGTCCTTACAGTCAGACAGGAAGGAGCTCCAGAGCGGGATTCTCTCAGCACGTACACAACCTCACTACTGATGGACGTGAGGCGCTTCAATTTCACAGCACATGTACTGTATGTAAAATGCCCAACTGAATTGCTCAACACTGACCAAACCAACTGAATCTTTCTCACCCAGTTCTGACATTGCACTTGCTGAGAGAATGGCTCTTCGCTTCATCTGAGATGCAAATGAAGTGCTTTCAGAAATAGTTGTTTATAAGGGACGTTAGGCCATGCTGAGTGGAAAGCATTCTCAAAAAGAGGGAAAATGGCTTTTCGAAAAATGCATAATGTGCATCGGCAGTTATATTACATGCGTGTTACATGTCATTGTGCAATCTCAAGAGCCGCTCAAATCAATACATAAATGAATTAAGAATTGGATAGAGAGACAGCGGCCACTAAATATACACCTGACAATTCTTCTTTATGTATGGCACCTTCAATAACTTATCATTTGAATTATATAACTGGATATAATTAACTATAACTATAATACTGAAATGAAGTAAAGGAGGTTTAACACGTTTAAAGTCCTGGAATCCTAGATTCCAACTCAGCATTAAGCATTAAGGACAGAGTATAGACTCACTCAGATCTGTGGTCTTCTTTAATCACTCTTTTTCTACCTTTAACTCTCTTTAACACAGTGTCATCTCTCTATCCTGGTACTTTCATATTCATTTATTTATTGCTTTGACTTCAGGTTTTCAGGTTTATATTCAAACAGAACAGTGACTTAATTGATAAAAGTT
>NC_024316.1:3440447-3500639 GCF_000523025.1 Cynoglossus semilaevis | reverse complement strand
AAGTCCTGTTTGTTTCACTCTGTGTTACCAGGCCAACCTGAACTCATACTACATACAGCCAATGAATGGAGTCTTTAACAGGGGAGTGGGTCCCATTCCCACAATTAAAAATCTGACCCCAGAATCTATCCATTGATGTCTGCTGATGATGCAGTGACATCACATTTTAGTCACTGGAACTTTATTATAAATGAGTACAATGAGATACGGTATTAATTTTAATTTATCCTCTTATCGTCCATTAGCTTCATTAGCGTTATTTCTTTATTGCTACACAATAAAGAAATAAGTTTCAATCTATATATTTTTAAAATATATTTTTAAGGTATTTCTCAAGTTTTATTTACATCGCAGGGAATTTAGTTACTGCAATTCTTCTGAAAACACTAGCTTAATTTGGAAGTACTTATCTAAACATGCTAAATGCAGAAATAGAATTCACTTTGGTCTTGTAAGGACAGTACTTCACTACTACTGAATTATTACTGTTTTTGTCAAACTTGTTCCAATTACAAATAACTCACAGTAATATGTTTACGCCTTAATATTTACTTTGGGGATGTGGTTCTTTGGGTTACACTCATCTCCCTTTCTTTTCCAAATATGACCAAAGCCGACTTTGTCTCTGGGTCTGCAAACGCATCCATTATTGAAGGACAGTTTCTCTAAAGTCCTGTTAAAAATCCCCCGCTCTGTAAATAAGACCTTAGTGAAAGGTTTTCTTTAATAATAAGAGATTCCTAAAGGTGTGATACTATTATAACAGTCCTGTGCAAACATCCCTCCAGACACAGAACTCAAAGTAGGAGCTGAATCCAGCCTGTTGTTGTCTCCCACTTCCTGTGGTGGTGGAAGGCAACAGGAAGCCAGGACCTGCTGTTACGCTACGTATTCTGTAGTATGTGGTGCCATGACATGACAGCAGTAATGCCTAGTGGGAAATGTCAGCCTCATATATTTGCTAAGCTTCTGCCTGCTTTCCTGACACAATAAAAAAACCCAAATCAAATATTTAACATGAAGCTTCATCTGAAGAACAGACTGCTTCCAGAATGAACCGTTAGAAGATCAGTCCAGGAATTTGATCTTTGTGGCTAACACGGCAGAAACTTAACAAATACTTTCCTCCCAAAGCCACAGCACCAAAGTGTGTGCTTTCTGTCTCAGTCCCTGATGCAGAAAGATCCTGGACAAACAGGAGAGAGTGTGTGGGGTGACCCACCAGCGGTCTGGCCACGCCCAATCAGGTCTTGGTGAAGTGAGGAGTGGAGGATTAAGTGGGGTGCAAAGGAAGAGGAACAAGGAGGAGTGGAGTAGGGTGGGGTGGTTGCTGCACAGTGTTGTGCATGTGGGGAGCTGATAAGGTGGGGTCGGTCTGAGGTGAGGAGGAGGAGCTCAAACCAGAAGAAGAGTCAACCAGTCCAAGAGTGTGAGATCAGAGAGAGTGAGAGACAGGAGGGACTACAGGTGACAACAACCAGGCGCAAACCTCTCGCTTCCACCATTCATAAGAGCGACCAATCAGATCTATGGATGCTGGGAAGCGACAGCTAAAGCAACCAGAGGATTAGTTGCAGTGAAAATCCAGCAAACCACTGATTTTGTGTCACAAGTACAACAGAATCATCTGAGTGGTTGATCGGCCGCCACCCTGCAAACTGTTTTTGGTGTGAATGGTTGAGCAGAAGTGTCCCACAGCTGCCTGGTTCCTGCTGGTTGTTCTCCAAGTCAGATGCCCAGATGTGTTTAGGATGGTGTGAGCTGGGAGGGAGGGGGTGGTTATGGGAGTAGAAAGGGGTAAAGGTGGGGGGTTATGGGAGCGTCAGGAGAGGGTGGGGGGGTCTCACTTGAAAGCAGTGGTTGAAAATCAGGCCAAATGAAGAGCTACGTGTTGACTTGAATGTTCTGTGAGATGACATGTTGGTTGGTTGGTTGGTTGGTTGGTTGGTTGGTTGGCTTTTAACCAGTTTCCCATTTGGCCAATTGTTAAGACACAAAGTTCGATGTGAGTATTTCCTAGTTTGTGTGATGAGGCAGCTTAAGCTGATCATTTTTGTACGTTTGGGTTTCTTAGTAAAAGTCAATTGAAATGCATGTGATTCTGCCAACAGTTTGGCTTCACTGTGACTTCACTCAGTCTCCCAGCTGCATCATGACTCGTTCTTTCACACTAACAAAGGCATGGAAGAGGATTGCGCGTGGAAAGGTGTGACTTCTTGGCTTTCATTTCCTGCTATTTAAAAAAAAAACAGCCCCCCCCCCCCATTGTAATGGACGCTTTTCATCCTCTTAGTTTGACTTTTTTTTTTTTTTCAGATCAGTTCTAGCATGCTTTAAACTGCTGAATGGGCATGCGGAAGGATCAGCTGCTTAGCTTTGGATCTTACCCTCATCCCTTCAAAACGTGACAAGGCTCTGAGGGGTCTCAAGGCCCTTAGTGTCCTGAGTGATTTAATGGGCCCTAGATCGGAGTAGCCCAGCGCATTAGCTACAAGGCTGACTATAGACACCTACACAAAAACAGAGAAGCAAAAGAGGTTCCAAACTGTTAGAAGTGAGAATATTCACTAGGGAAGAGAGACGGCCCTGGCATAGGTGGGCAGTTGCTCGACACACACACATAAATCTATGCATGTATATGCATGTATAATATTGCATTTATACATGCATATACACTAAGAGAGAAGGTCAATGTTTAGTATAGGATTTATGTGCGTAGTATTTTTTTAGTAGCAGTAGGCCATAGGGATTGTTTGTTATTTTGGGGCAGTTGACGAGATGTGAAAACTCCTTTGTACCTGCAAAAAACGGTGGTTGAGAGAGAGAGAAAGAGAAGAGATAGAGACATAAGAGGGTAAATTAGGCAGAGAAGACTGCTACATGATTTAGTCAAGTTACAAGCCAAGGGACGGGAGGAGGAAGGAGTCGAGGAAGGGGGAGGAGAAAGGTTACCCTGGAGAAGCTGATAAAAACCCAACAGACTTGAGAGCCTTACCCTTGCCCCTCTAACACTGTCTCTCCATGTCGCTCTTGGGCTGAGGCATAAAATCCCATATAATTTAAGACAGACAAACTAATGGAACCTAAGAGAAAGAATACAAGTAAACATGTACAAGTGTGTAATTTGGACATTTTTCTCATTTTGTTTTTTCTCAGACATCAAATCAAACATTGTGGACTCAAGAAGGAGAGACACGGTCACGTCATCACACAGATAACAGGGGAGGAGGTTGAGGATAGACTGGATAGTTATTAGCACTGGAAAAGGACAAAAATACACAGAGTACGGTCAAATGTACACACGGTTAAGAACAGGGTCTCAAGGAAACTGGTGCTCGCAGCAGCCGACAATAAACATTCTTAGGGGCGTAAAATTATGTAAAGTAAGTTTTTGTCTTTGGAATGATCCAAAGAGAATTTTAGGCAGTTATGAAGTTACTCCACTGCTCAGAAGTCTGGACGATCTGAGCTGAAGATATACGTATTCAGTCATTAGCAATACAGGAAATGTGCAGAGTACAGTGTGGTCAATACTCTACTCTCTAATGTCCTCTGACAGATACTCAGCGGTGGAGACGTGACCTGTCTATGTTGAGGTCACATCAAGTGTGTTTCAGCAGCCATTACAGACTTCCTGTGAAGCCTGGATCTTGAGATAAAATCATTTATTCTTGGTTGATAGAGTTTGTTTGTATCCTTTTAGGGACAAAGCGAACACTAGTTTCCTTTCCAAGGAGGGAAATAACAGTGAGAGTTTTAACAGTCAACACATTTTAGAGCATCTCTAACCATTCACCTACACCAACGGTTCAAACTCACCGGAAGGAGAACACAACATCCAAAGCTTACCAAAGTCACGGAGGGGGAAGATATTTCCAGGCCAAATCTTAATTTTAAGATTCTCAATTTCCAGGAAAGTTATTCCTTTTCAGAGTTAAAACCTAACTTATCAGGTAATGAATTTGATAAAAACTAATTCAAAAGTTGTTAAGATTAGATGAGGTCGAACTTTAGTTCCATTTCTGAGGTTATGGTCAGTCTTATTTGACTTAACCCACATCCTTCTGGATTAGATCCAGTTTTTGTTCAATTACTTCCAGTTTTGTCTTGACTTGTCTTTTCCTGTAGAAGATAAATCTGGAATGAAACATGCCGACTTTTGTGGAAAGTTGGAGTTTGTTAATTCTTATTTCAGTCCAGGATGTCCTGGATTAGGCCTTACACTCAAATTCAAATTCAAATGTCTAAATCTCTTATTTGTGGGATGATGTTTTCTGGTAAATTGGCAGTAAAATAAAGATTTGGCCTTTCTCCAAACCACAGTCTTTGGGGTAATTTTCACCTTCAGCCTGACCCCTTGAAGAGTCCCCTCTCCTTGGGGAGCCTGGCCTTTGGCCCCCTGCTGGGCCAGCTGTGCCGTAGCAGCCTCAGCGCATCAGTGTCCTTCTCACAGAGCACTGCAAGGCAGAGCCAATGACATCTGGGGCTGTGATCCCATGATGACGACAGCACAAACCCAGAGCCTCACAGAAAAAAAACAAACTGAAAACAAATGGAAAAGAAACACAACAAAACAATGATAATACTCTGAGTGAAAAAATAAAAATAAAAATGTGAATGGAGAATGACTCCCCCCTGTCTCACCCTCACCTAACCCTGACTGAAGAACTAGCATTAGAGAAATAGTTACTCCTATTTCTGCAACAGAAGGAAATAGTCAATACTGTACTCCTTTAGTTCTTTACATTACCTCTTGCGATAATGTAGTTATTGTTTAATACAGATTTACATCTATGACTATTACCTCAACAGTACCTTTCCTGCCCCTGATGTTTAGCCACATCACACATAAAAAAATAGCAAAAATTCCTGAAAATGAAAACAAGAGATAACGAAGCAAATGAAGGACAGAAAGATAAAACGCAAGGAAAATGAGGAGGAAATCATACACGGTAAAAGGAAAGATACAGGCCGGTTCAATGATGGTTGGCCCCGCCCCCACTCTCTGAGTCCATGGCAACGGTTTGACCCCACAAGACGGGACAAGGCAGAGGCAAATCACAAGCCAGACTCATCAAACACAAGCCTTTCTTGTGAAGGGGGAGCGCAAGTGAAGACCAAACTTACCACTGGCCGCCTGTCACCCACCATCATTACATCACAGCAAAGTACAACATCAGCACATTTCTGGGAGGGGGGTCAAGGGGGGGGGCTTTCAAGAAGAAACAAGAGGAAGGTGAGGAAAGAAAGGAAGGGGACGGACACCTCTGTCTGTTTGACATGTGCAGGTTTAACAGGGAGGCAGTTGGACATCTGAACTACTGTACGTTTAAGACAAAATATCATGTTGGCTCCTACACAGTGGTGTGCACAGGTCTGAGACCGCCACAAAAACGACCTTTGCTCATTGTCTGCTCTATCAGTTAACTTACATACGGTCCCTTAACAAGCCAGTTACTATGCACTGATTTTGTTGAGATTGCTGATCAGGCATGTTACATTTTTTATGTAATATCTGCTTAGGATCGAGCACAAAACCTGGATTTAAATTGGAATCTTTGGTTCATCAAAAAAAAAATTCTCGAAATGATAACAAAAAGAAACTATTTACAATAGGACACGACAAAAAAGTTGTGTGACAAGGGGTGGGGGCTCTGTAATGTTTCAGGGCTGCATTTCAGCCTGATTTAGCCGGGACTAATGTAAAATGTTGTCTTTATATTTTAAGTTGATTTATCTAATAATAATGCGCTTTTTTGTGTTACTTGTTACATATGTTGCCTTTTGACAAACATAGAAATAAATAAAGACTTGTGCTCACCACTGTAGCCATGAAAACAAAGCTGTTAGCTGTGGCAACAACTATGGATAGAAATGCTAATTCTCAGTCTATCTCATTCTGATTCTCTCTGCAGGTTCGTTTTTAGTTAGATTTTGATTCCCCTTCCTTAGTCCTCTTTATCATTATCATCTATCATCACACACATCGGTGTCTCTGCCTTTAGATTAGATTACGTAGGGAATATAATGCCACTGCAAAAGAACAGAACACACAATTAGGGCTGCTCTGGTCTTTCAGATTTGAATGACAGAGAGCAGAGAGAAAGAGAGAGGGAGAGGGAGAGAGAGAGAGAGGACAAAGGCACATATCAAACGTCATCCACATTGTACAGGTCTGAGACACAGGTAAAGACAACGTTACAGAGACACATCCTTGACACGTTGCACTTCTCTGAGAGTCCCTTGAATATGGTCAGAACCAAATATGGGCAAATTGTGCATTCAATTGTCATTCACTTCCCTCTGGTGGGAAACTGAAATTTGAAATTCAGGGAAACGAGCAGGACATTCCATGCTTTCGTCCAGATAGGTGAAGTGAATTTCGAATGGATAAATAATATACATTGATATATATAAATATATATATATATATACTGTATATATATTTTTTTATCAGTGTGCACATTCAAGCTTCTCAGAGTGACCAATCAAGTAAGAGGTGGAATTGTAACTTGATGAGATGTAAAAGGTGAGCGAGGCATTGGTGTGCATCTGGTTTGGACTGACTGTCACACAGCCATGTAAAACACTGTCCTTAAGTTAATGTAAATATATATATAATTGACACCACACCCTCTCACCTGCAAACACGCCATGAAGTAGCAATTTATTTGATAACCAAACCACACCCTGCAGACAGCAACAAGGGCAGCAGTCGGCCTCTGTGGAGGGCATTCTGAATACATCAGTGTCGGAGTTGGAGTGATGAAACAGTGTATATTAAAATATATATATACACATGTATTTCCACCAGCTTACTGCTGTTGAGTCAGGGTGTGGTTCATAAACAGGAAGTAGCTCTTCAATGTAACAGTTAAAAAAACAAAAAGAAATTAGAGTTGCACTTACGTCCACGATGAAGAAGTCCAGCCAGCACCAAGCGTTAGTGAAGTATTTCACAAAACCATAGGCAACCCATTTAAGCAACATTTCCAGGATGAAAATGTAGGTAAAAACCCTGTCAGCGTACTCCAAAATGATCCGAATGGTCTTCCTCTGCTCGATGTACACGTCCTCAAAGGCCTGTGAAGAAACCGGAACATACGGTTAGACGTCGTGATGGCAGTGAAGGCAGCATCAGAGAAAACCAACAAATTGTCATTTTTAAGAAAAATAAATTCAGATCCGAGGATGTACGTTTGTCATCGTTTTTATTTTAGGAGAATTGAACATGCTGGAGAAACTGGCCACGATCATTCCCCAGAAACAGATCTGTTTTGTCTTTCTCAGACCGTCCGGTCAATTAATCACTGACACGGTCCTCCCTCCCCCAACCAAGCAGCTCCAGGACTGAAACGCCACACTGACAAATGTGCTGCTTTAGCTCTTGAACATTAAGATCTTGAACATAAATGAATTCACTGCCTCTTTATTTTAATAACCCGTGTTTTACAGCAAATGCTAACACGGGGTTCCTCACCAGGGCACCACTGCTGAGGAGGATCATGAAGATAATCAGTGTCTCAAACCAGTTGTGCTCCACAATCAGATAGCAGGTTTTTCTCAGGAACCACCAGCTCTTCCCCCAGCCCAGAGTGATGTCCACGTCACAGCATTTGTATTTGGCCACACAAGCTGCGGACACACAGGAGACAGATGATCGCAATGTCCCATAAAAATAGTAATGTGTCAGAAATATTGCCAAAATGTCAAATATGGTGAGTTATTAGCTACAGTATTATTGGAGAAGAAAATCATTTTAAAGCTGGTCTACAACAGACAGAGTCAATAAATTAATAATTAAATAGCCAAGCACATGGATGAAAAGCTGCACAGAAGAAAATGCATGTTTCTCAAAAGATAAATATCCAAACACGACACAGTTAAGGATTATGACATTTAAAAATGCCAAAATTATACAGTATAAAGACTAATTCAAAGTGAATGTATTGTTCCAAAATGTACAGAACAATGATCCACTATATGTATGAAGTGCTTCTTTACATCGTTACAGTCCTCGACCCCTGCTAACCCAGGGGGCGCTCTGCCTTGTGGAGTGGGTGTAATGAGTGCAGCAGGAGCCGCAGCCTCACCATCTGTCCAGCAGGACTCTGGTTCCATGTACTCCTCCACCGGCTCAACCACCACCACCTCCTCAACATCTGGTTTAATGTCGATGGTGCTGCCCTCTGATGAGCTGGTGTCATCCAGCTGCACGTGCACACACAGAACACAGCATTAGTGATCAATCGTGCACATTTTTTTTTCTTCCCAGACTGGAGAGGACGCTATCACAACAGAGAACCACTTTTCTCTTCTGCACGAACGCTGAAATGGAATATGGAATGGCAGATCATGTGCTTTCCAAATCTTCTAAATGCATTTCCTCCAACGACATCAGCAGATATCCATTTCATCTACATTGCTCACTGGCTACAGCCACTCAAGATGACTATTAAATAATGGAGTTGCAGCAGAGATGGTCCAGAGTGGTCGGCCACGCCCATGGTTTTACAGAAGTCAGAGGAACGTGTGAGCAGCAGCAACAAGGTGGAACTCACATGAACCACATCCTGTTTCCTGTCAGACAGAAACCCTCCACTCACCTCTTTGCTGTTCTCGTTGTCCGACTCACTGCTGAAGTCCTCTGTGTTGAGATTCTCAAAGTCGGACTCTCCCACGGCTATGGGCACGCACACGGTCAGGTTGGGGTTGTGGATGAACGACATGTGGTCCTCGTCGATCATGTACTTCCCCACGCTGCTGCCGATGCCGCTGGTGGTGCCGTTACCGTTCTTGGCGTAGTCCAGATCGCGGTTGATGTCCACCCCCGTGTGATTAGCGATGCAGTTCAGTTTCTTGTCGTACATGTCGTCCAGCGGCTTCTGTTCGTCCTCCATGGGCGGCTTCTTCAGCAGGCTGGCCACCAGTATCCTCACCTTGACTTTGATCCACGCGACGCCTTTCTTGATGCGCATGACAGAAATCTGCAGGTTGTTGGGCTCGCCGTCATCGTCTGTCGCCGCCAAGTTGTCAGCACTGAATGAGCTCAGCAGCAAGGCAAGGAACAGGTTCAACACCTTTGGACGCAGACGGAACAACAGTCAGTGGTCAGTCTATGATCACCAGTGTTGGACAGACGACTGTGTTGGACATCTATCATCACTTATTCATAAAAAAAGTCTTTACTAATTACTAAAATCAAACAGTCTCTTTTCATATCACCACTGCTTTTTTGTTAATAATTGATGAAGGAACTATTTTAAGTCTCTCCTCTAGTTTAAAGTCCGGTCGATGCTGTCATGTATTTTTAGTTCAGGCTTCACTGTAACTGTCAGCACTTGTGTTTTTGAAGCCCGTCTTCATGCTGCTCTGCTGTCAGAGCCTCCATCTCAATGAAACTGACATCAGTTTTTGGGGGGAATTTGAAGTCTCCTGCTGCTGGGACACAGTGTGGGGGGGTGGAAGGGGAAATGCTCATTTGACCTTTGACCAGGTCAACTTTTACCATAGAAAAAGGATCTTCTACTGTTCTAAAACTGTGACACACACTAAAGTAGCATCTAGCTCAGAAACATACAGTCCTAGTGATTTATTCTGATATTTCCTAAGCATTAACTCTAGCCACACAGCACGTTCCCATTTGTGTTGAAATCTTTTGGAAACGTGACCTCTTTTTAAAGTCATTAATCGAATGGATGCTTTTTATCAAGTGATTGAGCCGCAGTCACAGAGCATGATGGGAGATTAGAGTCGGTCATTATGGACCGGAGCTTAAAGAAAGTGTAAACATTAGCATCAGGTCTGTTTGGTCCAGATCTGGAGTCAGATAAACCATCACTGGTCTGACAAACTCACCACCAAGTTGCCGATGACCATGACCATCATGAAGACGATGAGACACATGCCCTGACCCGCCACCTCCATGCAGTCCCACATGGTCTCGATCCACTCGCCGCACAGCACCCGGAAGACGATGAGGAACGAGTGGAAAAAGTCGTTCATGTGCCAACGGGGGAGTTCGCAGTCGATGGCGATCTTACACACACAGTCCTTGTAGCTCTTTCCAAACAGCTGCATGCCCACCACAGCGAAGATGAAGACAATAATGGCCAGCACCAGAGTCAGGTTTCCCAGGGCGCCCACAGAGTTCCCGATGATCTTGATCAGCATGTTCAGAGTGGGCCACGACTTGGCCAACTTGAAGACTCTCAGCTGGAGTGGGGTGGAAACGAGAAGGACAGGATTCAGTGGTGACACGAACTCAAATGTGCACTCTCTGTGACTGGATTGGCCCAAATCAGTATTTACCAAACGGAATGACCGCAACACAGACAGGCCTTCGACATCAGCCAGAGCCAGCTCCACTAAACTCAGCGTCACAATGAAGCCATCAAAACAGTTCCAGGCTTCCTGGAAGTAGTAGTAAGGATCCATGGCCACCAGCTTGAAAAGCATTTCCCCTGCAAAGATCCCCGTGAACACCTGCAGGGTGAGACACAGAGACATAAGATCGTTATGACACTGTGTTGAAATGGACCAAGACGTCTGAATTCACAAGGTCAAAGTTGAAAATGGAAGTCGACTTTGAATTTAAATAAATAAAAACACAAACACAACAACTACAAAACAGTAAATGAAAATGAAATCTTTTTTATAGTTTGAGAGGTCCTTAAGATTTTGTGACTTGTTTGTGTGTGTACCTATGTTTCAGCCATTATGTGTGAAATGAGGGTAAGAAAGTGCTGAGTCTTCACAACAGCTATGATAAACTACAAAACTTTCCCTTTAACAGGACAGAGGATAACATTGGTATTCCACAGGGACTTTACATCCCATCATGGAAAGACAAGGGGGGGGGGGGTTCTAAGACACTTTAAGTCTCATTGGCCCACAATGCCTTTCTGTCATTGGTTTTGGTCTTTGTGTTTTTGTGTGTCGTTGTGATGATAATACCAGGTTTGATCAGGCTACAGTGAAAACAGGACTCAGTTTTACTAAGTTTTCAGCCGAGCTGAGTTATCTGATCCGTGATTCAGGCACCATTTTACAAAGTCTATCGATCGACCTCTGTGAAATATTAATGCTGGCCTCCCACCAGTCAGTCAGTCAGTCAGTCAGTCAGTCAGCCGACCAGCAGAGTCAGGCTGGTTTCACTAAAGCAAACATCGGCTCCACTCAGCCAGATCAGAATGGGAACATGTGTGTCTTTGTGTGTGAAGCAATTCAAATCATGTGGAAAAGTGGAAGCAGCCGGTGCTGGAGAACCTCCTTCTACAGAGACAAACGTGCCAGTTACAGTAGAGTCCAGGTTCAGAGCTGATGGAAAGGAACAGAAAAAAAAAAAAAAAAACAAAAAAAAACAACTTTGTCGCCGAGTGAGGTTTTAATAAACAAAGACACAGCAGTGTCACTCACCAGATTTCCTACAGACAGCATATCCTCAAAGTCAGTGGTCATGGGGTAGTGCTCCATGGCCATGAACAGAGTGTTGAGCACAATGCAGATGGTGATGGCCAAATCCACGAAGGGATCCATGACTATCAGGTTCACTATCTCCTTGATCTTAATCCACTGAGGGCTGCAC
Source organism: Cynoglossus semilaevis (assembly GCF_000523025.1). Lineage (NCBI taxonomy): Eukaryota > Metazoa > Chordata > Actinopteri > Pleuronectiformes > Cynoglossidae > Cynoglossus > Cynoglossus semilaevis. The sequence continues at coordinate 3,489,052 of NC_024316.1, read as the reverse complement.
TCCCAGATCAGGTATGTGTTAGCAAAATTATACCAGCATGGCGGACACTTTCGCTGAGACTCCTCCAGTTCTGAAGACATAGCGCGGATCAAACGTCAAAACCAAACATAGTGGCGTGCGCTTGCATACCGCATGCAATGGTATGAAATAATAAGAAAAAATTTATGCATTGTATGTATCTGGTACTCTTCAATATGCAAAGCAGATAAGCAGGAACTTCATGTCAAACTAATCAACCAATGAGAGCAGCCCTAGTTAAAGAATAATGAGAGAGCAGGTTAAATAGCTGGGTTAAAGTGGCAGTACCCTCCACTAGTGTGTTGGTAATGACGCTCATGACACTGTTGGCCCGCTCTTTCCGCCCAAAGGAGGTATTGAGCTGGTCCACAGACACCATCAGGGAGCCCGACAGCTTCTTCTTCACCTCAACCTCAGTAGTCGGCTGTTAGGAGGAGAGGAAGAATCAAGCACCCATGGAGAGGACATGAACACCATCCCATCTCACCACCGGTGGCCGGCGGAGGGAAGTGCACAACAGCATTGGCAGGAAAAAAGTAGTTTAAAGATCAGAATTTTGGGTTCATTAAAAGAAGGCACGTTTCATTCTTCTCTATCTCAATGCTGGTTTCAGGGGAGGTGTGTGTATGCTGTAAATGCATGCAGGTCTCAGCCAATGTGGGAGCAGTGGTCTACGATAACTGTAACTGCTAGCTGTGTGTGCATGTAATTAGCTCGTCTTGCTTATAAAGTCAATGGTTCGTGGGAAACCTGTGTTGCTTCTGCATGAATGCATTTTCAGTCCTGTCATGCAATAATGGAGGCTTTGTTGCCATTGCAATATAATCATCAGGTCATCTAACATGAACGTCCTCCAAATATTCATAGTCATTTGAACATTACTGTTACGTTCTCAGCCTACTTTCAGAACCATACAACTTATATTGCAACCATCAGGTGAAGACCGTCGTAAAAGATCATAATGGAGGCAGGTAGATCAGAGCCATCCAGTTGTCATGCATGAGCATGCTCCAAGTCAAAGAGAAGGAGAGGAAGTAACAAACATCATAGCATTGTTCTCTACTGGTCTATGTCATGCTGGTTAGCTAACCTAAGGGGCTACGTCTACCATGCTAACTAGAATGACTAAGCATGAATTCACTTAAGTTTAACTGGGAAACGTTTGGAAAACAGAAAGAGTTAAAGACAGACGGGGACGACAGCCCTCCTTTGTTTGTTAAGGGTATAATGGAGGCCTGGTAGAGTAACAGAGTAATGTGGTGTGTTAAACGGTAAACTACTGTAGTGTGTCTGTTTGTGGCTCTACAGTGCCGGTTCCCTCCGTTTCACCCGCCTCTTACTGTAGATCTACCCACACAGGCTAGCAGAGGAGCTGGATTCCTGGAGGAGGAACACATCAACACACTGGAGCATGTTAACTCATCAGGAGAGGCTGTTTGTTAACAAAAACAATGGATTATCACTGGAGTGTGTGGACCTGACCAGGTTTGTGCACTCTGTTGGTTTTGTAACACTCGTGGTTACATTTATCAGACAAAAGGACAAAGAGACCACTCTGATTGACCTAGTTCTATGGCATAACAATCTAGACTCTGAAACGCACCCCAAAATTATTGTTTGTTTTTAATTATTTGAAAAACTAAAAATGTTGAATTTTTCCTTTTCCTTTCCTTTTTCCTTTGCCATCAGATTAACACTCCGTGGTCGCCACTGGCTCGTTCTCTCATGTATATGACGCAAAAACAGAACCTAATACTGTATATGTCATGCACAATAAGCTCATTTTTTTACAATCGTACACAGAAAAATAATCTTATGCTGACTGCCTGAGAACCAGGCGTACGTACTGTACTGACCTATTTTATTTACTTTACTCCGTCTGTCACAACATTTTGGGGATGCAGGCCTTCATTTCTGAATTTGTTATGTTTAGCTGAATAAAAGTGTCTCTCACAGCGTCTTTCTTTGTCCTTTTATATGTTGTAACAAAGGCTCAAGTAACTACAAAACTACTGGTTTGAATATTTACATATATTGTGTATATAATGATGTAAACAGTATGATGTTCTTGTTATAAGGCTAGGCTCATTGAGAACAGTCACTGCCTGTACACTGTCGTGTTGTGTTGTTGTATATGTTGAATGCATAGACTTACTGCCACGTGAACATGTTCAAAACTTTGACATTCACTGTTTCAGTCAAACATGGAAGTCACTGACAGACCCAGTTCTACTGACCAATCAAATAAAGGGTTAACTGAGGTATACATTAACTGACAAAATTTGACTTTTTTTTTCTCCATCCTTTGTCTATAGTCGGAGGGCAGCATACACTGCAGGGGCCGGGGGGAGGAGGTAGGGGGCGCGAGCGCTTAGCCAAGAGATACATACGAACTTGCAAAGATGACAGAGTAGAGGAGAGAGAGCCAGAAAGAAAAGGTTTCGGTCGAGAAGTGGGGCCATGCCTAGATAGGTCTACTCATTGACTTCCTTACACTGTCGTCAGTAGCTGCCTTATCTATTTTCACCTCAGGCAGAAGGCGTCCACCGGGCCCGGGGCCGATGAGGGACACCACGCCATTGCAATCCACCGTGCTGTTCCTCTTGCCGTGGTAGCCGCTGTAGCTCCTCCGCCGGTACGGGCTGAACAGGGAGCCTCGGCGCTCCTCGCACTCCTCGACGGTGCTGTGCTCATCGTCGGCAAATTCGTTCTCTGAACCCATGTCCTTACGGCCTTTGAAGCTGAAGATGCTGCTTTTACTGTTATGGCGGGAGAGGAATGGCGAGCCGGGAATACTGAGGAGGGACTGGATAGAGAGGTGGGGGGGGGGGGGGGGAGGAGGCGAGAGAAGAGGAGAAGTGTTAATGGAGCCCACGGTGGTTTCTGACTTGCGATTGATTGCACCATCATTTTTATGCAGTTTGTCATCAGTCCTGTGGCCTTGTTGAAAGGCAACATCTGTGTGAAATATCATGCAGCCAGAACACATTTCCCAGAGGAGGCATTTTCTGCTGGAGGTGTCACGTGACTTAATAAACATGACGGAAATACATAATTAGGTCAGAGATATCCTACACTGTCAAGGTCACCCACACAGACACAGAAAACCCTTACTCACACACACACTCACTCACACACACACACACACAGCTGAAACATCGATGAGCAGCACATGAGTCATGACATCTCTCAACCTGCTGTTGCCATTGATTGATTATTGATCCCAGTATCATAATATCTGCTCACCATGACAGTGAGCAACACGGAGAGAACATTTTGTTTGGTGAGGACTTCAGCTCAGCGGGGGTCGCTCCCTCTGAAACATTCATTTGACGACTGTGAATTATTGAGCAGCTGGACATGTGCTGCCACAGTCACTGCACTGCACACTCTCTGCAGCAGGAGCACCGTCAAGATGATCAACATCACTTCATGTCAAAGACAAAAAAACAAACAAACAAAAAATCCCAGCGACACTTCTCCCTGCGCTCTTTATTCTATTTATAGAAATGAGGTTTGTAGATGTTGTTTTGTTGACATGCAGAGTTCTTACTGAGCTGAAGTCAGCGGCAGACCTGTGTGCTGCACCACACAGACATAAAGGCACAAAGCATCCGCCCTGAATTGAAGCTAATGCTACAACAGATTGTTCAAAATGCAGGAAAATTTATTTTTTTACTAATATGAAAAAATTTAAATCTTTTCACTACAGAATCATTCATTAATTCATCGTGTACCAGTGAGGGCGCTATTTGTCCATTACAGGTGCAGAAACAAACATCCAGTCACGCTCACACCCACAGTCTATTTGGAGCCAACAGTTGACCCTCACCCCTGCCCTCCAGGGTTTTTTTTGGATTGCGGGAGGAAATCTGACAAAATCCACACACGAATGGGAAGAAAAGGCAAACTCCTCACAGAAACACCAGAGGACCAGACCAACCTAACACTCCTGCCACTGTGTGGCGCACTCTGAACATTTAAAGCTTTCTTGGTGACCTTTATGTCCTGTCATCTCGACCTTCCCTGGGCCTGAGGAGGAAACGCTGTCTATGAGACAAGATCGGGGTAAAAACCATCGTATCCATGTCGCCTCCTGTCTCCAGTGTCCAGTGGGTAAAACTCATGGAGCTCATCACTTCAGCTCCTTCTCCAAGTCCCAAGGATCAACACAGAATTTGGGTGGATTTGTTTCTGCTCTGGACTTGTAAAACAACTAAACCCAAGAAATTCTGTTTCACTTATCATAGTTATTATGTACTAAGATTTGTGTTTTCCTGTTACAAAATAAAAAACTGCTCTCCTCACCTGGTTCATGATGGAAGACTTTCGACCCAGACGGTTGTCAGGGAAACGGAACCGGCTCCTCTTGCTGCCGTCGTCAGACTCCGACTTGACAAACTTCTCGCTGTCACCTTTCTCCTTCTCCTGCTCTTTCTGCCGCCACTTCTTCTTACGGTTGCGCCGCTCTTTGGCACTCTTGGAGCTCAGTTTGGACATCTCGGACGAACTGCACGAGAGACGTCCTCCTCCTTCATCCTCCGCGGCGTCTTCCGACACGGTTCCCGCAGAGGTGGCCATGGCGGCGGTCTGGGGCGAACAACACACGAGTCCAGTCAGAAAGAACAGAGAACAAACGGATGTCGGATAAAAGTTCAGCAGCATCACGAGGAGCACACACCTGGGCGTCTTCCTGTTGTTTTTTAAGCTGCTCCAGCATAGCCTTGAACTCCTCCTCCTTCTGAGCGGCCTCCTCCATTGTGGCTTGGTTCTGCTCCTCATAAGCCATGGCTACCACAGCCAGGATCAGATTGACCAGGTAGAAAGAACCCACGAAGATCACCAGAACAAAGAAGATCATGTAGGTCTTTCCAGCTGCCCTGAGGGTCTGTGGAGACGGAGGAGAAGTTTTTAATCTAATGATTGATGACTTCTTTATGCTCTTTATTTTCATAATAAGTTAAAGTTCTTGTACTTGTACTTTTAAATACATTGACCTGACATTAAAGAGAGTATCTAGTATTTACTATTGTGTAACTGACTCATATGATGAGACTGGAACTGACGTCATGGATTAGAAAAGAAAATATATATTGTTAGAAAAAACTGCAGGTATTTTGAATTTCTCCTTTTTTTCACTTCATAAAAGTCGTCCTGTTCTCATGAACATCCTGAGCGTGCGCTCAAACCCATGACGTTCATCAAGGATTCTGCAAAATATGCATTTCAACCGGTTTTTGTTTGTCATTACACAGACAAAACAGAAAGTGAGGAGTTGACTGTGACTGTGACGCAGTCTCCAGCAGCACAGCACAGCAGGAGCAGAACATTCCGGATGAAACATCTTGAGAAAACTGCTCCCTAAGTGTAATAATGTGAAGGCGACCTCCATTTTAATGCAGGTGGATAAAAGGCTGCTGATGAACGGAGAATTTCTTTTTTTTTTTTTACACCAGACGCTGCATTTTTAGCCACTTCCTCCTCTTCTTGGCGACCGGCACCTTCTACGGTGCAGTAGGAGCACAGCACCAGGGGAAACGTCCTGGACCGGGGATGTCAAAGTCCTGACACATTAATTGTGAATGTAGTTGACATGTAGTGTTAAGAAATGAAGAAAATAAACCAGTACCAGTGGAGCAGGACACAGGTCAGGCTGTTGAACCCTGCTGCTGTTTGGAGTTTTAGATCCGAGGTTTATTTTCTAGGGGTCTTTTGACAGGAAGTATTAACATTGTTCTCACCAGCATGTAAAGGTTTTCCCAGAAGTCCTGTGTCATGAGTCGGAAGAGAGCCAGGAAGGCCCAGCCGAAGCTGTCAAAGCTGGTGTAGCCGTAGTTTGGATTCCTCCCAGCTTTCATGCAGGTGTAGCCTTCAGGACAGCGGCTGAAGGTGGGGTTAACAAAAAAAACAAAAAAAAAAACAACATGAGGAGATATATTTATTAACACAGATTTTAAAACTCATCAAAAGCTCAAACTGATGAGAAGATTTAGACGAAGTAAGAAAGTCAACTCACCCAGAGTCAGAGCTGTTCCCACAGAGAAGAGCATCGACCTGGCCAGGCAGGAAGTAAAAGTTTTCTGAAGAAAAAAACCAAAACAAAAATGACACCATGATCAGAAATTCCAAACCCAAAATAGACTGGATATTTTTTTTGTCCTCTTTAACCGGTGCCAGTTTTAGCATATGGTCTGACTCTGACGTCACCCCCGCTGCCAGGTCGTCTTTGGCAGAGGTCTGCACTCACCCTTGTTCATGATGTACTCGTTCCAGTCGAAGCCCTTGCTGCCGTTGGCCAGACTGGACTCGGTGATGTTGATGGGCCAGAACACACACTTGTGGCGCAGGTTGCCCATGAAGAGTTGGAGGCCGATGAGGGCGAAGACGCTCAGGCAGAAGACGGTGAGGATCATCACATCCGAGAGCTTCTTCACAGACTGGATCAGGGCGCCAACGATGGTCTTCAGGCCTGGAGAGCAGCCACACATGTGGGTACACAAACCTGGGAGTATCTGCTGTGTCCACCCCCACTACCACTAATGAATGGTGGGTGTTTTATTATTTTTAAATTCATAAATCTCATTGAGAAATAATTGAATTTAGCTGGAATTTACAACACTGAGTCAATATATTATATGGAGTTTAGAACGATATATTTGTCAAAACAATTCTATTTCATTTGAAAGCTGTGGTAAAAACTGATTTAAAAAAATATGTGTAGCAGTTTATATATTTAGCAAAGGTAGTAATACATTTTGGACAAAACTGACAAATTACATAAATGACATCTCTAGTAACAGAACAAACAGGAAATATTTACAAGCCTTTCCGCTCTTTTTATATATATATATATATATATATATTTTAGTATTTCTTTTTCTTAGCCAATCACAGATCATGTAACAAAAAAGAGGGGGAAGACTGTGGAAAAGTGAGAGGAAATCCATAAGAAAGAGCGCACAGCAGGGGGAAAACACATGCAGGTCATTTAAACTCCAAGGCTGAACGGAAACAGTTCAATGCCGGTGCCGCGGAGGGCACTTTCTTGAACTGTTTTGTATAAGGTGTCAATAGGAAAGCACTGACTCCCCATACCGCGACCCTGCAGTCTGTCTGAACCACAGTTTGACTCAAGACAAAATCAGTTTACCTTACAGACCGGCATCTCTGTGGCAGTGCTCGAGGTCCTAGACGAGCTCAAACACAGAAGCTGAGTGACCCGCACCCACTTCTGTGTTTGGCATCTACAGTACAGATACGGGGCTTTGCCAGTTGCACCTAGTGTACCATCTTGTCAGATATGCTCTAAATCGAGGCTCAGACATTCAGACAATCCCAGTAAAAGCCCCACTTGCTTGGCAGAATCAGAGAAGAAAGAAAGACTTTCAATTTGAAATCAAAGCAAATCATCTGATCAGCTGAGTATATTTTATATCCAATATATCCATCAATCCTGGAAGCACTCGGAGAACATACTCTCACTTGACAAACTAAAGTTTGTTTGCAATATGTGATTAGTTTGCTTTTTGGCAGTGAGTTAGACGAGAGCCAATCACATCACCATCCTTAGACCTGTCCAATAAAATCAATGCTTTGGCCTGGCTTAGTTTAAACATGAAGCAGTACTTAAAAAATTATTCATATATATATTTTTAAAAATAGAACTAAATGTGAATCATGGAACATTTTGATGACCATGAAGACTGACCAATAGGAGTCTGCCGCTAACATTTTGTATGAACGTGCATTTTCCTCTTACTACTATAAACCTGAGTGCAGCAAATTGTCCGTATGTAAATTGTGTGTTTAATTTGTAACGTCCCATCTATTTTCTACTAAATGGGATTTCAGTAACTTGATTAAAAATAAATATTTTGAAACCAAGTTAATTTAAATGTTGAAGTGATGGCGGCACAAAATGACATCATCATCTTAAAAAATGGCTTAATACCTACATGAGGGAACAAAATAATTCAGCATTTACCAACACATTCCTGTCGACAACTCTCGGCCAAAAGGCTAACTACGTCACACAGACTATCTCTGAAGTGTCCACAGTGGTACTCCTGAGGACACAGGACATCTGCTCAACGTCTTTTATCAATAGGTGAATAGATGTGCGGTCAGCAGCACTTTAGAATAGGTCAAGAGGTTATTGAACCGTCCCATCTGTGTCCCCCACCTCAACAATGTGAACGAGCTGTTCCTTTTCCTGTGTGCTTTATCATTCAATCAGGTCAGAAAAAACGGAGGAAAGGAAAATCAATAATCAAATTAAAAACAAAAAGAGGGCAAATCAAACTTTCAATGCCATTTGTCAGCCAAGCTCTTAAAGGCTAATATTGTAAAAGCAAGTGACTGAGAAGCATCATGCAGCGTAAGAGGTATGTTCACAAAGTAGGCTTGGCAGTCTTCATACATAAGTAATAGCTGTGTGTTCTTCCCTCTCTCTCCCTCTCCCTCTCTCTCTCTCTCCCTCTCTCTAAGAGCAAGACCATTACGATCATGTGAACGTCACCACATACCAGGTTTGAGTTTGAGCCAAAAACAAAAACAAGAACAAACATCTCCAGATCTCCAGTTTCCAATTCAATATTTGGCTGAAATTGGGCCACATCTTGAATGGATTTTTAAAAATACATTTTGTAATCTGTAATCTGTATTAACTGAGACAAAACGATGTATAGATTTGTACTAATACAAAGATAGAGAATGCTGTGTAGAAGTGTTTTGAACCTATTGGTCAGACTGTAGACACAGCTGCCCTGACAGATGGGTGTGTTACTGAGGCTGCACAACTGTTGGATGGTCCTAGAGGAGACTGCAAAGCCTATCAAAAATGTATTAGTACCATTTTTGATCATTTTAGAGGAGAAATAAAAAATTCAAACAAAATGTCTCCAATTCTCTGGTTAAATATCTTAAATCATAATCCTTATCATCATAATAATAGTGAGTAGAAAAGAAAGGGTGAGAGGATCAGCCTTAGTGTTTAAACTGAGTCTCACCTGGAATGACAGAGATAGTTTTCAATGCTCGGAGAACTCTGAATGTTCTCAGCGCAGATACATTGCCCAGGTCCACAAACTCTGTTATATATCTGAAATAGGGGAAGGATCACACACAGAACAAACACGATGACAAAAACCACACACGCCAAGAGCACAACACCACCGAACCAGGAGGAAACGACGCCACTCACAGAGCCTGTCCACTGAGGAGAAGGGTGGAAGGAAAAAAATAGGAAAGAAAGACACACACGGCTAACACCGACCCCGCCCCACCGTCCCCACCCCCTTCCTGTCTTACCTGGAATTACAGAAATTGTTTTCAATGCCCTCAACACCCTGAACGTTCGCAGAGCTGAGACATTGCCTAGGTTTACAAACTCTGTTATATACCTGCAGGATCAAACCACAGTTACAACAGCTTGTTATTTACATGCAGATGTGAGGTAACAACATTGACTCACACACAGATGGGGGGCGCCACAGTGCAGGGCCATGTTGTTTCACGTGGGACTGATCCGTTTTAGGGTTAGTGTATTTGCTCACATGGGAGCGATGTTGAGTTACTGCATGATTTTTTCCCCCAGCGCTTCTCAAATGATTACGATCACTTAACTTTCACACTAGTCTATGAGTTTTTCGGGCAAACCTTGAATTCACACGTCATGTCATCGTCCGTACTAGTTTAACTGCCCTCTGTTTGCATTTTCTCTTTTATTCCTTTTCCTTTTGCAAATTTCTATTTAGGGTGAAGTTCAAAACAGAACAAATAGGTGGCAGTACTGAAGCTCAAAGACGCTGAGCTTGAGTTCTAAACCTCTTATTTATAATTAATGCTGACAGTAAGACTTACCAAGGAGGGTTCGACTCCTGCTGGCTTTGACGTGTACTAATTATATTCAGTTAGAAATAATATCTAGTTTTTGAAGCAAAACTTGTGAAAAAGACTGAATTACAGATTACAAATGGTCAAAGTTGCACAAAGTTTTGCCTAGGGGGCGCTATGGTCAATATAAGGTATCAACAAGAAGCTATGATCTACGGTATTATGCAACCAAATTTATCTAGGAATTGATTCAGGAGCCACCATTTGAGAAACACTGATTTAGTCAATGTAGAGATGAGATAGAGGGCCTTATACTGGATGTGCAGGATCCGGCAGATTTGAGTAAGAAAAGCTGAATGAAAAGGAGATTTAGGTCAGAAAGAAGACAGAGATCAGAGGAGGGGATGAGGGTGGAGTTGAAGAGGTCACAGATTGTCAGATGAAAACCTTCGATTTCCACAGAGAAAGAAGCAGAGAAGTCTCAGATGAAGGAAACACGTGAGATGAGTTATTAGACAGATGACAGGTGATAAGAAAGAACCACAGATGAACAATCGTCATCATCACTACACAGTACACTTCACTTCCTTTCCCCACCTATTGTATCGAAACAATACCCTGCAGATGAGCTCATTATACGTCACCATCAGTCACTTGATGTCAAAAAAACAATACTTACGCCATGGAAATGACCATGAAATCCAGCCAGTTCCATGGATCTCTAAGGAATGTAAAATCGTCTATACAGAATCCTCGCGCCGTGATTTTTACAAGAGACTCAAACGTATAAATTCCTGTGAATGTGTACCTGTAAGACAAAAGTGTTGGAAGAATGAGTTCAGTGTTGCAGAAAGGGACAAAAAGAAATCACAATAAGAGTTTCACACTGTCTTCTCTGGACATATTTTCACAATTTTTCACACTAGCCTGCTGCCATTTCTGTTGATTTTGATTGAAAAAGTAAAATGTTGGATAAATCCGTGCCTTTGTTATGCAAGTGGACCAATGGATGGACCATTTATTATAGACAGACTGTGGTTTAACCATACATTTCATATAAGAGTAGCATGTTAGCTTAGCAGTGCTCTGAATTAAATGACACCACTATTAGGCCAAGGCAGTATTGTGACAAGGCTAATATGCTAACATTTATATCCCTGCATGCACTGTGTGTGTGTATGTGAGTTAACAAACAGAATATCCAAAACAGGAATGTGTGTTTGTTGTCCAACATGAGGTTTAATACCACAGCAGGGTCAGGTCGCAGTCTAATCCCACGTCTTTCTATGATTCTCCTGTGTGAGGACATCTGCAGTTTATGGCAGGACTATCGTACTCCATTGTTATGCAGATGACGAGGAGTTGTTCCTCCAAATCAGATCCATGCACCCCATTGGCCGAGGCCTGTCTCTACATATTATCTCTTTTATCCATGTGCGGAGCTTTCTCATATCATGCATAAAATACATTACCAAATGTGTACTTACTCTACTTGTTTCGACCACTCGGGAGGATCACTAAAGGTCATGAATATACAGTTGGTCAAGATAGTACACATAATGATCATGCTGAAAAGAGTGAAGCAGCAGGTTAAGGAAAATGTGTGTAACATGAGTAATCACAAACATCACAAAGTTTTAAACATCTACAGTTGCTAGGTCTGTAAAATCTGTGGACACTGCACATGACCTCGCCTTTTCTTGAATTTCCCTTTCATTTTCCTCTAAACAGGATCACTAATGACAGTAATGGCTGTTGTAGGGATTTGTTTGCTTTAAAATTAGACTGAGGTTCACAGTTTTAGCCTGTGCTAAGTCCTGACCAGCTCAGTCATTTTAGTCAGCTGTGTGTCGGAGTCCGTTGGACGTTTCAGTGGTCAACCATAATGGACTTTTGGAGGAGGTCTCATTCACTGATTAGGATGACTCATTTGTGTAAGCCATTACTTGGATTAAATGAGAAAATGGCCGCTGCTGGACTTCCTGTCTGCTCTTCCATGTAAGGTACCTCCACTAACCCCTCCCCCCCCACCATCACCATCCTGACTGTATAAAAGTGAGGATCTGTAGCTTTTTCTGCAGCGACAGTCACAGTTTAACAACACTGGGTGAAAGGATATGAATGTATCAAAATTTTAATAGCTATTCGCCTAACTGGATTAAAAGGACTTATGAAGTACAAGGCAGGTGTGGCACTAAAACGGAAGATTGTCTTCCCTTTGTTTAGCACTATAAATGTCTGTGGAGAGAACAGAGAGAAGAGACAGAGACAAGAAGGTTAGTAGACGATCTCAGGTCGAAACGTACAAGACAGAATTTGTTATAAACAAATAACTCATATGAAGCGTCAGTATACTGGTTAAATACAGTAGTACAGCACAGAACACAACACAAGCTAAGCTAATAAATAAAAGATCACGTGCGGCGTGCCCTTTGTGTCTGGTCTAATCTGCAGAAATGAGTTTGAAAATGGCTGCCTGGATGTTTCTAACGTCGGCGTGTTGTCCCAGTCACTCAGTTCAATCCTGCTCTCCGTGGTTTTGGTGGGTTTTTTCTTTTTTTTTTTGAAAGAAGGAAACGTACAAAACAGAGAGGAAGCGACGAGCCTCTGTGGAAAACCTCATAATTGTTTAAATAAAACATTTGCTTGAAACTTTAATGAGACTCCGTGCATTTGCACAAGTGATACTGGCCCGTGTGCTTTTAACAAGGCAGCCCTCACTGCATTAAGCTCTGCACAGTTACCAGCTCAGACCTGAGGCCTGGAGACAGCGGTCCACTAACCCCTGAGGAGGAGGAGGAAGAGGAGGAGGAAGAGGAGGAGGAGGGAGTGGAGGAGGAGGAGGAAGTGGAAAGGTGTACAGTAAAAGACCTCATGTTGAGGTCACGTGACCGTGACGTGTAGTGGCAGCTGCACATGTGAGATGATGATGATGATGACAACAATGTAAACATCCAATTTGGGAACAGGAAGTAGAGACAGAGAGAGAGGGTGCTGCACTGAAGAAGGTAAAAAAAAATCACCAATTCTCTTCAGTCATTATCCTGTGCTGTAAGTCACAGTACAATATAAATGTACGAGTATCTGATGGAAATCTTTCCAGTCACTGACACACTTGTCAAATGTCCCAGTTTCCAGTTAAACCAGTGGTTCTCAACACTAGGGGGAGGAGGGAGTAAGACAAGACACACACACAAGACACACACCCGACTCAGGGTTTGGTGAATGGGGTTCAGTTCCTCCAACCACTGTGTTAGACACAAACTTCACACATGGTGATCGTGGTGGGACCAGTGACCAAGACACATACATGAGCTGGACCCTGAGTCCGTGTGGGAACAGAAATGAGCATCTTATGTTGCCATACAGTACAGCACACACACGTACACACACACACACACGTACAGCTGCCATATACAGTATGTGGGAATTTTGTAACGCATGACTAAAGTGCAGCAAAGCTACTGAAAATTTCATAATCCAGAGCAGAGGAGAGGCAGAACACAAGGAGAGGGTGAACGAGGCAAGAGAGAGAGAGAGAGAGAGAGAGGGTGGGGTGGGCCATCATCAGGCTGTGGTAGTCATTCAAAGTAGCTCTTCATTCAGCCCTGGTGCTAAATGGATATTTGACTTTTTTATATGTTTCCTCTTTGAACTTACACATTTATAAAATAAAAATGAACCCATGTTTTTTGTTTTTTTTGGGGTTTTTTTGGCAGTTTTGTGATGTAGTTCCAGGAATCCTATTCTGCCTGTCCCTCCATCAGGGGTCGCCAAAGCAGAGGTTTGCACAGTGATTTGGCAGTTTTTACACCGGATGCCCTTCCTGACCCACCCAACCAGGGATTTGGAGACTCGGTGGTACTGAACCTGGAGGACATCATACTGAGCTCATCCTCCTCATTAGAACTATAAAGTCAGGGGCCGTTTGTAAAGACCCCCAGAGTATGTCCATTCAGGACCACTGTCCTGACCTTCACAGGTCGACCTCAAGGACGTTATGTTGGAGTGGATATATTTTAGAAATGTCTATTTTTACACCTCCAGATTTTCCAAGAAAAACACATTTTGCTGGGTATGGCTGCAGCAGAAGGTGAGGACGTGTTCATGCATCCCCGCACATGTCGCCCACTTCATCCATGTCCTCATTTCTCTCCTCCTCCTCCCTCCCTCCTGCCTCCCTCCCTCTCATTGTCTTCTTATTATACTTTCTTTAATTATACCCACGTTCTTGTACATTGGCAGCGAGCTGGACCAGGTCTGGATCGGTTCTGCATGGTACCGACCTGATACATAGACGCGTCATCCCTCGGCCCGCCGGCCGGCCCTCTGTCATAGTTATTGCCCCATCTCGAGTGCCGTCGGTGAAGATTTGTGATCAGGGCCACGGACAGCTTTCTTTAACAGTTACCGCTGCCACGGCACGTACACAGAACGGGGCGTCGGTGACAAAGACATACAGAGAGGGACGTTCTATCAAGGTCACCACCTGATCTGACGTCACAGCTGTTACAGCTCCAAGATTCAAAGCAGCAATTGGCTCCCTCTGGCATCAGGACGGGACAAGATCGAGGGCCATAATTAGATTTGCCTGAAGCTGAGAGCTGACGGGGCCGCTGCAGGAGGAGGAGGAGGAACAGAGGAGCCCACGTCTCTCACATAACAAATAAAGGACACGTGTGACATTAGGAGACAAGTGAGCCACGAGCTGGAGGAGAGAATTTACCAACAATCTCTCCTGATCCTCGTAAACCAAACTGGTGTGTTACGTAACGGTCGGCAGCAGATGAACGGCATGAAAACGAGAAGGTCTGAGAAAGATGGAGGGACAGAGAGGTGCATCCTGGGAAATATATACAACATTTACACAGCTAAAGGGCACTATTTTGTGTCTGGAGCAGGTCAACTGTACGGTCGACCATAGAATTCCACAAGTTTGTCATTGTAATACACATGTCAATCAAAACGTGGATAAACCTGAACATCCTGATGTAACAGTGACATCAGTTCAGCTTCATTCTACTGAAATGAAGAAAATGAAGCTGATTACATCACAACTGATCCAGTAGTGGTCTTAGTAGTTTTATTTAGTAAGTACCGTGTTGAAGATGTAAGATTCATACAACTAAGTTATTAAACCTGCAAGAGCAGTAGCAGCTCAACTGTTCTGTCTTTCAGAATGTGCTAATGTCGGGAACATCTTAAAAATGTCTCTAAAAAAATCCTACGGTACAACGCCAAAGAACAAAGTCATAAAAAGTATATTAAAGAAGTGCAGTGACCTTCTGGTTCAAATTTAGTCCCAGTCGACTTCAATCAGTATTAAAGCCTGGCCTGATTAGTTGAACACAGCCCTCATATACTCACAGGAATTGAAGAAAGACACACAGACCTTCTTAAAGGGTCTTGCTTTTTTTCTTTGTTTTTCACAGCCATCTGCCGCCACCTAATGGAGGAGTATTTACCGATTCTATCTGTCATTGTTGCATACAAGATGAAAACAAATTATTTGAAGTAAATAAATAATAATTTTCAGAGCAGTTAAAACTGGATCAGTTTCACAGACACATCACAGCAGAGCAACTCCCAAATATCACTCCAGGTCTCAGCGCACGTAAACACTACTTCAAGGTACAAAACAGAGTGCATTTTGGGAACACATTAGACGCAACCTGAGAAAATTCTGTGGTAAAAAAACAGTCTCTGGTATCACTGTCTCGATTCTGAGTCACAAGTCTAGTCCAGCTCAGAGTTTTGGATTACAGGTCCACGCCAAGCTGATAGTCAGAGACTCTCAAGGTCACGTCGTTATCAGAGATGACAGAAACCCCCAGAGAGACACATGTCTCCTCTAAGACAGCCGTCCTCACAGTCTGCTGCTGCCCCTTCATCTGCTGCCAAAGATTAATTTTTGGTACAATTAGAAAACTCCGTCGACTGGAACCACAGCCTTTCCACGGTTACCGTGGCTGACCTTTTCCCCAAAGCCCCGCCAGCACGGCCGTGATGCGGGCGTCCCGCACACACACAACCGCTCAGGTTTTAGGTTTGACTCTGCGACTGAACAGAAAAGTCCTCCAGGAGGAAACGTAATTATTTCGTACAACGTCATCACAAAATGAGACAACTTTAATATCCGTCCACCGGAGGGCAACGCACCACTGGACCTGCTTTGTTCCAGTCATGACTTATGACTCATCAGTACGTTGTGATGATGATGTCAAAGTGACATCAGGAGACGACTCATTTACTGAGGATTGTGGGAAACGTCGACAAGGTCAGTGTGTATGAGATCAGCAAAAAATCATCAACAGTTTATTCTGCTCTTCACCTGATATATAATATAATACTCAATATACTACATATACTACTATGTATATGGAAAGTACTTTTTCCTAGTCATATTTTTTAGGGCTTGAGAGTTTGGGCGACTGAGAGACGGGGACAAACACCTCTGGTGGATTAAAGCAGAACCACAGTTAGAAACAACCCTCGGGTGAAGCAGCACTGATCGTTGACATGGTGGTGGTGGGGGGGTCATTTGAAATCTTCCTGTGTACATATATACATATAGAAATACAGTTGACTTGTCTGGATTCTAAACATCATCTTCCTTTCTGGCCCAGACCAGGATGTGAGCATGAAGTGGCCCACATGGTCAGTAAGATGAGCCTTTACCAACAAACTACAGGAATCCTTGACCAAACATTCGACCTAAATCTAAAGACTAATTCTGACTGTGGTCAGCCTACGACCCAGATGTGGCAAAGAGAAGCGCGTCCACATTTCATGATCTATGTGGGCCAGATAGAAGTTCTGTACCAGGCTCATCTGGAACATAAATATGTAAAACCTACTTCAGTGTGTGACTCACTTTTTGAGTGTTCAGGTAGTATGGGTCCAGATCCTCCAGTGGTACCGCCACCATTCCTCGAGGGGTGTCCCCGTAGATGTAGGGCAGACTCTTCCCAGCCTCCAGATCGCTGTTGGGCCTGGGCTTGTTCTCGTCATCATCGTCGCGGTAGCTGCTGTCCTGCTTGGGCGGCTTCCTCTTCTTCTCTTCATTGATGCGCTGCTCAAGAGCCACCAAAGATTCCACATTAAACTTCTTGAAGCTATCAGGTCCTGGCGGTGCAAGAAGGGGTGCAGCCATGTTTTCATCCTGCAGCTACTTTAGGTCTTTAGGTTTGTACCATCCACGTTAGCAGCTCTGCAGGAGACAACAAAAAAGAATGGTCAGCAGTCAGAGCTTTTCATTTTGTTTGTATGGTGTATTTACGTCATTGAAAAGGCAAGGTAACCATGGGAGATCGTGTCCAAGTAATAAACCATTTTTCTGTCTGGAAAAATAATAAAGATAATTACTATAAAAACAACTCGTTCTGTCATTAATACAAACAGAGCAGTAACCAGAGTGCATGACGAAGTGGCTGCCGATCAGTTGTGACATCATCGGTAAAATGCCTCTCCAGTTTTCATGTCTGTGAGACTTCTTTCTGTGATTTTTGTTTGGGCTTCAAAAGTTAAAATTGGGATTAATTTTATTCTATTTTTTCTTTCCTTTTCTTAAAAAAAATGGATAACTTCAATATACTGTAGTACAGCTGCTTTCTTTGACATAGACAGGGTCAAATGGACGTAAAATATTTGATATTTTGACTCTAACTTCCAGTTCATTATATCCATCCTCGGGCAGTAATTAAAGACGTGTTCCAACAGTCCATTAAACTGACAATTATTTTGGATTGATTTACTTGTTTGGTCGATAAAAGGCAGAGAAAAATACCAAAGCATCAAAAGGATAATGTAATCAAATATTTGTAGGGGAATTAAAAAACCTTAGTTTCAGTGTCAGAGTGGAAACAGTATCAAAACATGAAGTCGACGGTTGATTGGTCAGAGATTAAATCAACTGTTACAGTTCTGTTACATCATCTCTGTGAGAAGCGTCTGCTGCAGCCGATCAATAACTGAATTAATTACCAATTAAGATGCAGGAATTTTAGGGAACGACCAGGTGGAACTACGTCTTTACTCCTGCAGGGGGTGCGATCAACACAATTTCTCCCAGTCAATGAAGTTAGCACTTCAATAAAACAATACGGTTTATGAAGGATGATGATGTCAGGCGCGATCAACACAATTTCTCCCAGTCAATTAAGTTAGCACTTCAATAAAACAATATGGTTTATGTATGATGATGATGATGTCAGGGTTAAAAATAACTAGAAAGATATAAAGATATTCTCTAAAGAGTTTAGGCCTCTGAATAATCATCAAGCGGACACGATGAGGTCTGGGTGCCTTAGCTTGGTTAACCATCGCAAAAAGCACCACCTGATACATACTGTAGAGCTGTACGCTCTGTGATGCCCACTACATTCAGTGCTTCTGAACCTGTTTTGTGACAAAAATAAAATAAAATGTTAACAGCAGTTTTACCCGTCGTTTTAGTCGAAGCTGATGAGCTAAAAGTCACGGAGCTCAGTTGACATAAACACTGCAGTAAGTTATGGTAGTTGTTAAAATGATTAACTAGGAATGCAAAATCTGATCTGCCGATTTACAGCCGGAAAACAGACTGTGATTTTTTTTTATGGCTTTATATCGACAACAAGAGCTGGTTGTTGTTGTTAATCTCTGGGCCTGTAGTCACCAACATCCTGTTCTCTACAGAGTCAGGTGGATTCATCAAGCTTGTCTGAATCACAGGGCCCGTCACTCTCCTGCTGCTCCCCTCTTGCATAACATCCGTGTTAAACATGCTCGATGTGTAAAAAAAAAAAAATCACCCAGGAAGACTGTGGTCTGTGTGTGTGTGTGCATATGTGTGTGTGTGTGAAAGAGAGAGACAGTGTAGAGAGAGAACGGTGGGGGTGCAGCCTGTGAACCAGTACGTCTGATTTAAAATGGACCCTGGAAGCTCCCGGAGCCCGAGCCTTCTGCTGCTCTGCTGGAGCTGTCCGTGTCAGCACCACACACACACGGACACACGAGGGCGTCAAAACCCACAGACACAGCCTTGGATGAACAGAGCATCACGAGGGGAAATGAGACGAAAATATGATTTTTTATTTTTTTTTAAATGCAGCAGGCCTTCACCTCCTCCTCCTCCTCCAGGCCTGCTGCAGTTTATCATCCTCTCCTTCTCTTCTCTTATTAACTCGAGCTGACAACTAACGTCTTGTTGTCTCTCTTGTCTCACGGTGGCCACATACTGTATCTATCACGGCGGTGCAGTCATTTCCAAAGGGGGAAAAAAACCCTGCACCTTCTGGTAACTTCTCAGTCACGTCCACCGGCTCTCAATGGCAGCGGTGTTTGTACAGATGATTATATACAAACGGTCACTGTCTGTGTCTCTACGGCAGATGTCAGGATATTACTGAATGAATCTTTGCTCTGGAACATAAAGAAAGCTGGTTGCTCCACTGCAGAGCGGTGGCCACCACGGCTACACTGCTGCAGTGCTTGGTTCCCATGTTGAAAATTGCCACGCTGAGGTAAAACGCGATCGAACGGTTTTGGTCTGAAACACAATAGAAATGTCGACGGATGACAACAGAACCCCGAACTGGGCCTCAGCCTTGACAACCACTCTGATGTCAAGCCTTTCTGGGATGTGTTTCTGTGATGGGGTTTTTTTTGCGCGTTGCCTCGCATGATCTGCACCACACCCGTGGAGCCATGTCGACTGCCAAATCAATACGGGCTGCATCTGTACACACACAAGGCAGCCCCAGAATGTGGCACTAACAGCGGCAAGAAAATAAAAGCCAGTCCGTAAGTGAAGGTGAAACAGCAGCGTGACAACAGAACCACAGCCAACATCACCCCGGGGAATGAGCATTTCTACCTACTGATGGTGGTGATGGGAGCTGGATGAGGCTGGCGGTACTCACATAGGATCAGCATCTTTGCCCAACACATCGTCCTGTCAGTGATCGGTATAAAAAACCCAAAACAGAGACTGAAACATAAAACATAAGATAAAAAAAAAAGTTTGGTTTTTGTGTCTTATTCTGTGGCCGGTTCAGTCAGACGGCGCCCTACCTGAAGCCTAACCTATTCGAGGCGCATTTTCTCCCGCAAAGATCAGATCCCTGCCTCTGACATTTTCACGAAAAAAAAGGTAAATCCAGCGTCAATCCCGAGCCATGGATGTGAAACGACTGATAAATCGGGTTTCCTCGGCTCCAGTCCAGCTGACAGATGCTCAGCAACGGCAGACACCCTCTTCCATCCCGCTCCAAAAAAAAGGTGGCAGCGGTGTGCAGCTCTGCGACATTAACGCAAGGAAACGGACGCAAAGAAAACCTCCCCTCACCCAACAACACGCGCAGATCGCTGTCACACGATGCCAAAAAGCAGGAATACTCACTTTGCAAGCGTTAGAAGGAATCCAGAGCCGACTGGCAGGACTGCAGATGTGGAGCAGATTGGGGAGAAACTGCGGTTGTCGCCATATTGTTGCTGCTATCTCCCCCCTCAGCTTCCCTGCATAATTGATGACTCTCAGCAAAATGTGAGGGAGTGTCGGCAAGTGCGTTTCACCAAATCGTAAAGGTCATTTAGGCCTGCAGCCTCCAAAGACCGGAGAGTGGACCACAAAGGAGAAAGGGGAGAGAGAGAGAGGAGGGGGGAGAGAAAGGGAGGCTGCAGGAATCAGTGCCGAGGCTGCACCAGACCCTGGACACAAAACTGCCTCAAGATCATTTCACACCAAATGAAAGAAAAGGAGAGCGGCCCGGCAGTGGGCCGAGTTTGTCAGTGCAGGCATTTCCACAGGGCTGTAGGCACCAGTGTATCTGTAGGGATATGTGTGCCTGACTATATATACATATACACACTACACACATATATAATATACATGTATAAATATATGTATATATGTACATATATAGAGGGGATTACATAAAGATTTGCTGAAGTTGTCTAAGGGATTTTCCAAATCTATTAGGAACACAGGGGCGTGCACTGACGGACCACGTCAAAAAGGCTCCTCACGAATATTTATTAATAACCACTTTGTTTCAAGTGTTTTTTAATGTATTTAGGGAACATGGGAAATCCATATGTTTGGGGTTTTTTTTACTTTTGTTTAATTAAAATAATATATTTTAGCATTTAAAACAAACATGTGAAACTGGGAACTCAGCAAAGACTTCACAGCATGAACGGATATTTATATTAGATTTATATATTTGTACAGTCAGAGATGCTACAGAGATGACAACATGTCAGTCATATTAGGGTGAACAGGAGTCTGTGGACAAGACTTTATTATATTATATAATAAAGTATTATTATATTATATTATTATTATATATATTTTTAAGTTTCTACTTATTTGTTTGTTTGTTATTTACCTGTTTTTTTTTTTTTTGTCAGAATCACAGAAGTTTTATGTCTCCTCCTGTGTTCCTCCTTCTCTCCAATAGCATGGCATAAATTTGGGAAAAACACTCATCTGGGTAAAGGAACCCAGAACGGACCGCAGACCAACATTTGACCCACACACACACACACACACTGTATTCACTGTAACTTTGTTAATTTATCTTTACCTGTGTTAAAGTTGTCGTCACAATTTCAAAATAAGGACTAATTTATTAATAAATCCAATTCAAGTCCATACAATGAAATATATCAGTCACATTGTTTCCGTTTTTTCAAATCCGTGTCTTTGACTTTCAGTTCATTCATTTTCTACCTTTTCAAGGTCATCAGGTCCCTGACACCAACCCCTGGACTCCACCCAGGTCAGACCTCCAGTCCGTCACACACGACACAAACAACCGTTCACACGCTGCACATTCAGATCTATGGTCCATCAAGTCAGAGCAAAGACGCTAATCTGCGTGTTTTTGGACTGAGGGAGGAAGGAGGCCGACACACCCACATGGAGAACAGGGACAGAGCTCAGGGATCGACCCTCTGATCCTCAACACGTGACTCCTCATGATGAAACCCAACCTGGTACTTAGGGACTGGGTGGAGTTGAACCCGGCACCTTCAGGTGATAGATGGTACTCTTGTCAGTGCTCAACTCTACCGCCCCCTACTGCTCATCAGTGCTTGCTGCATAAAAAAAATCCAATTCCTTCAAGGCTCCAGTTCATCTGAGACACAAGTCAATCATCAGTAACATTTGCTGTAATATTTCATATATATAAAAAAGAGAAAACGTTGACAAACCATTTTCTATTTATTTGACATGAAACACATCCAGTGACAATGTGACAGTTGTTGTTTAGTCAGACATGTTACAGGTTTATGCACCATTGACTGTTTCAGAGAGTTTCTGCTGCAGCTCCAGATGCATAGTGAACACACAGTCGCTGAGGTATACATGGAGGGCCCTGGGATTTGTGACGTTTGTGTGAAAGACCCAAGAATTCTTTTTTTTTTTTTCATGTTAAATTGCAGTTTGTGCTTAAGATGACTTTGGAGTTTTGAAATGTGCACCAGTCCTGGCTCAGAGACACCTGGCCAGGAAACGCTGAGCTCCATCAGCGTCCTTGATTTTTTTTTTTTTTTGTTGTTCAGATATTTTTCATCAGATCTTGAAACTGATGAAGGGACGACTTAAAAAAAAAGGACGTTTGCATGAAAAAATAATTACAAGAGAAGGAATCCTAGAAGGAAACGATACATTTGAGGGGAAAGTCTCTTAGTGATTAGCACCGATGTCTATTGAAAAGGCTTCGAGGGCAAACGCGAAATCTTTATTGGAGCACGTCAGAGTGAAACGGTGGCAGCAAAGCGGTTTTTAGACAGCAGCTCAGAAACTTCTGTTTGTTATTGTCGATCCTAACAGAGTGCGTGTCCGTCACTGGATGAAGATTCTGTTATTGATGTGCTCTAAGTCAAACCTCCTCTTCTTCTTCCTCTCACTCAGCTGTTTGTGCAGACATTGTGCTGTTTAAAATGCATGATACGTTTATTGATGAAATCTTGATAAAATATATTTTTTAAAAATCCAATTTTAGAGGAAAAGAAATTAAATCAAAAATACAGTGGATGCGACATAAAAAAAGAAGAAAATGAAAAAAAAAAGGTTTAATATTCTGGTCATATTTTCTTACAGAGGACAAACCAGAAAAGCTAGATATCACTGTTAAACTGGGCACACACACACACACACACACACACACACGCATACAGAGTACACACACACTAATAAAAACAAACAGAATGATGTTGGAAAAGTGCACATTGTTCCTGCCAAAATAATCTGAACCTTTTGATGTCAAACCTTTAAGGGAAGAATACAGTCAAGTATGAAACATCAGTCAAGTCTTAGTTCAAATTGTCGCGTTCACATGAACAACAGCAAACACAGGCTGCAGACGTCATCCTGCTCTCATTTCTGCCCAGTATTGACTGCTGTTCATTAAATGTCACTATTTTCGTGTTACATTCAGGAAGAATTGTTCGTCGAAGGTGATGATGAAAAGGAAAATGACTCCAAAATAAAAACAAAAACACAACCCCCTCGTGCCCTCCTGTTAGAAAAGTTTTTTTGTTTTTTTTTTTAACTGACATCTGCTTAAAAACAGACAGCAGCACAGACACTGATGCTGTTATCGGGCTTCATAAGGCTTCATTTTCATATGTTTGAATCTCTTCGTAACTGTAACAGTTTTAATGGTGCCGTTAAAAAAGGCAGAGAATGAGGAACAACACAAAGATTCAAAGTTAGCACCTTGTGTCGGGTCAAGTCAGGGGTCACCTCACCGTCCTGGGGAACATCTGAACGTAAGAGCTTTTTAACCTTAATCTCTGTGATCATCTCCGTTTGATTGCACACCTATTATCAATACTTTACGTTTATCATTACTATCTTTTTTAACTTTAAAATGTGAAGAGATTTTTGGCTGTTTTCCGACAGTATATATATACATACATATATATCCATATATATATATGGATATGTATATCCATATATATACAAACACATATGTACATACATATTTATATATACATATATACACATACATATTTATATGTATACATATACATACATATACTGTATATATAGATGTGTGTACATGTATGTATGTGTTAGAGTGGTGGGACGTTTTAAAAACTCAACATTGAACTCACTTCAGTATATGGCTGATTTATACGACCTGTTCTCTACACACATCTGACCGCTATAAAACTGATGAAGTAAAACTGGACATTCTTTCTTTCTGTGAAGTTCCACGTTCATGTGACGACTCCTGATGACGGTCGGCTTCACTGTGTCTTTGTGCACTGGACTGTAACCTTCTCCACGGTTCTACGGTGGGTTCTCCTCATGCCTTTGTGCTGATGACAACGTCGCCATAATGCAGAGCAGGAAATGTCTGAGAGCACCAGTGGAGTATGACTGTGAACTAACAACAACTACTTATTTGTTATTTGGTTACTTGTTTAACCAAGAAAATGGATTTTTACTGCTTTCATTTGTCGGCGTTCTAAAAGAAAAGGCACAAAAAGAAGTGAGGATGTTCAACGTCCACTGATCCACCGCTGCCATCTGAGCCGTCCTTCTGCTGCATGTGAGACGACTTCTAAATCAGCAAGCACACCCAGACACCAGACAGCTTTTCTCTGCTCTTTTTTGTTTCGAAAATTTCGAATGATCAAAATCTTAATTTCTATCTATGAGATCATCTCCTATTAAAATCACACTGAAAAAAAAAAACAAAAACATGCGCATTGTTGTTTTTTCGTTTGTTTTGTTAAATCCTGCATCAAAAAACTATTCAAGTCATTGTTGGACACGTGTGTGACGGTGTGTGACAGGCCACAGTGCACCCTGCTGGGAAGGTAAGGTGTCAGGTCTGCCCTGTGGGGCTGCACTTGCTGGTGGCACGTTTTAATACTGACGCGGATTTGTTCTCGTGACAGCAGCAGACACGAGGGACGAGGAGGGGCTCACGATGAGGCCGGTGAGACAGGAAGTGGACTCGAGAGGCGTCTGGACTTAGAGGAAAGTGCAAAAGGACAGAGTTCCAGTTCCTCTCAGCAGTTCCAGCCCAACATCCTGCCAATCAGTGATGGAGGAGGTTGAAAGGTGAAACCATGAACACAGAAGGATGAAGAAAAGAATGGAAGGACAGATGATGTTCTTCAATGTAAAAAGGAAATAAAAACATGTCTAATAAAAACAGTAATTTGTGCCATCAGGATGAACAGAGGACTAAAGACAAACTTCCTCCAGGTGACAGCAGAGAAAATCTCAGTGAACCTTGACTGCGGCGGTCGAGCAGGTGGGGGCAGGAAGGAAGCACAATCTCATTCCAGTGCTGGTATTTTTTTTTTACCTGCGTTCCCACGATGTTTGGTGTTTTTAACCTGTGTCTGAGGAGAAACCCCGGGGGGGAGGGAGGGGTCACTGCCGACTGCACCCCCGATTCTCTTCCCCTCACACCTCCCGCCTCAGAGTCTGGCTCAGTGTTCTGCATCAGTTGGAGAAAGGTGGGTGTTCACATGTTGTAGGCCACGTAGATGGGGTCCAGCTGGTCGGCCAGGAAGGAGTCTCGCAGGTGCATCCTCTGCTTCTCTCCTCGGGAGTTTATGGGGATCACGCCGGGGTCCACGATGACCACCACCCCGACGATGAGGTGGTGCTCCTCCAGCACCACGTTGGTGACCAGGGGGACCAGGTCTAAGGCCTCCTGCTCCGAGCCGCTCAGCTCAGCCACCACCACCAGCAGGTTGGTCCATGTAAACACAGCACTGAGGGGACAGAGGACGGGTGAGAGTCATTTACTCTACGGAATATTAAATATTGTTGTTGCTAAAAATTTGAAAAACTCCTGAGATTTTTTTTCTAAATTACAGTCTTATAATATTCTTTATTGGTGTGTGTGTGAGCAAGAGGTTCAGATGACATGAGCAGACAGAGGCTCACCTCTCTGCGATGCTGCGGTGGGCTCGTGACACAGACGTCTCAATGTCAATGGGATGATAACGCAGCCCCCTCAGTTCTAAGGTTTCATCCAGAGAACCGACGACAAACAAGGCATCGTGACGATCTGCAGCAGAAGAAGAAGAACGCACAGGTTGAAACCCCAGTCTGGACCTTGAAGGTCATTGTTCTTTGAATGCGACTGTCCTCTCACCTCCACTAGCGTCCAGCAGCTCCGTCCTCTTAATGAAGCCCAGGTAGCCCGTCCTGGCCCACAGGGTGTGTGGTTCTCCAAAGCTGAGCCGGGTGTTGAAGTGATCTGCCTGCAGGCTCTCCTCCCCGTAGATGGTGTAATAGCCACTGGCACTGTGAGGACTGTTCACCCAGATCTGGAAGGAAGAAGATATTTTCTATTTTTAGTGACGTGTCTAAATGTAGAAACAAACTAGTTCACCCAAAAAAAAAACAAAAAAAAACACTCCTCTAACTCCAGTCCATCTGTCAAACATCAATATAAAAGATTGAAATTCGAAATCTTTTACAGGGAAAAGAGTTTTTTTATCTTTATCCCACAATCCTCTCTGCTCTGACCTCTCCAAGATGGGAGTCTCCCAGAGGACCTCTGGTCTCCGGGTTGACGATGATGACCCTCACTCCAGGCAGGATCTTTGAGGAGAACACAGAGGAGGCTTTAGCTTCAGCTCTGGTACAAACCACTGTTCTTACCTCTGTGGGGGTGTGGTCAGAGTGACCGCCGCACAAATGTCTTCTACTGGACAATAATCAATACTTACAGTTCCTGACTCCATGAGTGGAAGACTCTGTGGCGCTCCTCGCTCCACCAGCCTCACCCTGAGAGACAAACACAGCCATTTCTTAACTTCCTTTCACTCTTTTGATTTGTTATTCAGTGTCAGGTGATAAGTGTGTGTTCTCCACCTGTCGTGACGCAGAGACTTCATGTCCACATAGACGGTGGAAGGATCTGGTCCAGCTGTGCCCTGAGGACAAAGAGAAAAATCAGGTTGGACGTGAAACTTTCAATGATAGAAATACTTTTGCTTTCAATACTGCTATAAAATAAAATATTCATATAAATTAAAGAATTGAAACAAACCAACAGATCAGTGTGAAACCCACCTGCAGACCAATGGCTAAGTTGACCCTGGAGCCAAAAGCAGTACTGACGGCACGTGACGACAGACCGAGGTCTTTGAAGAGCTTGGAGAAGGACTGACTCAGAGCCAGACGAGGTCTCTCCTCTGCCACCACCACACAGCTCCGCACGCACGACAGGTTCAAACCCCGCGCCTGGACAAACACACAACACTCTTAATGATTGCTGCCATTACTGGAAGTGAGGAAAACAAATGAAAGGATGAGCGTGTGTGAGACCTTCAACATTTCCGTCTGCGTGCCCAGGCCTTTGGTGCACAGCTCCATGACAGAGTAGGAGCAGAAGGTGTCTCGAATCTTGTACTGACTGAGCGTGCTCAGCCACAGAGGCAGTGAACTCTCCAGCTCCAGAGGAGGAATAAGGATGGACTGGTGACCTGAGTAAACACTGCAGCACAGACAGGCTCAGTGCAGTGACACTGACACAGGCCTTGGTTTTACAGAAAGACTAGAAGTGACTTTGTAAAAGTTACCTGGAGAGGCACCACAGGACGAAGCCCATGCCACAGTATGGGTCCAGACAGATGGCTATTTGGCGTGAGGAGTAGAGCTCACACTGCAGCTTTATGGAGCGGCACAGGGTACTGATGGCTGCGTGAGACATCTGTCCGGAAATCACGTCAAACACACGTCAGACACCTCAAAGGTTGACTTAATAACGAACATAAACAACAAAGTGTTTACTTTTTTAACAGAAGAATGTGAGCTGACAGAGTTACATGACATATAATCAGTATGAAGGCATCAGATTCACAATCATCTACACAACAAAACATCTAATCAGTTCCTGAGGATAAAGTCATGTTAACTTATATAAAATATGTTGAAAAATCTGTTTTTTTTCCCACCTTGACTCCAGTCAACATTCCTGTGGTGGAAACACTGAAATCCAGGTAAGCCAACATCTCTGCTGTGGGGGGTTTATAGATGTGAGGGGGCCGCTTCCTGGGAAGATCATCTGGAAAAAGCAGGATACAAAGAATTGTTTGGAATTTCTTTGAAAAAAAACCAAAACTTTCCTTTCTGTTGAAGAGAGACAGTAGATGACTGACTGGGGAGAAAAAAACTATACAACTATTGATTATGAGAAAACCTATAAGAAATACAGCGCCGTACCATAGTGTTCAACGATTTTAATAGCTCAAACAGGACACCTAGTGGCCGAATTAGGCAAATATTTTACTTTGCCTCGACCCTGTTAAACCCTGCGGTGTGACTGTGATGTGATCAGATATGAACAGCTTCCTGAACCTGTATCAATGATTGTGGGCCACGTCTTGATGTTGACACTGGCAGCAGCTTCCCTGGACCTGAGGATCCTCATGAGAGGTTGGGTGGTGAGGATGCAGGACGCCTTACTCACCTGTGACACAGAAGAAAAAAAAACACAATTAAGTTGGGTAAAAAAAATTACAATTTCTCACACTATATATATATATATTTTTTTTTTTTCAATTTAATTTCAACTTTTAACCTTTGACAGTGTATTGATTTTTGTAAAATTCATTTTAAAGTAGTGTAAAACAATCGGTTTTCCTATCATCACTATTAGGCACAAAATCACCTCTCGACTCTGAGCAGGAGAATTTGCTAAATATGAGCGAAACTACAACCACTGTGACGACTACTTGCTGCGGTGATGTTGCCCTTGTACTCACGTCGATGATCATGCGGACAGTGGGCAGAGTAGCAGCAAGGTTCTGTGGGTGTGGCGGCCTCACCGTCACAGGGATTACCCCCGCGTATAGGCAGCCATAAAAGGCAGCAATCAGGTCGATACCTGAACAGGGAGAAGACGGTCAGAAACCAAAGTCATTTTGGACAAACGTCTCTGACTGAACGTTCTGTAGGAGCAGGTCTACCTGGAGGATAGAGCAGAACTACATTGTCTCCTGTGTTAAGGCCGCCTCTCTCCATTAAGGTGGCTGTGATTTTTTCTGCTCTCTTGTGCAGCTGAGCACAGGTGGCTGTGCACACTGCTACCCCCTGGTGGAGAAACAGAGAAACTGTAGTAAACATTTCGTATGAACAAAATGGTTAACCAGGTTAATCAGTAGTACTACAGTACACCATACCACATGTAAATACTCTAAGTACGAACACTACGTATAGCTGTGACTAAATAGCTGTGTGTGTGTCTTTTTTTTTTACCTTGGCATTCAGCAGCACATAGAGAACATGATCTGGGTCGGTCTGGGCTCTCCACTGCAGAGCTTCAGAGAGGAACTGGTGCTGAAAGGACAAACAGGACAGAGGCCCAGGTCACATATGTCACTACTTAAACTTTAGGGACGAATTAAATAAATACACTGATATTGAGGTGAAGTAACATCACTGGTATAAATCACATAAAAACTATGAGGATATAGACAGAGAGAAGGCCTGACACAGTCAGACGACCAACACTTCTATCAACATATATATTTAGTCACTTCACTTTGAGAGGAATATGAAAGACTTTTTTAAGGGCACCGGTGATGAGACGCTCTGGGACATTTTTGACCTCACACATACACACAAAAGCACAAAACACCAGTGTAGCAGCATCCAGAGAAATATTTTTGCCAAGTGTCACACTGGGACCATCTGCTCCTGTTTTCTCTGACAAAAACTAAACCACAGGAGAAAAAAAAACAAAAACCAGAGCAACTGCTTGAAGAGGCATTAACAAAGTTTTAATTAACACAATTACTCTAATCAGTATTTTAGAAAAATACTTCTGCTTCATTAAAGCGACATTTTCAGAAGTTGATTCTATCAAAAGGACTGAAACATCAAAAGATGACTTCTTCAAAAAAACAAGAATAGCTTTGAACAACTGGCTTAATGGGAGATAAAAGATATTGATTTTATAAAATGAGAGGTTCCAGTGGATTAAATCCTTACAGTTTATATAGATCTGCAGTATTGAGGAGGATTCAGCAGCAATACAAAAAGCACAGGAGCCTATAAATGTAGAGTATGCCAACAATAAATCAATGAAGATTAATAAACAGGGTGACACTCTCAGGACATGAAAAATAAATCATTTACAGCAGTATCACAATGTTGGCCAAATAAAAATGACTGGCTGGAGTTTGATTTTTTTTTATTACGGTGCCATCCACTCTCTCAGACAGACAGGTCACACACTGCTCAGTAAATCAGGACTCACATCATGCTGACCAGCAGCTCTGACCACTCACTTAGCCATGCTACACGTGGACGCATCACAGTGGACATGGCCAACACACAATATATATGGTCCTGAGTAGATTTATTTAATGTAATTTACATTTATTGTCCAAAACATAACTTTTAATCACTTTAAGTAAATTAACAATCTCCTGGTTTATTCCTGAACTTTAGGTTTTTAGTTTACTGAACATTACTGCCCACATCAGTAGATGACAGTAGATAAAAGAAATGTTAAAAGAGTCATAAACAATCACTGATTTATTCAACGTCCACTCTGTGAACCCATGCTGGACAAAGACTCTGCTCAGACAGTTATATTAGAGCATGGAGCAAAACTGGGGACGGGGGCCACTGGAGCTACAAAAACACATCTGACTGACAGAAGCAGCAGAAGCAAAGAAAGACAAGAGAGGGCCAGAACAGAGCCTTACCATCATGGTGGGCCACATAAAGAGCTACAGCCCAAACCAAGCAAACAGCGGTTGAGGAAAAGACATCAACAGTTTAGGACATTAGTCTTTGACAGAAAGATGGAGACAACCTGGCTGAATAACAACTTTTCATTACATAACCATCTTGCCAAATAATTTAGATAATCTACTGTGTAAAGTCTCACTCACAGTTCTAAAGCTAAAATCAAGTTTGTATCTACATGTGATGGCTTCTCATTATAATACACATTCCCTCTCTCTGTTCACACTGTAGGTTTACTAGTTAAATGCTTTATATGCAAACAGATTTCAAATGTAACGTTGCATCTCTGATATTTAGTGAACAGAACAGTGCTCTGCTCTGCTCTGATCTCAGTACCTTGCGGATCAGATCCTGGTCCTCCACCACGCCCAGTTCTCTGCCTGTAGCCTGAGCGATCCGCTTCCCTGCCACCAAGTTTCCAACCAACATGGAAGCTGGACCCACGTCCACTGCTCAGAATGAGAAACAATCAGAGTCAGGTTGCATTAGGTCAGTCCATTCTTTATGTCTTTATTTTGTATGTGCATTTTAGTCTGTTCATGAGTGATTGTGATGACCAAGTCACACCTGTAGGGGCAGTAAAACATCGAATAAAAAGTGTTTACCTGGCTGTTTCTGTCGTGGTTTGGGCATGTTGGTCACACAGGTGTGGGGGCACATGAGGATATTACATGGGTGCAGATTTCCTTCCAGAAAGTTCTGCTTGGTCTCACAGACGTGGATTCCTCCGAGTGGCGTCTTGGGCAGGGTGTTGGCTGGGACCAGTGCCAGGCAGTAGAGGCCGACCTGGTGGATACTGTCGATGGCCTGGCAGTGGATAAAAGTTACAGGATGTGAGGTTTTAACAACACTCCATGTTAGGAGAATTGGATGTTTTTATTTATTCTTAATGACTGGAAAAATATTTGTACTTAAATTGTAAAATAAAGGACATTATGATTAGTATTTATGTATTTCAGCATTTATACATTATGCCACAAATATATTTTTGAATGCTCTGAAATGTTGAAATTATTTAAATTTCACACCATACACAGTATCTATTATCTATTAGCAACTATTAAATATATATTTAATGGGATTTATGATCCAACCTTCATTCCAGCAGTTACAGAGTTACTGGTCTGAACGTACCTGCAGTACTCTACTCATCCACTGGAAGCTGTCCTCCTCACTGGCATCAGGCCTCTGCTCTGCCACAATCACTATCCTCTCATCATAAAACACTGTCACTGAAAACACTGCAATCCTGTGATAGAAAGAGCAAAAAGAAAAAAAACATTGACTAATATTTTATTTAATATAAATATTTACATTTAAATGACTTGAAGTGACTTTTCTATGTACTGCTCACTTTCAAGGAATGAAAAAAATTGATTAACAGCAATATACAAAAACATTGAAATTTGTGGGGAAACATCAACTTAAAATAAAAAAAAGTGTGGGGAAACATCAACTTAAAATAAAATAAAAAAACTCCCTGTGCATTTTCAAATATTATTATGGGATGTGACTGCAGACAAACACAGTAGGTCCTGGGCAGCGGTGAACTCCTCACCTCCCTCTGTAAACTGTTTTGACAGGCTCCACAGCGAGCGCAGTGGCCACCAGATCGTCTGCGTTGTGACGACGTCCGCTCACCAGCAGCAGCCCCTCGATCTTTCCCACAACAAACACCAGACTTCCCTGTGGAGCAAGAAATCAACCAGGTGAGAACTACAATAAAGGCCCTCCCTACTCAGTGTCCCTCAGTATTTTTGTGGTATTCTTACCGGTCCTACAAATCCAAGCAGACCAGTGCGAGAAAAGGGAATTTCTCCAATGGGAGCCCCAGCTTGGTTGACAGGAATGACCTACAGATAAACAGTCAAATTATGACCTCGTCCTGAACATGCAGAGTTCAACCAATTCAACAGCATGGTAAAGAGTGACACCTGGTGTTTACTGCTGTTCGATCACAGGATAAAATTAAAAAAAAAAAATGAAAGTAAAGGATTTTTAAAAACCCTGGGTAAATTAAATGTGTATATATATTTAAAATTAAATTAAATGTTTCATCTCTGCCTATCCTCACTACACTATGGTGTAAATGGTTAAACAGTGAGCAATAAAAAACTGCTTCATATTCTTTAAACACATTAGTCATTTAGTGACTTTCACTGCCTTAATAAAAAACACAAACCCTGTGGGCGAGTGTAGGAAGAAGAGGCAGGAGATGGGAGCTATAAATGTCTACATGACCATTTTAACTTTGTAAACATTAATCCACATCTGAGGTGGGTAATAAAAAAAAAACATGAAATGATTTTACTGGATCTTTTAGGGATATTTCACCCTAAACCTCCACTAGATAGAGGTTTATAGCTCCATCTAGTGGATAAATCAGTTAGTGACTCCTTTCACATTATCAATTCTTGAGACCCATGAGATTTTTAATGCTGATATATTTCTGATGCAGCAGTGTGTCTAAAAGGGAACAGAGCAACATTGGACAGACCTCAAAGGTGTTTTTGGTCACACCAGGCAGACCGTAGTACATTGTGCCTCCAGCTCGGGAGTTGATGACAATCTCCCCTATTTCATCGGTCTTGCACAGCTGAGGAGACCCTTCTGGTTTCACGATGCACATCAGAGCTACAAGAAATAACCATGAAGTATTAGTATACTTAAAACCTGCTGTGGAACAAATAAAGGAGGCAGAGAATAGACTAAAAATAATCTGTGGATGCAGAGCAAAAGGAGCAGAACGTGTGCCTTTGTATAAAAAAATAAATAAAAACAAACTGCAGTTACAAACCTCCAGGCATAATGTGGCCCACATCCTGAACAGTGAGAGCAGAGTTTTTGTCCTCTGTGTTCACCCTGATCACACCGTGACTCAGCCCGCCCATGGACAGGATGGCTCTGGCTGGTAGTGGAGCACCTCGTGCACCAGGCCTGGAGAAAGAGCAAACACTGGTAAATAACTTAATTTAAATGAGAATTTTTCATATTCACATTCATGACCAAATGCTACTTAATTATTATTATTATGTATTTTGCGAACATTATTTCTCATTTAAAACAGACAAAAGTGCCTGTAATTTTCAAAGACAGTGGTAACTGCCCACTGTCAAAGTTCAGCAGCTTAAAATCTTTATCGTTGGTGCTCTGTGAAAGTTGATACACTAAAGTGAGACAGGGCAAATGTTTGAAGACTGTGACAGTAAGATGCAGTACCTGCGTATGGCCACCGTCAAGGCTTCAGGTGACGTGGCACATGGACAAATGACCTCCGGCTTCAGACCATGAGACTGGAAAACATTCAGGAAGGCATCGCACGATGACACCGACCCTGAAAATAAACAATATTTTTTGTCATTAAGGCAGAATACAGTTTACAAATACATTTAATAAGCAGTGATTTTCTACGTTATGGTTAATGGTAAAAGTGACTCACATGGATTGGCTCCATCTGCCACAATTAGCATTCGTATGGAGGACAAGTTGGTGTCTTTTTGGTCCTTGTGGGCCATCATGGCCCAGTGGAGGTCACGGCACTTAACCAAGGCCACGCGTGCTATGAAAGGACACAAAGGTTTTGAATTTGACAATCATGCGTTGACATAGTATACGAAAGTTGGCAGTTCAGTCGCAATTGACACTATACCATGGTAAAATAAGCAGTGTTTCAAACCAAAACACAACAAGGACCACAAAGTTATAGCAAAGAAACTGATAGAAGTGACAGTGAAGAGAAGTGAAACCTTTGTGAATGTGGACCCTCTGCACCCAGGACATGGGACAGGCCTTCATCACAGCATAGGGCACCGTGATGGTGTGAATTCTGTTCATGATGCTCTGCGAGCAAAACAAAAGCATTCAGGAAACCTTGTCAAACTTTTTGAAAAATGAGGTAGGTTGGTTACGCAGTAAGTGCCACTTCACACTTGATCTCACCGTCAAGACGCCGTGCCACAAACCCATGTCCTTCTTGCAGTCCAACACGTTGACCAGTGTTTCTCCTACAAGAGAGAGAGCACAATGACTCATAAAAGACATTGACATGTATTTGAGGTCTTTGTGACTCTACATCGCACTAGAGTATTAGTGTATTATTGTAAAAAAAAAGCCAAACTGATAAAAAGTCTGACTTATTGTCCGGAAAATACATTATAAAGGAGTTTGACTTAAGTGTGACAAGTCCATCTCTCCTCGTCATCGGTTTCATAGAGAGAAGAGGTCAATTTTGGATAAAGGGCAGAGTCCTGACCTTCACAGTAGTTGCAGGCCTGGGTCAGAGCCTGACAGTGAGTCAGCATGGAGATCTTGGACACAGCAACTCCCATCACTGTTCCCTCCTTACTCGCTTTGTACTGTGGTGATATGGACACAGAGGGGTTAAGTATTAATGTACCGTAAACTGCACCTTTGTTTATGATCTCTAATAGTTATAATAATACCAAATTTGAATGAAAAAGAACTACCATCAGAGCACTTGCGTACCTCTATGTAGGCGGTGTCTGTGTTGGCAGTGGGGATGTGTGGCTGCCAGTCTTTGGACGGCTTGGTCAGATACTTGGTGTCTGTCACCACCCATTTCATCCTCGGCCATCCTGGTGAATCAGATTCCACATAGATATATAAAAAAGCTGACAAAACAAATCAGGACTGACCTAATTTGGCAACCTTCTTGCTGTGACCTCCTGGTTTCACAGCCAATGTTAAAAGCCGGCCTTTAAGAGGCAAAGTCAATACTGGGCTCCACACGTACAAACAGATCTTTAAATCGACTACTGCAAATCCTGCAGTCCTTCTAATGACTCCGTTTAATGAATCCCAACGAGATAAAAACAAAAATATTTTTGCTGAGTTGACAACATCCCCAAATGTGGGTCGACTCTGGCTGACCTTTGAACTGGATGATCTCTCCGTTCTGTGTCTTGGGCAGTCCTTTGAGACACACCTCGCTGGTCAGTGCCAGACTGACACCACAGCTGCCCAGCAGGAAACCAATCTGCTGACTGCCTGCGTCCTGCAGAGAGAGACAAAGGTCAGGACGTCTCACGAAACACTGGGAGATATGTCAAGGAGTGAGACGTTTCAAAAGTATGTTGTCAAAAGAAATAATGGAAAATATTAAAAAGCAAAAACAAGAAAATAAAAAAGCCAGACAATTGTGGACAAAATATAAAATAAAATCTTTACCTGTCGTGACAGTGGAACCTCTATAGGCACAGGGATGACCTCAGCTAATAGGCAGCCATAGAACGCTACCCAGAACATGCCAGGGTCACTGTTAGGATACACCAACGCCACCTGACAAGAAAGTACAGTAGTCTTTATGGTCAAGTCCTTCAATCAGATAGAGGTGAAGTGTCAATGACACACTTACCCGATCTCCTGGTTGAAGGACTGGCTCGGTCTTTGTGCCAAGTTTATTCAGCAGAGTGTAGGCCAACTTTAAACTACGACTCCACAGTTTGCCTGCAGAGGACAAAAACGAGAGTTGGTTTTAAAATAAACATGTTGGTTCTTTTATGACTCTTATTCCACCTGAGCAGGTAACTTTGGTCCAGTCCAGTACAGAGCTAGAATACCATCAGTTCCTAATATTATTTATATTCTTCCAGATGCTCTAAGGTTTGTGATGGTGCATTTACTGACAAGCCGTAAACAGTCATTTGAGTCCGAGTCACGTGACAGCAGTTGGTATAAGTACATCACACAGGGGCTAATAAGTCACTATTGATAGAAACATTGCCCCCTAGAGGATTAAACCTTTACAAATTTAATGTAATATTAAGAAAGAGACCGTGTTAAGCTCGTTCTCACCATATGTGAGTGTGTAGAGGGGTTTGCCGGTGATGTCCAGAGCAGTGAGGGCTGGACTCTTGGCCTGTGTGGCCCCCCAGCGGGCCAGAGCAGCCTGTAGGGCGGGCGGCCAGTTGCTGACCACTCCGAGTGGCTCTCCTTTTACTGGGATGATTTGACGGCCCTCAGGCTTGGGTGTGTTGGGATCTGGCTGAGGAACTGGAAATCAGAGAACAACAGAGTGCTTAGATAAGGATAAAAAAGAATGGACCCAACAACTGGTACGAGTCAACGTCATTGTCTGTACAAGATATGCATTTTTGTACCTTCTACAATTTCCTCAGAGTCATCCAAGAAGAATTCACTGAGTGGAGGTCTTTTGGGCCGTTTCAGTGTGTTCAACAGCTGCTGTATTTTCGTGGAGACTCTGCTGTTGACGGGCACTCCTGAGGAAACGACAAAAAAGGCGTGTTCACAAACACCTAAAGATCACACAGGCAACAAAAAAGCTCACCACGCACCCACCCACACATGCAAGTCTGTTCTATAACACAGATCTCTACGACACACATCCTGACACAGAAGCAGAAACCTAATGCACAAGCACACACTCAGTCCAGATGTAAGAGCAGGAAGAAACTGAAGGGAAAAATTGGTTCCTGAAGAGACACAGATTGGACAATCATGAGGAAAATCGACGACGGGGAAAACTCTACAACTACACCTACAACGAGGGACAAACATGAGGACAGGTAGAGAAACTCTAGGTTGGAAAGCAAGCCGAGTTGGACCTCTTCAGCATCCCGCCCCTTCCCAAGACTTTGATTTTTTATTACCTTTTCTTTTTCCTTTTTTAAATGAAAGGCAAGACAGGTACAGGATAAAATGGACCCAAAAGAAAGAACACAAAATATCTGTGATTAGCAGTAATTAAGGTCAGGATGATTCTGGATGAACATGGGCAGATCTTTCAATCATTTGATCTCTCCAATCAGCTGTGTGGCTGTAAATCACATAATTAATGCAAAATCACAAGGTGTCAATCAGTAACTAGGACTAAAAGCCTTGACCTCCACATCAAAAACCAGAGCCACATACCAGGAAGCATCTCCATTCAGTTACCAATTTTTTTTCTAATTCTAGAACAGTCATTTGCGTTATACCGTCAGCAGTGTCCAACATGCTGGAGCGGCTCTGTCCACGACTCATGCCCCTGACTGCTGGGGCCAGGTCCACTCTGGATCCTCTCTCCTGAGGAGTGGAGGACGTCACATCTGGAGGGACACTGTTTTCTGGGGGGGTGGGTGGAGGCAAAGTGAGCATTAGATCCAGCATATTTAACCTCACATCAGTTAACACTGAGACTGGAGACATTACCTATACGTGTGTGGGCCAATACATCTGCCAACACAGAAATTCCAGGTTGAAGCTGTGGCGGTTGCTGAGTTTTGGGCTCTCCATGGGAGAGGGTGGAGGAAGCAGATGAGGAGGTGGAGGAGCTTTGGACGGAACGGTTGATCCAGTAATCGGGGCTCTGGAGGCTCTGGGCCAGTGCTGCGCTGAGTGCTGCCTTTCTACGCAATGAGCCCTCATCCTCTGATGCAGAAGACGTGTCTGATTGGAAAATCAGTGAATGTGTAAGACACACTGGGTTTTTCTCAGGGGTTGTGGAAAATCATCCATCATCAAGGAGAGCATAAGAAAATGACAGAGAGAGCTTTATGGTCTGTCTGTGGTTTCACTCCATGATGATGATTTATGCTGCCTGTTGAATTTTGTTTGTAGCAGCAGGTTACTGTTCCCGGCTGTTACTAAATTATTGCCACGACTGCTTTAGATTTATAGCCACAAAAAGAGTCTACCTTAGTGTAGCATAAATAATAAACATCCTAAAAAGTCTAAACTTGTAGGTACTCAGTTTATTAATCAGCCGTTACGATAACCTATACATGTCATCTATACTGAAGCTGGCTTCATTCTGGTAATGGCGCTCACAAACAAAAGGCAATACATTTAAAGTGACACTCCCAACACCTGTCACCGTGGGATCACATGCTGCCGCTGCTTAAACACATCCTAACAGAAACTCTGTGCTTGGATTAGTCAGAAAGAACTGCCATTGGTCTGGACCTTCAGCTCACCTGGAGGTGTGCAGGTATCTATGGGAGACTGGACAAAGGCTGAGCGTCTCTTTGTTGGCATGGGCAGTGCCATCTTTTCCTCTTTGTGTTTGGCCAGTGCTGCCTGCACAGCTTCTGTGTGGATGTCTGTAGAAAAAAAAAGAATAAAAACAAATAAAGTTAAGTTGAGAAAAAACATGATGTGGATGGAGAGAGTTTCCAAGCACATGTACCATACCTGATCTGTAACGGTCATCCCTGGCCCCTCCACTGCGGTGTGCACGGTGGTGTCTGGAGGCTGAAGAGGTGGAGGGGCCCGGGGCCTCAGGACTTGGGCTGGGGTCAGCACTATGGTTTGGAGAAAGCTGGACATCTGGCAAGGAAAGATCTGCATCTACAAAACAGAAGCAGAGATAGAGAATACATAATCAGCAAAACAAATATATGCAAAAACAAGCATTAAAAAATAAACTGTGTGAGTTTATGACGCCATTTATATGCAGGCATTAATATTTCATGATACCCAGAAACAAAACATAAATACAGTTCCACGTCAGAGCGTCTAAATTTGGGGTGAAAATAAGGCAAGTATTGGACTGAAAAAACTCGTATTACAGTACATGAAACTAGGTTACAGTATATTTTAGTCGACTGCCGTCTCCTCCCCGAGGGCCAGACTCACTGTAGAGATGACGTTGGAGAGGCAGGATGGAACTGTGGGCTCTGCAGTTCTTCACGGTAATAAAGACAACTTTGAGAAAATAAAACTATATGTACTAAATATATATATGTGTGTGTGTGTGTGTGCGCCATGTTCGGTTTATCAGTTATTCACATCTTAAACTAAAGGAAGGTTTTCAAATATATAACTAAATGTCTTCTTCTTCTTTGTGCTGGTGCAGAGGTGGTGCATTTTCTTTAGAGGAAACACCACGCCCTAATGTGAGGCAGCTGACTGAGAAAATCCAAACAAGTCATCTAACCGTTGAGGACAAAGGTGACAGACTCATTGTAATACTGTGAAACAGTGGAACTTCCCTACAGTAGGTTTACACAGAAGAGAGGAAGCTGTGGTGCACACGTGGCATCAATCCGCATCAAGTGAGGTTACAGCAGGTTAACAGCAGATATTTAAGTATGTGTGTGTGAAAACATGTTGTTTTACTGCCTTTTTGGCACTTTTGGGTTTGTTACCTTGCTGTCCTTCGGCTGGACAAAAACTTATTACTTAATAACTACAAAAGAAAGCTAATGGAAGGGGTATGAGTAATGTTTGAGGCGTTAATCTGTCTGAAATATAATTCTGGTGTGAGTGTACAAAAAGGTCGTGGACATCAAATAATTTCTACTTTTGGCCACTAGAGTGCCCCAGAGAGTCGGTTCAGCTTAAACAAAGAAGGCGCTGAGGACACAGGGAATAGTCAGTTACGGCACCTTTTCACTATAAACACAAAGTGGTCGACACTAAAATCCACACTAAGACGTTTTGCAGACGAAGTGCATTTAAAACTTAACGTCTGTTTTTCCTTCTGATGAAGTCACTTTGAGCTGACCTTAGACTGACCAACAGAAAAAGTATATGGGAGTGGGGAGGAGGGTGAGTAACAGTGAGACATGAAATGAGTTGATCTTACTTGGCAAACGGGGGATGTAGGACGCCAGCAGTTTGGCTTTCTTCTTCTCATAGCCCTTCTGCGTGATGTCACCTGGGAGAGAGGGGACAGCGACACCACACTGTCAGGTTTGTCATTATCACCACACAAACAGAAGACATTGACCAGATGAGGTCTGACACACACATACTAGGTCACTGTAGCTACTTCTTTTGCGGGGTTAAAGTCTTAATAATAATCTCCTTTATACCTAATCTTTTTAAACTAACTCTACTGTTTCTGTCCATTGACAGCCAGGAGCAGACAGAGACACCATTTTTGTGACCTTACGTCAGCCACAGTGAACAAACATGTTGACTTCAAAAAAACGGCCTTCTGGCCACAAAACCCAAATACGATTAGAGCAACTAGATGATATACAGTACAACAGTGAAGGCTGATGGGAACCGTTGGAATAGTGAGCAGAGCAAAGAGGAAGCCATGTGAGTCCAATTCACATGGGACTCAAACATTTATCTTCTCCACCCCCTCTCCTCCTCCTCTGTACAGCCAGCACCACCCCTTCCTCATTCGTCCTTGGACTGCTGAGTCCCACTGCAACCACAGTTTGATGTAAAAAAAAAAAAAGGACAAAGTCTGCTTGAACTGTGACCCCCCAAAACACACACAGTGTGCTTGTGCAACAAACATGGATGAAAGACACACCCTGCAATGTTAACTAACACACAAACATAACAACTCCCACCACCTCCAACACTCCTCTCCGTCATCCCCTGACTATTTCCACTGATAACACTGTAAGTTATGTCAAGTGCAATGAGCCAAGGAGCTGCTCAGTCTCAGTCCCCTGACATCAGCTCCACGCTGAGCAGGGACGACAACGCGACCCACACCCAACGCACGGAGAGGAGGAGGGGGCAGAAGGGAGGGGGCAACAAAGAGCAAAATGTTAAGTTAGAAGGAGCTGGAGAATAAAAGAGGAGGAGCAGAAGATAAACACATGTTGAGTGTAATCTGAGGAAGCAAGATGGAACATGGCCCAGTGCATGTATGAGACAACAATGGAAAGAAAATAAGGACAGAGAGAGGTGCCAAAGTTTAACAGCCAACTGGAGGGAGGGAAAACGGGTGAGGGAGGGAGTGAGGCTGGATAAAAAGGCACCAGTCGGGAGTGACTCAGATATTTTGTTGCATCTTGGAGCTTTCTCATACTGTCGTCAGCCTCCACTGGGGGGTGCGGTGTGTTTTTGAACAATAAACAACGAGATAATAAATTCCCTCAGGACTTAATATGTAGATTACAAGCATGAGTTGCAAAATGTACTCCTCTTGTTTCCCATTCGCTCTATGCAGAAAACTCATGGGTTTCACAATAGAGTGAAAACAGAGAAACAAGAGTGGAAGGGAGGGAGGGAGGCAACAAGTGTGCACTTCAGCAGTAAAAAAAAAAAAAGTTGGCTATATAGTCAGAGTAAGTTTTACAGGGGGTTGTGTGACTGATGGCTTTGTCATTCCATATAGAAAAACGCTTCAATAGGACGGCCAACATTCAGCACTGACTTCATGTCTGGATACGCACTCTGGCCAGAAACCTCCTCAAGATGAAAAACACATCGGCCAATGTGTCCTTAGGTTTCTTCTTCACTGCGTCTGCATGGCTGCACCGTCCAAACAGGCTTGTTTACTAAGAGGAACAAACTCACTGACACAGATTTGAGGACAAAGTCGTCAGCCGTTTAAGATATTTAGGTCAATCCAATTCACATGGGACTCAAACATTTATCTTCTCCACCCCCTCTCCTCCTCCTCTGTACAGCCAGCACCACCCCTTCCTCATTCGTCCTTGGACTGCTGAGTCCCACTGCAACCACAGTTTGATGTAAAAAAAAAAAAAAGGACAAAGTCTGCTTGAACTGTGACCCCCCAAAACACACACAGTGTGCTTGTGCAACAAACATGGATGAAAGACACACCCTGCAATGTTAACTAACACACAAACATAACAACTCCCACCACCTCCAACACTCCTCTCCGTCATCCCCTGACTATTTCCACTGATAACACTGTAAGTTATGTCAAGTGCAATGAGCCAAGGAGCTGCTCAGTCTCAGTCCCCTGACATCAGCTCCACGCTGAGCAGGGACGACAACGCGACCCACACCCAACGCACGGAGAGGAGGAGGGGGCAGAAGGGAGGGGGCAACAAAGAGCAAAATGTTAAGTTAGAAGGAGCTGGAGAATAAAAGAGGAGGAGCAGAAGATAAACACATGTTGAGTGTAATCTGAGGAAGCAAGATGGAACATGGCCCAGTGCATGTATGAGACAACAATGGAAAGAAAATAAGGACAGAGAGAGGTGCCAAAGTTTAACAGCCAACTGGAGGGAGGGAAAAC
The DNA here is from genome assembly GCF_000523025.1 of Cynoglossus semilaevis. Lineage (NCBI taxonomy): Eukaryota > Metazoa > Chordata > Actinopteri > Pleuronectiformes > Cynoglossidae > Cynoglossus > Cynoglossus semilaevis. Next base: position 3,446,549 of record NC_024316.1, on the reverse strand, counting down.
GGGTGAGGGAGGGAGTGAGGCTGGATAAAAAGGCACCAGTCGGGAGTGACTCAGATATTTTGTTGCATCTTGGAGCTTTCTCATACTGTCGTCAGCCTCCACTGGGGGGTGCGGTGTGTTTTTGAACAATAAACAACGAGATAATAAATTCCCTCAGGACTTAATATGTAGATTACAAGCATGAGTTGCAAAATGTACTCCTCTTGTTTCCCATTCGCTCTATGCAGAAAACTCATGGGTTTCACAATAGAGTGAAAACAGAGAAACAAGAGTGGAAGGGAGGGAGGGAGGCAACAAGTGTGCACTTCAGCAGTAAAAAAAAAAAAAGTTGGCTATATAGTCAGAGTAAGTTTTACAGGGGGTTGTGTGACTGATGGCTTTGTCATTCCATATAGAAAAACGCTTCAATAGGACGGCCAACATTCAGCACTGACTTCATGTCTGGATACGCACTCTGGCCAGAAACCTCCTCAAGATGAAAAACACATCGGCCAATGTGTCCTTAGGTTTCTTCTTCACTGCGTCTGCATGGCTGCACCGTCCAAACAGGCTTGTTTACTAAGAGGAACAAACTCACTGACACAGATTTGAGGACAAAGTCGTCAGCCGTTTAAGATATTTAGGTCAAGTCAAAAGGTTCTAAGACAGATGTTATCATTTGAAGAAGTGTCTGATGTCATATTTTATTACTGTGAAGCTTTGAACTGAATTTCAAATTGCCAAATGCAACTGCAGAAGCAGAGCAATTCCCAGAGAAATGCCTGCAGACTGGAGCATTATTGTTGTTGTTGTTGGAAACAGAATTCTGTTGAGAGCGTTTCTAGTGCCCCGAGTGGGGCCTGAAGAGCGGGGCAAGAGGGTGGGACGGGGGTCGTTAGCCCAGACAGAGGAAAGTCTGTAGTGGTGTGGAACACAACAACAGGCACAGACTGGCACGGCCACACTGGGTGTGTGGCTGACAGTAGGCACAGACACACTGACAGTGTCTGAGGAAGTATCTGTGACAGCTGCTGCACCAAACGGCAAAAGCTGCCTCTACGAAAGCAAGTACGCGGTGTTTTGAGTGTGATTCGAGAGCAAAACAGAACAGCGGCTGTATGTGCGTAATCTAAGGTCAGTGGACAGGATATGAGAGTTACCCCACCCTGTGTGTGCACCGCCAAACTTGTCTCCCAGAGTTTGACTAGAGAAAGAGGAATGTGCTGATTGGAAAGCACCAAACTAATAGAGAGGGCCAACTGGCCAAAAGAGCGAGCGCACTGCCCAAAAAACCCCGAGACGCAGGAAGTGATTGTATGCGGGTGTGTGCGTATGTGTGTATTCACAGCTGGTGTAGGTTAAAGGGTGTTGCAGTGCAGAGAGGAATTCATGCTGAGTGAGCCCTGAGTGCGAATGACACGAGAGGCCTGCTCTGTCAAATCTGTGTCAGTATGTCATTTTTTTGTATTATTCCTGACCAGTTCGATCACCCTGGTAATAGAGAGATGATTAAACAATTTCCTTCAATCAACAAATTATAGAAGGATATTAATTCAACATTCCCAGTGATTTTTGAGGATTACAGGAAGCATATGAATCATTACTCCAATACACACTGGTGTCATATTGGCTTGCTAGCTTCACGGTTTAGCCTATTTGCTAACAGAACCACAACGTAAGTAGTTTGTAGTAGTGGTGAAAATTATTCTTGTGTTGTTTGGGTTTTCACCAGTCAAAACACAAATAACACATACAGCATAAATGTATATATATATGTGTTTGTTTGTTTGTTTGTTTTTTATTTTTGGTCAAGGGGATATAAAGGGTGAAATACCTTTGAGGTCTTGTTTGTCACCTGTGGTTAAAATTGATTTTTAGACTTATGTCAACTTAACATAATAATACTATGCAGATTAAAGTCTGTGTAAAGGGATTGTATTGTGTATGTGGGGCAGAGGAGATTAAGAATCAGCTGATTGGCCTCCCAACACCAAGACTAGGATCATGTGTGAACAAGTTCCAGTCTTTTTCATGTCAAACCCACAAACGCAAACGAGTTGTTTCACATCACAGCTGAGACAGCACCATCATTTTTGGATGTACACTCTTTGTGTTAGAAGACACATATAAACACCCCTGCATCCCCCCTCTCTGTATAAGGAAGTGATGTCAGTGCCTCAGTTGCCCACTGTTTCCACCTGCGTCAGAGTTTCATTACTTCTTCTTTGCATGCTCACACAGGTTTGTTGCAAACATGAGTGTGGGCAACAGTCAAGACAGCAAAGTCGACCAACACTAAATAATGACAATGATAGACAAACCAGGGATGGTCTGAGGCTGGGGGTTTTGTTTTTTTTTTTGTGACATTACTCATGAGAACTACGTAGCGATAAAAGTCACTTGTCCACAATCTCGGTGCGCTAATGACAGAAAGACCACAAACTTGAGATACCTAGACAAATAACCACAGTGTGTGCATTCACATGTAAACACACACAGACACAGCGGATAAGAGGAGAGGAACTTGCGTCACCCACAGGATCTTATTTATAGGGATCTCTCTGGAGAAACGCAACAACAGGCAGACTGTGCTAAGAACATGGGTAAATAGCACTGGGCAGGAAATGCAAATGAATGAGTGCGACACCAAGGCCATTTACTGGCACCTGGTCATTAGTGTAAGTAGATGGTACAAGCCTCTGTCCACACTGAAATAGAAACAGCTTGACACGAGAGAAAATAAACACAATCTTCCCCGTATATATATATTACCAATAACAAATAAAATAACTAGATTGAACTGCCAGGAAATGTTTAAATATTTGCATATGTGCACGTTCATGCTGAAAGACTTAGCACATCACATGACATAAATTCTGTTCAAACTTGATGTGCAGAAGAAGTGACAGTCCTAGTTCCCTGATAAGGGCAGCCAAGTCAAAGCTCTGTCAGATACCATCCAGTTCACACTATGATCATATGATTTGCGATTCTGATCTGATTTGGAAAATTTGAATGAAACAGGAACATTTATTAAAACACAATAACTGTTAATGACATGTAAACAAATGATCCATCCCACACATACTTAAATAAGCAGGACACTTCAGCGCCCCCACAGTCAAGTGCCCAATCATTTCATTATACCTGATCTTCCTGAGCAGAGCAAAAACACTTGAGTTGATTTCTATTGAAGAGAATTCTGTTAGACAATCAGCATCCGGAATGTTATTTTGCCAAAACATGAACTGAAGCTTCCTTCCAAGATTTTAATACAATAAGAATCTGTTTGGGTGCAAGAGAGAGAGGGGGGTAACAGAGATGGAGGGGGGGCAGGAGGGGTGGGTGTTTACTTCCTCCATTGCTCCTATGATACTGAGCTCTTTAAATTGGCAGAGACAGAACTCTTGAGTCAGCTGTGTATGCCACAGCATTAGGAGCTTAATTCTACACTTGGCTCAATGAGAAAACCAACACCAAATAACAGGCAGCCTCCAACCAACATGTCAGGAGTAGAGCCAAAATAAAAAAAATTTAGTCATATACTAATTAATCGAATTGATTTCACAATATTTGATACGCCCCATCTTGTACCGTTACATTAATGTAACATAATGCATTTTCTCTTAGACAATATTAGGCATGTTGTCCAAATATTAGGATTAACACACTGTCACTTTATCACAGAGATAGAAAAGAGGAAGCCCTGGAACTGGTTGACTATTCAGTCAGACACATGTGGGATATTTGTAAGAAAACATAACGGCATGTATAATGGAGACAATATGATGATGATGATGAAGACTGTCAGAGGTCAGAGGTCAAATCACTGACTGATTTCTAGTCAGATTATTATTATATCATGTGTCAGCTAAAGACATATTAGACAACTGCAGGGTCACATAAACCTCATCTAATTCGACTCTTTATCACTACAGTGGTCCTCAGGTTACAATGTCCTCAACCCACAGCATTTCAGCAAGATTGAGTTACATAGCATCGTAGAAACAGAACTCCCAACATCAGTCCAGGACCCTCTGTAATTGGATTAGTAATTGATAAAGAAAACATTCCCACTCCTCATAACAGAGTGGTGCACACAGTGGTTACATCTGTGCTTTAAAGCCACATTACTCATTTGCAGGGTTTCACTGGTTGTGACTGCTGACGCACTGAAAAAAGCTTTTTTGAAAACCTCAGCCAGCATTTGTGCTGTAAATAAAACCTCTGATTTCCCTGTTGTGCCAACGTAGAACACATGCAACAGTGGAAACCTGCTGGAGAAATTGTTCATTTAAATAAGACAGGGCAATAAGGAGACACCTACCTGCCCTAAATGAGTCATCACAGTGTGTAACGCAGTTGAGTGGGGCAGTTCTTAAAAGAAGCAGATGGTTTACAGTACCTGTAAGTCTTTTAAGTATTTTTCCAGGACCTTGAATATAGCCTTCCATAACCATCAGTCAGGCCTTGAAAAAAACTTGGTTTGGGAATTAAATCTGTATTAATGCAAATCATTGGGGAAAAAGTCTTTAACACTAACTTTACGAAAATGTTTATGTTTATCGCTATCATGTTTTCAACTGAACATCATTTCACTGTAAATCCTACTGGACAGGAGATTCTCCAGCACACACCGAAAGAAGGCACACATGAGGAGACGGAGTATGTGATTGGAAGCTAGGCCCTCTATTGAAGCGTGATGATGACATATTAGGAACCATCAGTAACGCTGTGACTGCAACTGGTGATACTACTGGACAATCATGTCACGCTTTCATCCTCCTTATTAAGGTCGGCTGTGGCACAGTGATAACATTCTCACCTGCCGTGCAGTAACCCTCGATTGGATTTCACTTACTGCCCCAATTGTACGGGTTGCAAATCAAATGAAATTGAGTATATTTTACAGCAACCGGCGTGCACTGTGTGATAAACAAAATGCTGCACACGGGTGCAGCACATCAACCAATCTGCACCACAGCTCCAGTCTGGTCTTAGTGACTGTCAGAAAAGCTGTGTGGTTTTGGCAGTATGAAGAAACCGTTCTGACTTTCTCCGACATTGGTTCCATTCTGACCTGATCATTAGGTAGACTCTGATTTGATACAGCACACTGTAAAAGCAAGAGAACCTGGCTATATTCTGCCTGCAACATTGCACAACTGACCAGTGTTTCAGCACTGCTGTGTAACCAGGACAGAGAAGTGAAAGTGAACCATAGGCTTCAGGTTTCAATATGGCTGCTGTTGCAGTTAAGGGAAACCCTGAGGCTATGACATCAGCTCATACCTGTTTTACCTTGGGAATTCAGCCAGTGCACGACATGATATACAAAATGAAATCTGCCATGTTGACTGGTACTATTTTAGCAAAAGGTTAACTCAGGACCCTGAGTTAATGTAGAAACAAGAACATTAGGCCTGCTGCTGAGTCAGTTTATCAATATGACATGATCATACGCAGCTGTCAGTGCTGTTTAAAACACGTCTACAGCTGACACTGAAACCACCAGGCTTTACTGCGTAGTACGTCGCACCCTCGGCTGATGACTAAGCTGACCTTCCATCACCTTCTGCTCACAGTCATTACAGCCCGTCATCAGCATAGAAATTATTGCCCATTCTAAAACCAGTGGCTGTGAATCTGCAAGGGTGTTCCAAATGATACAGTCCTCGAGGAACGTGGGAAAGAGGAAAACACAGAGGTGGAAAATATGCAGAGTGAAACACTGTTGAAATGCACAAACATTTAATGTGAGGGAAAAAATATTTCCCCATTGCTGGAAGTGAAGGTTGAAGGTTACAGGAGAGTAGACGTGTTGCAGGTACATTTGCAAGTAAATCAGGGTTTGATTGATACATTTAGCTCTAGATAATATTAACTGGAGATACATAAAGATCAGGTCAGCTAAGCATATACACACAAATATGCATTTTAATATTTGGCATTATTGACAATTTTAGTTATTCTAGCCAAATATAATCCAAATATCTTATTTTGTTTCATGTTGGTTGTGTGATTTTGCTTAATACATAAAGATTTAGACGATGTTCTCTTGGCATTAAGGATAACTCCCTCACTACTAACATGCAAAGTTTGTATTTTAATCTGAGGTTTATT
>NC_024316.1:3390368-3440415 GCF_000523025.1 Cynoglossus semilaevis | reverse complement strand
CCAAGTCCAGCCTAACGAGCAGAGCCAGGACAGACCAATTACAACTTCTAAAAACTTCTAAAGAATATGAAACCTGGCATCTGCCCAGGAGCCTGTTGTACTGAACTCGAAGCCACACCCAGTCTGTGTTTCCATGGCCTCTGTTTTACCTTATTTTCGGGAGCTGAGCTGAAGGGGTCCATGACAACAAGGCAAGCACTAACACAATGTGTCTGAAGGGGCCAGGAGGGGAGATACACATCAACTTGTTCAGAGGGTTTCCTGAGGACTTCGAGTCACTGGGATTTTTTTATGATCCTTTTGCCCTGAACGGGAATTAGGAAAGGATCTATTCAAAACGCAAGGCACCAGTCCAGAGAGAGAAACACAACAATGGCCCAGTGTGTGACTGACAGACAGAGTGGGTGACCTTTTGGAAAATTTTATTGTACATTTACAGAACTGCTTTTACCCCTGAGCTGTGGCTTCCCATCAGGCCTTCCTGTGACGCAGGCCTCAGCTTTCATATATAGAAACTCACCAGCTGCTGAGAACATACCGTGTGTCCTCCACACCCACTTCAAAAGACAGCAATGATCAGCTGTGGGTGATCAGCTGAAGAACCCAAGTGACAGAAAGAGAGACAATGAGAGTGAGAACCACTAGAGATGACAGGATGGACACCGGCCATCACAATCACCGCTGCACCTCCTTAACACCAACCTCCCTTGACTCACAGTTGGAGATAAACGTTAGACGTCAACCAGTTCAACATTCATTACTACTACATAAAGAAGGGACTAAATCTCTCTCCACCAGAAATGCTTATTTGACTTCCAAGTCAATGTGAGGTATCAGTTATGAAGCCAACATAATGTCTAACCCAATAGGAGCCTCACTTATGAAATAACAAAGCATGCATGCTGTTTGTTGGCAAGTGACTGTACAGTATTGGCTAGCCTATGGGCTAACGTCCATATGGTCACTGTGTGTGTGACATTCAGTGAGTTCAGTGGTGGAGAACTGGACTGGTTTATCTGGTGTTTCCAACCAAGATTGTGCATGTACAGAAAGGGAAAGAAAACGTAGAAAAAAAAGCTGTAAATGGATTTTCACTTAACAATTTTCCACCCTCACATTTTAAATCGCATTTTATCCAGTAGTAACCCAACACAGAGGGTTTGTTAACGCTGTGCCCAGCAGTGCAGCACTGAAAGCATCACTGGCATGATGCTTCAACAATTAGCACACCCATAGCAACTTCTCCAGCAGCTCAGACAACAGGCTGACTGGCCCGGTGGGGGCAGTTCTCAACAGGTTGTGGTATTTCGCACACAACCTACGAAGGGAACGGTGACCCATATGGAGCCAGCCACGAAGTTGCTTGGATTAGTGTTGCTTGTGTTGTGACTAACTGTTGTGCACTGGCCAGAAGAATTAGGAAAAATAAGAAAATGCAGGCAGTTGAAAGAGGCCTCGGCTGCAGCAGCTTTTGTCAAAGGGATTCTTGTATTCTCCTCCTCAGGCATGAAAGTGAATTTGTCTTGCTAGCCTGGTCTATTTATATTCACAAGAGCATTCTTCAGTGTTAGCACAGTCACATGGTATGCTGGGCAGTTGATATAGACAAGGGATGGATTGGGGGTCTAGGGGGCTCACATCGCTCCCACAGTATGTGGAAGGACACACAGAATGGAACACACCTTAATTTCAGCTTTGCTCCCACAGAGTTCCTCATTCAGCCTTCAAGGCATAGATCAGTGTGCATTAGTCAACATTGATGTGTCACAGCCGGAGCATCTGACTACATGACTGGGGGCCACAAAAGCAATAAGTGGGAACATTGCTTAATGCAACATCTGAGACTGGTTTCGACGTCCAGTTGAGATGACAGGTCTGATAAAGTGGTGGGTGTTGAACAGAGGGTCTGATATGACGAAATCCCCATTCATTCTCTTTCTTGTGATGAGTCAGAGTTTGCATGGCACCTATCAGCCTAACAGCCCTGTGAGGCAGGAGCCTAAAACAGGTTCTTTCACATTGAAGGGAATGGCTCTGCCCCAGAGAAGACACGCCTAACTGCAGTGACTAACAGACCTTCGACAACGGAGAACACAGTCTAGGCTCGTCTATAAACACGTCGTATATCTAAATCTTGTTGGTTCACTTTACACAACTCGGTCAAATATCATATCGGCAGAAGACTTTTTTTAATAATGCAATTTGAATAGCTTTAATTCTGAAGTCACACAGGATTTGTCTGCTGAAGATATTCACAATGATTTACCGTCAAACTGTCATACCAGTGGGTTTAAAGACACATTTCCTTGGCAATGGTTGTGTGTTAGCTTCTCTAATTTCCGGTGTGTGTGTTTTCTACCAGGGGAGATTAGGGAGCACTAGTGCAACAGAAAGAAGAGTCAGCGACAGGAAGTCATGTCCAACTTCCTGGTGATAAGGATAATCTGCTTGGCTCTTGGTGTCCTAAAAAGAAGAAGTTCTGTATATAAAAGTCCTCTTGTACTCCTGGTGCTCACTCAGGACACATTACAGCAGGTTGATCTACAGAAATGAACCCACAACCCTTTGGTAAAGAACGGCTGATATCGACCAAGCCACCACCACTGGCACTTTATTGGATTACTTGGTCTGTACCCTCTCATGAACTAAAGCAAAGCAGTTTCATCTGGTTTTATGTCTTTGTTTGACCTCATTGTAAACCCTTTCGTTGCAGGAGGTTACATAAAAAAGTTCAACAGGAACCTTTTTGAATCCAACTGTATGCAATTAATTCCCAGAGTGGCTCATTTTTGTAGCAAAAGATTATAAAAAATGTGTCTTTCCACCAACACGCATGCAAACAACGCTCTGAAAGAGGGCCCTGGTATTTAATGAGAACATGTGAATAATTCAGCCTATTACAGGCCTTGGAGGAGTAAAGATGACTGCAGACATCATTAACTATTCACAGAAACACTACTATGCCACATGCACATATGCACTTCCACAAATACTGTACACAATTACCAAATATTTCAGCCAAGAATCCAAAACCATCTGTTTGAGCCTAAGGCCTTCACTGTTGAGCTCCAGGGAAGACGAGTTCAGGCTTTTTTTTTTCTTTAACAAAGAGCACTTTATATCATCTATTGCCAGGAATTTATTTGATTAAAAAATATAATTCATTAGGATAAAGGTAATTATTTGGCAAAGCTGTACCTTGTACCTAAAATGTGTTACATTTATGACATACTGCACTGGTTTTGTTTTAATTATTTAACATGTTTAAATAATTTGAAATCATTGTGCTGACAATGTATATGTACATATTGTTTAGCATTACGTTGTTGATTATTTGAAATTCATTAAACATCACAACAGTGACGATGTTTATGTAAAAGTCCCAAAAACAGACAAGTGTTTGTGTAAAAACCTCTGTACATCAGTTGAATTATTATTATTATTATTATTTTCTATTCATATAAACATAAATAACAAGATTGAAAAAAAAAGCCTCAAAATAACTATTCTTATAAAAAAACCTTTTTAATTTTTCAGTTTGTTTAAGGCTACTGGCTTCAGTTTGTGGATCATCTACATCCATGATTCCACCACCGTCACCTTGGATCCTTCTTTGACTGTTAGATCAACCATCTTTACATTTCTCTACATCAAGGAACTGTCCCTGAGGTTTTCTTCTCCTCTTTCTACCTGGGATCTTATCTCTAGCCTCCGTCTGATCTACACACTTCAAATTCTGTTCATCCATCCGGTCAGGACCAACTCAGGCCTCTCTCTCAATGACATGAAAGGTTCTAAAATCTTTTAGAACTGACCATCAAAGAATACAGTACAATGAACACCATGGAAGTGAACCGTAGAACACTTATTTTTAGAAAAATGATGACACTCAGTAACAGAAGCTCTACTCAACCATTCAACTCAATGGGTTTTGTTTTTCGACATGTCATCTACTGAACACTTCTGTACACAGCACCACAGGAAGCAGTCGAGTGCTCTGTAATTACCATGTTTCCCCATTAGCTTTGGCTGAGGACATTTAACACATGCCCACGCTAACACATCCTTATATTTACTGTTTCTCCAAACTGTCAGGTAAAATGTAAAAAAGAAGACATTATAAGCCCATGAAAAAAGAAGCTCAAACCATGAACCCAACACTCTCCTGTACTATTCTGGCAGTTCTGCTGACTTTAATACACGTAGGAAATGGTTGTTTTTAATGCAGCTAACAAACCACGCAGTGGTTAAGAGCTGGAAAGTCATGCTTTGCATCAAGAGGATTTTTCTTCCTTATTTTCAGTGTTCATCTACATCTAACACTCATCACCATAAGTTTCTAACCGGAAGTGACTGTAACATATAAGGAAGTGTATTTAAAACTACCTGCTAAAACACTTGAATCTCATTCTATTTTCAACAAAAAACTTGATTTCAGTTGATTTTACACAATGATGACTTTGATTGATTTTTGAGTATTGGGATTGCCTAGAAAAATAGTTTTAACTTTTGCAGTAAAATGTGCTTGTTTTTAAACTCTAGAAAGACTTCTCGTTGGTTGTTCTGACTACAGATTTCTGTGATTACTGCATCTTCGTAATGTGTGATAATTTCTGAAAATGGACACTACATGCACAAGACGTGACTAATAGCGAGAATGAAAACTCACGGGCAGACTGGGAGGATGTGTCAGTCAGTAAAATCTGCAGTTTTGTAAAAACAAAAGTCCATTGCCTCAACTTTCAGCTAGCTCACAGATGGAATTACTCAACTGTGTGGAATTTTGCCTATGTCAGCAACATTGCACTTGTGGAAAACACACATGACAGATGGACAGGAGAGTGGAGCAGGTAGGCCCGTTAAAGGGATGAGCCAGACATGACCTTTTACCCGCAGCCCAGCTGAGAAATGGCAGGATGACAGGGATAAACCACTCCTGTTAGGAGTACACAAATTCAACACACGTCATCTCTTCAACTATGACCAGACGCAGGCCCCTCCCTGGAGGCAGCTCATTCCAACGTGCACACAAAGACTGGGTTCAACTCAATGGCCTAAATGGCAACAGAGCTCTTAGCTACAGCAGCTCAAACTGACTGAATGGTCTTTATTGTGTGCCCATGGTCACAGGGGGCTTGCAGAAATGGGTTGTTTTTAAGAGACCATTCGGCAGGACTGGGTTCTTATCCAAGTAATGTAGAAACCGGCTTTTTTTTCATCTTAGTTTAGAGGAAAACTTGAGGATTCTAGAAAAAAACATTACTACATGCTAGTAACATGTCATATGCATCCAGAAAAAGGTAGTATGATTTATTAGTAAATTAACAACAACAACAAACAAAACATGCTCAGACATGCTAATTCTAACAAACTAAGACACGACTTAACTGGTGAAATCAGTCAAAATAAAACAAAGCTGAAAAAATGCATAAAGTAAAAACTGTTTACAACCAGAAAACACCTAAAACCACTTAGACTGGACTCACACGATAGATGCTAATTGGTCAAGAGCTCATTAATGCATTGACCTCCAATCAGCTCTAATAATGACTGCAGATGAACACTGACATTCAGGACAAATGTTTCGTACGAAATGTAAAGATGATACTGTGGCAGACTTCGAGGGATTTATGTTTTTTTAAACAAACAACCAACAATGGCCAATCAAAGACAGGCTGAGGTGAAGGGGATGCTGTCAACATCTCTGCAGCCACTGAGCAGGACAGCTGCTCTGGGGGGAGGGGCTGATTTTAACAGACTTGGGATTAATTAAATGCTTCACCTAATATTTGTCGAATGGAACAAATGGACACATCCATCACACAACCTGACAAGGGTTTCTCAAGAGTAAAGAGTGAGCTTCCCACTCAATGAGAAGTGCAGGTACTGTGGTTAAAGCTATAATTACTGTAACAACAGGTTAGCACAGCTGTATAAGACACATCACCCTAATGTCTGCAGTAAACATAACTGAGATCATGAGCTGCGTGTGGTTATCAGTGTCAGCCTTTTGTAGCAGGCTGTATCTCCATATGTAGAAGACGAGATGATGACTGAAGGCCTTGTCACTATGTCTCAACACTGTGGTCACAGTGACTCACAGTTTCACCGCACCAGAACGTTCTTTTCTACTGTAGCTCTGAACATCAGAGCTACAGAACAATTCAGGCTATAACTGAAAGGTGTGGTGTTAAAAGTTACATTACTGCATTGAGCATCACTAGCATGAATAATACATTCTAAAGTGAAAGAAAATGACAAAAAGGTGCTGAAATGAAGCTGTTGACATTTAAACAGTCCATTGAATATAAATAGGAAATAGAGTAAAACATAACAATAGATTCCTGAAAGGTGCTTGGTTGATAACATGAATATCACCTTATACATGTCTATGTAAACATAAGATTTCATTTTAATTTTTTAATGTTACGCTAGTTGTAGATCTTCTCCAAAGGAACATAATGTCTACTATGTCCCCATTTAGAGGAAAATGTGATAAAAAAAAATGACAAGAGACAGGGTGATATGAGTGAACACCGCTAGCGATTAACAGCTGAAACCAGTTTTCTTTTTAAGGATGTTTTCACTACCTGTTGTTTTGTTGTTCTCACTACCTGTACATGCCATTATGGATTAAATAAATGACCACCATGTTTGATTGAGGAGGAACTGGAAACAAGGAAACAGGAACTGGAACTTGTTTTTGAGCCCATAAACTCTTATTGACGTTAACTATTGATGTTATAAACGGAGACAGAAAAAGTACATGTAAATGTCATCTGTTTATAGATATAGATGTTTCGTCCAAAGCCAATACAGCAAATTATGTTTACCAATGTGACTGCACCGTTGACTAGGACGGGCCTTGTCCATTCATTATACACACAGTGCACTTTTTCTTGGGAGTTTTTATTTGAAACAAACAACTATAATCAACAATATGCCCAGACATCCATAATGTCATCCAGCCAGACTGGAACACTTTGGCTAAAAAGACACTAAAGTTTTATTACCATAGGTTTTGACTGTACTGGACAATTTAACAACGCAGATGCCCATGATTGACTTCTCAGAAAGTATTTTCTTTTTTTAATAAAATACTAATTACATTATCAATGGCAATTGTCTGAAATGCATCTTTATCAGTGCACTGAGTGTCTGTCAAATGCAGTAGGTAACAAAACTGTATCATTGTTTGTCATTGACAATATGGAAACCCTGCTCTCACATTTCAACAATAACCCTACGTAAACTACAGTTGAAATAAAGTGAACCTGGATCAACACCGTTTCCTCTGAGACTGAAGTTGTGATTGCCTACATAAGAAGACCCAGGAGCAGAATGACAGCAGAAGGGTCAAACACTGGTCTCCAGACCCTTTGCCTGAGGCCATCAGCAGCCAGCCTGTCAGGACAGACAGGACGGGATTGTAGGTTTAACTACAAAGATACTGTGACAAAAACATGCTTTAACCTTAAAGTGGTCACGCCATAGTGAGGCTAATTAAAATTAAGGTGCCGCCGTGATGAGCTTCAACCCTTATATTCCTTTCTTCAGTACAATGCAGCTTGTCATGCTCTTTGCTAGCTCGCGTCCCCACATCCTGTATTAGCACATAAAGAAACGAGGTGCCTCAGCCTCTGAGGTGAGCTCCCATTCACAGACAGACAGCGCAGAAAGACGCAGAGGGTTTTACACCGGTCTCTGTCTCCCACTTTAGAGACACGTAAAGAAAAGGTAAAAGAATTGCCCCAGCAGTTAGCAGCCCTCTCTCCACCTCCTTTACCTTCAGACAGCTCCAGGTCCAACTCCGCCAACTGGTCCCTAACCTCTTTTGGCAGGGCGGACAAATCCACGCCGCGGTCTGCCATGACTTCGCCGATAAATGTGGGTGTCTTCAAGACGACACGAAACCAGGGGTGCGTTGGAGAATGTGAAAAGTAAAAAGCCCTCCCTCAAGACACAAAACAAGCATCGGTGAGGGAGAGACAGTCCATCGGCACGGCTAACTGCTCCGCCATAATGGAAGAAACTCACCAACGGCGAGCCGCGGTCACGTGACTGCATTCACCTCGACTGTGTGTGAATTCACCGCATCCTTCGGTTTAAACACAAGAAAGGAGTCACACTGACACCGGTGCTCCCCCTGTTGTCCGACTGCGGGAAACGCACACACTGTTGCAGACGCGGACACAAAACTGCTGTCTGGCTGGAAGGGAACAGACTGTCTCAAACACACACACACACGTACACACACACAGACACATATCCACACACATTGTATACACTTTCTCCTGGTTTAAATGGACATATTATCATCCTCCAGCAGATGTTTTTGCTCCCTGTTGACCTTCATGGTTGACCATTCATAAAAGTGGCTGGATATGGCCAGTTGAAATTTTAGGGTGGAAAACCTAATAGGTCTTCCTTATGGTTATCCTAGTTGGGTTGCAGCCCATGTGCATGTGCTGCATTATGTTCTTTTTTTTCTCATACACTCTCTCTTTTTTACTTATGGTCAACCAAATAATTTATTCTTCTGTTATTTTCTGAGGTATGCCCTTGACCTATATTAATTCTTTTTGCCATTCCATATGCAGTAACCTGTAAAAATGGAGGTCAGGCAACAAAACAATGTCTATTGTATCCTGTAAAATCTCTTGCAATTTATTAACCACTACCCCTTGGGGGCGCCACTGGCAAACGACATTAAATCAGTTAGATAAATGTGTATCTCTTTTGTATGATGTGTGCAAAAACTGACAAAAACACTTGCCGTATAAATAAGGGAGCTGTCATTAAAGTATGTAAATAAAGTATAATGCAAAGTTTAAAGTAACTGGCTGTTCGCACACCGTACGTTGCACAGGCAGCAATAAGCGCACAACCGATTCCATTTCCTGTTCCCAGCAGGTGGCTCTATATGATCAAAAGACAAATGGGTAGACACTGCAGAACGGCCAACGTTTACTGCAACATTTAATCCTGCAGAAAAAAAAACCTTTATATTGAGAATGTTGGTTTCCACACTGCAGGAAAGTGGTAAGAACTCTGTCTTACAGGTGTCCTCATGTCTTCTCCTGGTGTCTTTTCTCTAACAAACATACTTGCACATTTTAGTGTCTGTCTACTCCACTCCAGTTTCAAAAACTAAGTAGACGTTGTTTAATCTGCCAGCGTCTGGAAATGCATCTCATAACCAGCTGTCTCCATTTTATTGCCTTGTGATGTAACAAACAGGGTGATTATGACCACCCCCACTCCCCCACTCCCCTCCCCTCCACCAAAGCATGGTTCCAACACTTGATTTAGACATTAAAGAACCATATCAAATACTTTAAAGATGTATTTGTGGCTCCTCAAATAGTGTATAAATATATGTATGATGAAATTGAACTTTTTTCTTTCTTTTTTTTTCTCACTCATAATAATGTTAATAATGTCAGCTCTCTTCTCCAATAGTCAATTTCTGTGACTTTCAATTCCATTTACTGCACACAGAGAGGTACAGATTTACTTTTCAAGTCCAATAATCAGTAACTGAATGAAGCTAAACAAAGCCACAACAAACCAAAGTCACACATTGTGCTTTTATTAGGTACAGATTTTTTAATAAAATGATTTTTTTTTGTTAATATGCACTAACAATAAAAGACAACACAAAATAAGGCCCACTGTTCATTAAAATGTAGTTTTTTTTAATTAAAACTGCAGCACTGTATGTAAGTGTTCATAGTATTCCACTTGGACATGCATGGAAAAGTAAATGTATTTGTATGGTACAGATATGTACAAGTTTAACAACAGGAGTGTGACAAACCATTAAAACAATGCATGCAACATACAAATGTTACATTTTCATCTTTTAATTGCCTTTTTAAAAATAATTCTGAATGTTATTAATGTTCCAAAAACTGTTATTTTAAAAATTGTTTTCACAACCAATTTGGTATAATAAGTTAGACAAGGCCACATTTTTGAACGATATAATAATGGGGGCAGAAATGTTTTTTAAGAGAAAAAAGCATAATGAAATTCAATCTGCAATAAAACAAATTCTGTTTTAAGGGAGTTGTTTCTATATTGGACAGTACAATTAAAAAAAAGCTTTATGAAAAAATGGGCTGTGCTGGAAATAGCACACAACAGAAGAAAATGACATGAATGACAAGAACACATGAGAGCTAAATATAGTATGAATTTTCATTTCATATGAACATTCGTCTAGAAGGAACTGCCAGCCAAATATAGTGACGGCTTCAAACTACGACAAAATGCCAGGCTCGTATTTTCAACTGTCAGAGTAGAGGTTCAGTCAAAGGAGAGAAGCGTTTGAGCTGCTGGAAATTCCCATTCATTTTGTTAAAGTAAAGAACAAGAGAAAAAGAGAAGATGTGATTAAAACAACAGAACCAAGAAAGTAAAGTAAATGAACAGAAATACAAATAAACTCGTAGTATCTTAGTGCATAAAGACATGCTCTCCTGGTAATGGATAGATATCTTGTCTTTGAAATATCACATCTCACAAATATATGATCACATCAGACAAAACTATACAGGTAATAAAAACAAACAAGGACAGAAAACCGTGTGTATATTTTGCTTATGAAAAATATATGTTTATCTGGAAAAGATGGTGGGGTTTGAGGAAAAGTAAAACCATTCAGAACCTCTCTCTATCGGACCTTTACCAGTGAAGAAGCTCTTCTGTGACAAGTACAATTATTTTTAAAAAAAGACTTTTTGTTTTTTAAAAAATACAACCAAACTTTAAAACATGATAGGAATATAAACAAACTAATAGATCTTTGTTTTTCACTGATTGCTTCACATCGACTCAAATGAACAAATACACTTTTGCAAAAGCTCCACTTTCACACTAGTAAATCTTAAACTGAGATATAAGAGGCACTGATGTGATCTTAAGGCAGAAATGACCAAAACACAATTGTTGCTGCGTGAAGGTGTGTTTAAGTGCAAATAACAACCAGTCAGATACTGTAAAGATAGTGTCTATGTGGCCTCTGAACCCCTAAATAACAGTCCAGCCATGCACAGCCTGTGTTAGAAACCAGTACTGGGCGACCTCTGGAGATTCAGACGGTCTGATTGGTTATGGCTTAGACTAGGTTTGGTAGAGAGCACAGACATGGATGGGGTTTTTGTCACACTTTCAGCGAGTATGTGCAACTACCCTGAGACGTGTGAAAGTAACAGTTACAATATGTCCAAGTCCCACACAGAGGAAACAGTCATTACGATGAAACGTCCATTCACTTTTAAACCATTAAACTATCTTTAGAAGACAAACAGAGGGAGGGAGAGTAAAAAAATATTTCAAATACTAATCTTTCTTGGGAAACAATACATTTTAGTTATGTGGACTGATCTGAAAGGATGTGCCAATTAGGTTAAATTATAGCTGCACGTACTGCATCAACAACATCACACCCTACTACCAAGTCACATGATAACAATCTAAGTGTTTGTGTATTAGATCAAGAGTAGACAAACTGTTGTGTTCTGATGTACATACATTTTGCACACACATACATAGCCAATCTCACACACACTGTTCATACAGTTTATTATAAGGGGAGGGTGGGCGGGGCGTAACTGAGGTAAGATTTTAGGTTAATATCACCTTTAGGTAGAACTGCTTACAGAAGGATTACCAGAAGTAAATATTCTGTGTCACAGTATGCAGGAATTCAAGATGAACGTAAATCTATAAAGATGATTACAAACGTAATCTCACCAGGTGGGTACGTTCATCTGCAGGGATGCTGCCCTCATCACATAATTTCTCGTTTCCATTTATTCCAGTTTTAAGCTTTAGTAATCGAAAGTAAAAAAACGTATTATTGGCAGTAAAACAATTTTTCAAATGTCAGCTGCAGAGACTGAGGTGGAGGGTAATGTTAGGACAGGCTCATGGTGGAGAGTGATTACTGTAAGTTAGATATCTCTAAGATAAGAATGCAATTTTAATTTTTTTGGAGATAATGTGGGGGAGTCAGCAGACCAAAGACTTGTACATGTTTAGATGTGTTGAATTCCTGCGTACTGTACCTTTATGATTACTGAAGACTTAGGGGTGTCACATTTTAGGATCAAAAAATATCTTAGGCTGAGGTGGTAAAAGTCTGAATGTAAGGATTAAAACCTGAATCTTGTGCCTCAGGTTGTCCCTTTAGAAGCGACTGCATGCTCTGACACAGAGAGCTTCAGACGCAGCTCATCCTTTAACCTAAGCAGAAGAAGACAGCGCTGACAGTTTATTTTGTTTTTGGTAGCAGACGGGGCCATACTTTGTCTTTGGTCTGACAGATACAACACCAACGTACTCTGAAAAGCATCACAGCGGTAATGAACAGACTCAGGTTCATTTCCACTGCAGTGATTCTTGCTGACGACTTACATTTGTGTTCATACACAGGAGCCTGACTTGCTTTTATTTCAGCATAATGGAATTGGCAAAAAAAAAAAACAAAGCATGGAAAAACTCAGAACTAACAAAGTGGAAGATTCAGCTGTGGAGATGACCCTACCTAGTCCGTCTGGTGGTTTGGTTTTTTTGGGTTTTTTTTTTTTTTTGATGTGGAGTCATGTGACAGCGGATCTCAGAATAACTCAGAAAAACTTGTCACAAGATGATGATAAATTTTGGAAAAAGTGACAGCCCTAATGCCTTCTGTATCTTTGAAGAGGATAATGTACAGAGATGCTGTGATGGTACGTGTGGGTGTGTGCATGACTCAAACATTTAAAGAGGCACAAGACACGATTCCTGTTAAAAACGGTGTTAACGCTCTGGGGGTGTTTTCTTTTTTTTTTGGTTTCAATTTTGATCATGAATGCTCAACACTTGAGAGTTTCAAAGTGGGGATGTGTCACTGTTGGTAGTTCTTTTTTTTTTTTTCATTCGAACATCAGTACACTGAGCATGGTGCAGTCCTACAGTCCAGCAGAATGTCTTTGGACTGGAAAGTGAGAACAGAAGAGCACAGAGGCATAGAGGGCAACTTTAGGTAGGGAGGTTGGGGGTTGGAGTCCAGCCCCTGAAGTCTGTGGCAAAGTGATGAGGAAGCTCTCTCAAAAGTCTCAGTCCGTTCCCAGAAGGCTGCTGTTGCTGAGCTCCAGGCCACAGCGTGATGGCTCCACAGTAGGGTCACAGAGAGCACAGGATAAGAAGCGAGCGAAAGATGAGATATTTGGACGTCTAGATGGTGGATGTTGGGAAGGGTAGGGGGTGTCCGCCGCTCTTATTCTGACTCTCGGTAATGAGCCAAGTCTTGGCCATGATGACATCGCTCATCATCTGGCAGTTGAATGAGACTGTGCAGCCATGATAATATGAGAAGATCCGCTCTCGGCCCTCTGCGACTGGCCCATTCCTGCCAGCACGGACATAGCCATGGCCTCAGCTGCTGCCCTTGGCCTCAGGCCATTTTGCCCCATGGAGGGGCTGGGTGCCAGGGAGCTGTGCTGGATGACGGGCGCAGGGGAACCTGTGGGCTCTGAGGTGTCTTTCATGCTCTCCTCTGCAGCCGCACAGTAAAAACAGATGGTAAATGTAACAAATTTAACTTGTGTGTTACAACTGAATAAAATCATAAAGATGAAAGTCATTAGTTAATGTGTTATAGCCCTAAATAAAAATGCCATAAGCTACAAAAATACTTTTGAATTAGTTTAACCCAAAGTCAACAACTGCCTCAAATTTTATATTATGGGTGTTTTCTTTCATTAAAAAAATGAATGGATTCAATGCATAATAAGGTTCCAACAAATTCAACACCTTTCAGAAGTTTTTCTTGGCGTATAACAAATGTTTTGTAGGTCTTACCATAACATCGAAATTATACTGCAAATATAAACACCTTGCACCTATGCACAAACACAGTAAACATTTGAAAAACAGTAAGAACATTGTTTGACAGCAGAAATAAACTATAATAAACTATAATAAAGTTTCATTATAATTTACAACATAGTGTTTGCTAAAAAAGTTATGCAAAACAGGGTTCCTTAACCCATGGTATGGAGACCAGTACTCAGCTGTGGATCACTGCTACTGGGCTGCATAGAAAGAATAAACGGACATACTGTAGCTCGACTCAGAACTCACCTAAGTAGGCAGTCTTCTTCTGCAGGTTCGTAACAGGACAGTCCTTATGGGCCAGTAGCAGCTGCTTCAAATGAGCAACTTCGTTCCGCAAGAGAGACACTTCATTCTGAGAGCGAGGAGGGTCAGCTGATTAAAACCCAATTCATTTACGATAGAATTAAAAGAATCTCCTAAATCACAAGTCCTGTTTCAAAACTGAAAACCTTGAAGTAACTTGTTCTTCTCTGAACTTAACTGACCTCAGCTGAAATTAACCTGTGAGACTAAGTTGTGTACAGGACTCAGTAAGGATGATGCAGACAGGTCAGCGGACCACGCTGTATCTCTGCTCGCCCATTACGGGCCCACTCACCGACAGTGAGACGTTCAGGCTGCTCAGCTCCTCGGCCTTCTTCTCCAGGGAACAGACCCACAATTTGCGTTTTTGTCTGCACCGTGATGCTGCGGCGCGATTCCTCTCGAGGAAGCGCTGTCTGCGCTCGTCTGGGTCATCGTCTGTTGTCCGCCGCCGACGCCCACCTGTAGGCTGAGCTGGAGATACCTTGACAGGAGCAAGGGTGGGATGGAAACCATGGGTAGAGAAGCAGACATGAAACAAGAAAAAGGAAGTTTGACTCGGGGTTTAACATCAAAGCAGCAGAGTTTTACATATACTTTGGACTTCTTTTTGGTTTGTTATCAACTAGATTTTCTGAAACTGGGGCCAAACCCATTCAGTATATGGTAATAGTACCAATACCATACCCAATACTACTTAAGACTGGGTTTTAATAAATGAACGGGAAGGAAGTGTTATATATGTGGCACAGCTCTGTGGGTAACAGCTTTACGTGTCGTGTGTAGGGCTGAGCTCAACCCAAACCACAGTGAGGTTACAGACATTCTTTTTCCATAAACAGAAGCTTCTTTCACCCAAAAAGAAAATAATCTTTTTAGATTAAACAAAACTGAACAGGAAGTGCTCAGAGCTTTTACACCATTTCCAGTAAAACTGAGTGTCATTATTTCCATGTTTAAAAACAAATTTTAACAAACAATGTTGGTTAAATAGGTCTCAACAATAATTGACCTGGTGAGACATAAACTCCTCATCGATCCACTCAGATGTTAAACTGTGTGTTTTTAGAGCTGAGGCACGTCTTCAGGTGATGTATTAAATTTGGAACTACTGGCCTCATACTGTACTTCAAACAGGGCAATGTATCTGTTCACTGATTCTTCACGGTAAGATAGGCTGTACCTGAGGTTGTGCAGGTGATGGAGCATCTGGGTGTTGGACAAGCAGTTGACTCTGTTCTGCCCTCTGAGGCACCATGGGGCTGCTGCCCATGGCCATCACCCCCATACTGTGTCCTGATGGACTCTGGTGGGACAGTGCAGCCTTCAGCCGCTGAAGAAGGAGAAGCGTTAACAACAGAAAGTACAGAAGACATGAGAAAAACATGTAATGCCAAGGAAACAAGTCTGCTGAGAGTTGAGGACGAGGAACTCTCGCAGGATCTGCAGGTCCACTGTGAGATTTGGTGACAAAGAAATGGAACAACAGCAGAAGTCCAGGGGGACTTCACCAGCACTACTCTCTATATTTATAATCTGAAACTGTGGTGGTCTTCCTACAGATGTATGGTTTTCTTTAATTTGACAAATGTTTACATTTGTATTGTTTTACAATTTCAACCATAAAAAGAAAGCAAAGAAAGCAGTGGTCATATTCAGTGACAATGGTGTTGTAATACCATCAGTTTATTTCTATTTTCATTCATTGAACTAAATTCACCAATACAACAGATGGATAATGTCAATATTGGATGAGCCTATTGTTTAGATTGGCAAACGGTTTATTTTGTGCTGTTGGAAAAGTGCCAGATGATAAATGTATTTAGCATATAGTTATAATTTCATTCATTCTGCTTGACATCTCTGGGTTTTTGAAAAAAAAAGGAAAGAAAATAAAATAATTCTAGTCTATAAAAAGAGTCAGAATCCTCAGAGGAGTTCATTAAAAATGGTTCTCATCCTCTGTGATTTAATAGTTGTGTATTGAGTATTTGTGATGTTGCTGTTAAGGGTTAAAAGTGCAAGTAACAGCAGAAAAAATAAGTCATATGACAAGCCAACTTCGCCAACAGAGTGGATGGCTGCAGGGCAGAAACAAGAACAGGAGAGTGGATGGCTGCAGGGCAGAAACAAAAAGAACAGATAAAAGTGATAAAAATAGAAAATCTAATGCTGACCATCTTGGCCTCTGAGTGGATGCTGTAGCCGGAGGGGGAGTTAGAGCCACTGCTGCTGCCTCCCAGTGGAGGACCGGGGATACCAGGAATGTTGGGCACCATGCACAGGGGTCGGGCCAGCTGGAGACCAAATACAAAACATAAATACATCAATATTTATAACTGAAACCCAGATCTTCTGGGTTTCAGTTCTTCTTTCAGCTGTTCACTCAAATAGGAAAAGTGGTAAAAACTGACAGTCTTACATTAATGACAGAATGAACAGGACTAGGGAGCAGAGGCAAAGCCTGGCCGGTGGGTAGCATCATCATGGGGTAGTGGCTGGTTGGAGAACTGGATGGGAAGAAATACAAGGACAATGGAAACAGGAGGCAGTTAGAAAAAAATGTCAAGCTTAAATCTTGGAAGTTGGAAAAATAACCTCAAGTCAACATTCACAATATGTACAGGAGAGTTAATACTCCAAGCTGAGCTGCCACTCCTAACAGTAACCATGTCATGGCAACCTATCACAATAGGCTTGTACAGTTCGTTGTATGTGTGTTAACCTACACAGGAAACACTCCAATTGATTTACATCTGACTCACAGGAGCATCTGCAGCAACAATTTTAGCTGTTGTTACTTTACAGCTCGCTATAAAGGAAGCAAGGAGGTTTCATCCTTCGGTTTTGCTGGTCATGTTTTGAAACTACCAACCCTCCAATCACAAACCAGTCCCTCTAACCACTAGGCGACCGGCTGCGCTATAAATATATATATACATTTTTATATATCCACTTGATTAAGAACATGCACAGATTTAGCTTAATCAAAACATCCACTAAAACATTTTTTACATTTATACAATATAGTGACCCAATAACCACAACAACACCTGATGCCTGATGATGCGATATACCATGGGTTTACCACCCTCTACAGTAGTGTGTGAATGTGAGAGGGAAAACAGAGAGTGGTGCAGATCCACACTGATTACATCTATGGTTTGGATTGTCTTGCTTGAACCACACTGACCCTGGAAATTGAGTGTTTTCTGTTGCTCTGTTCTCTCTCTTTCTTTGCTGCTCCCAGTGATAACAACAGCAATGGGTGAGCACTTCGATCGAAGCGCAGCTACTAGCTATTTTACAAACTGAACATTTTCACACAGATGACCGTTACACCACTCTGATACTGTTATTGCTTTTGCAGCCGGAAAAGTAGCAGAAAATTTTCTCCCACAATTCAGTGATCAAACTACTCGCTTCAGCTACCTACAAGGCTACACCTCCAGTGCCTCACTGCCCTTTGTCTCCAGGGCAGCTGTCATTTGATCTGTCTGAACTAAACGGAACACGATGTGAGGTCACGTGCTGGGCGCACTATAGAGCATTGTTTATAACGCGGTGCAGTCACTACAACAGCATTACACATGTTAAAAGAACCTAACTTACCCCAGAGTACGACTGGAGGGTGGAGCCTGTGTGATGACAGAGGTTGGTGATGGCATCGTCGGCTGAAGGCTTTCAAAGCCCAAGTGTAATGGGAGGGAACCTGGACGCACAATAGTCGGGGTGGGAGCTGAACTCCTGGGAGGAGTGTCCTTAAATGCAAATGATGCGTAGTGAAGTTAAACCGACTGCAGCAAATCAACATGTCATGTCTTTAAAGAAACGTGAATTACATGAACAGAAGAATGTTACACAGCTGTGATGGTTAACATTAATGAGGGTCGTCAGAAATAAACAGGCAGGAACAGCAGAGGTGAGGAAACAGTGAGGGTGGGGTGCTGAGTTTACCTGCCACCGCTGCTAAAAACATCCCAGCAGAACCACTGTTAATTATTCCCTTTCTGTGTAATCAGACCATATCACCCATTCCTTACCTTTGCTTTAGTCGGAGGCTCTTTGCTACTTTCCCACTTCCCAGAGGTGGATTCAGGGCTGCCTGGTGGTGAAGAGTCCACCTCTACAGGTTCCTCCTTCTTAACCTTCACTTCTGTCGGTGTCTGCAGAGTCATGTCCAAAGCCACAGAATTGGCAGAGGGGAGCTGAGAAAGACAAGGAGTACATTTAAAAACAAACATCACCCTCACAGGCTACAGCTTATAATAAAGGAAGTGGGTTTTTAACACGCTTGTGCAAAAGTCACTTTAATTTGTAATCACCCAGACAGAAAGCACAAAGAGGGAATATTCTGTAAGCATTTATTTTGACCACAATGAAAGCAGTGGTAAAGCACAAGGAAGTGGGAGATTGTTTTAATGTTATGGGTTTTTTCCAGAAAGTTTCATCGGCTTTGGTGTTCAGAAATACTGTCCATGCAAACGCCAGAATAAACAACACAAACACAGCACAGACCCACAAGCCCTTCTTACAGCGTTCTTGGCCCTTTTCTCCTCCTCATCTTGTGTGAAGGAGCTGGCCAGCTCGTTGAACAGACCGACCTCCTCACAGTTTTTAAGGAAACGTGTGGGAGTAGGTGTCGTGTCTGTTAAATAGGAATGAACAGACATAACAGTAAGTGACATATTCACACTGCATATGTACTTCGCTTTAATCGAGGAAACCCATGTCATAAATGTGCCTATGAATAAACATTTGGTTAATGTGCAGCAACATCAGTACCTGCAATTATGACAGAGTCCGTTCTTGGTGGTCCGAACTTCAGGGTCATCTCGTGCTTGTGTTTGTGTACAGCCAAATGGTCCTCATTGGTGAACCTCTGGAAAGGAAGAATTCAGATAAAAACATATCATAAGTTTGACTTGATGTAATGACTTTATTTGCAGGTGACCTAAAAAAGTTAAATGTTATGTCTTATATACTATATACTATGTGACATAGAACAAGGGAAAATATGTGGTGAACAACAGCTCACCTTTAAAGCTCTTCAGAGTTCCAGTTGTTTTAGACTGCATGTGGTGTTTTACTATCATAATTTAATAAGTTAAAAGAATATTTTTATCAGTAATGTATTTTTAATCAACTACTAGACATTTCAGGCAACCCTACATGAGACTGCAACCCCAAGGTTGAAAAACACTATGGTAGGGTAGAAAAAAAGAAGAAAGAAAGGGGTTTAAATTAGTGCTGTAACAATAAACATGTTCATCACCATGGAGTTTCACAAAATAATATATATTACTATTTTTTAAGGAGTTAGCAAATAAAAGACATGTTGCTACAGTGTGTCGTTACACACCAACATACTGTAGGTCCTCTAAAGACCTGTGAGGAATAATGCTCTGGCACCAGTCTATTCTCCATTCTCTGCAGCCTATTTTAGGGACAGCGTTGCAGTTGTGACTTCAGTCGTCAGAGTGAAGTGGAAACACAGTCAAGTGTCATGAGACTTATTTTTAACCCTGCCAGGCAGCATCACCAGTACAACTACATGTCTCATTTGTCTCTTTAGTCTGGACGCAGCACCTGGGCCTACTGCAGAGAACTGTCCCCAGCTAATCTCCTGTATAAGATACTGGCAGCTAGGATTACCCCTTTGCCACACAGTAAACTCCAGGGATCCCAAGATGGGTGGCAGCCGCTGCCGCTGTTATTGTTGTTGTGGTTGTCAAAAGTAAAAACTCTGTGCAAACGCCAGGAGTCAATCATCCTCGTTCGACTGTGGCCATGATTCAGACTTTCCTGGTAGACAACTGTTGTGTCTAAAGGGCAGCTGGAAAATGCTGTTTAGATATTCAGAGAATGTGTGGGTTTAAATTTAGATACAACATCACACATTGTTCAGGTGTATATTAAAATAATTATGGGAGCTGCACACACGAGCCCTCTGCAAAGATAATGCTAATCTGCACCGCAGAAAATTTCCATGTAGTTATTTAGATAATGACAATCATGAATTGCTTAGCTGTTGACTGCTTAAAGTTTCCTTTTAAATACTCCTGAAGTCTCTTTTCTTCGTATTTTTTAAACAAAACAAAAAAACAGTCGTTGCTGCAATTAAAAAAAAAAACAGGACAAAACCATTAAAATATTTTTGGGTTTAACTTCTATTGGCAGACATTAACTGTATGTTTCTACTGTTTCTACTAGACTCCATGTTCACATAATGAGCTCTTTTTATTTACATTCAAGGAAAGTCTTGCAATATTCAATCACTGTTTTCACCCTAGTCCGCATTGGACAAACTAATCTTTTGTTTAGTTTAGTTTTTATAATAACTGAAGCTTGCCAATGTCCAATGTGAAACACTGGGATCAGAACATGCACAGTCATCGTCAGATGCTTCATCTAACACTAGTTACCCATTGTTTAAACACTTTCAATTCAGATGGCTGTTCACCATTTTATTTTTCTCCAAATATTGAAAAGGAATTTGTAAGTAACGTGTTCTGAAAGTGAGCCTGTGTTTGGTTATGAAAATCACCACCCAACATCTAGCACTATCACACCACAGTATGAATCATGCTGTTTATACAGCAGTTTAACACTCAAACAAACCTGTGGGGAGAGCCACAGCTGTCGACCAGGACCATCAGCACACATCTCTTTACCTTTAAACACACCTACGTGTCGTTTTGCTTTGACGTTAAGGTAAAGTCATAATAAAGTGCTAAGAGGGGAATCTATAAACTTTCTGTCACATGGTTCATGACCTTGGCTGACCTTTGGATTACATTTGCATGATGCCACCTTCCTTCCTCTTGCTACAAGTCCTTTTTCATGTGAGTGTTTTCTCTACAGATGCCACACCATCCAAACAAAAACAATGTGCAGAAGGTTTTTTTTTCTCCACCAAATATGACCAAAGCCACCTGAGACCAGTCTGAAACCTTATTAAGTCCAGGATCAAACTGACCATGGTTGACCTCAGCTGACACACAAATGTCAAGTGATGTTATGCTAACTGGAGTGGTACAGCATGTCCACCAACTGAGGTAGCTGTGCACCTGATGTCATGTAACGAAAAATCTTTTCCACAGATATCACTTTTGCAACATGTTGAGGAACTAATTTATTTAGCTATTTCCATTTTATTCATCTTTTTCCTGATTTTTTTTTTTTTACACGTTTGACTTTTGTTCTATTAGGTGTATGTGTTGGGGGCATTCTTTGTTCTCCATAATATTCTGAGAGGTAAATACAGTAACACAGAAAATGATTTATTCAGCAAGTACATGATGGTTTAAACCCCTTACATGGCTGTTGTACAAACAAAAAACCACATGTGCAAAAGACCTGCTCTCATCAGAACACAGAAATGGACATATGAATCACAAATGTTTCTTAGTCACATAAACACTTCTCTTTCAACAGATCCCAGAATGAAAGAAAAAAAAAACTCTGGGGAGGTAGGGAGAGAAGGAGGAGATCAGCGCTCCTTCAAAAGACATCACACCGATCTGAGCACAGCATCAAAAAAAACATTAGACATGGTCTTCTCTCCCATGTTAGATAATCTTGAGTCCTGTCTTTTATTATTGCTGCCTTATCATGGCCAAGCCCTGACAATGCACCACGTTACTGCCATGTGAGCACACTACAGGCACTCAGCTGAGTCACTAACATGGCTCAAATCTGTGTCTGCAGGCACTGCATGTCAACAGTGACAGGTTGAAACAATAACTGTGCTCTGATTACTCACTGTAGCTCATACTGAGTCACTGCTAAAGGAGACAGTTTTGTCTCAACAGACGGGGAACTGGCCTAAATGATATTAGTGTGACAGAGTACACAGTCCATCTGACAATAAAAGTACAACTAAACTAATTCAAAGTCCCATGTAAATATTAACTTAGTCTGTTTTCATTTTCCAATTGTTTCAGTCCACTGTGGGTATTACACAAAGACATGCACGCATCGTAGACCAGGGAAATGTGGGAGAAGACGTCTTACCTGTCCACAGCCAGAAGAGTTGCACACAAAAGGTCGGTCGTCCCCCATTTTTGCAAAGACCCTGCAGTGTAACTGTGGGTGAGGAGAAAAGGAGAACATGTGTGTGACTTTTGTTGAATGGCAAACTGGAAAAATCCTTCACACAACAAAAAAGGGGATGCTGTGGCTTGTAGTCCTTACAGCCCAAGCAGGAAGCCGAGTGCTATTTAAAAATAACCCTGGCAAAATGAAAAACACGGACACGGAGGCAACAGGACCAAGTTTCCCTGGTGATACTTCCTTCGCACAGGGGGGCTTCTGGTCCACCAATGAGGAGCCGTTTACAAAGAAACGACAGCAACCATTCACACAAAGATGTCTGCCTCTCCTTCTCCTTCTGTCTTGTTCTCTTTCACTGGCAATCCCTCCTTCTCCCATTACCACTCCCATCTCTCACTTCTCAGACACCTTTACACTTCCTGAAGCCTTCTTGTTACATTTTCCAAAAATCAGGTTTGAAAGAATATCATGACAAATGCTAAACTTTAGCATCAACCACAGACTCCAGTGTCACGTTTGCAGAAAACATTAGCAACTTTCACAACTAATTTTTGTTATCGTGTTTAAAATAGTCCTGATTATTAGTATTAGTATGTATATAGTATGTATAATCAAAATGACAAAAAGGGTGGCACTGTGAACTGTTTGTGAGGAACACCACATGGATGACAGTATGGTAACTATTCTGAAAATTAAGCTAAATATGTCGTACTTCTCCTGCTTTGGTATTGATTTTGATTGAGCTTGCTTACTTCAAGAAGTACAACTTGTTATTGTTTGGTCAGGGTCTGCTGAAGCACTGTGCTTGTATTGGTAAGCAGTCCACACGAGATTGTCAATAGGCAACGCAAAGCTAATGCTAATTCCTCTGCAAAACTCCTAAAGCTGAAATAAACATTGAATGCATTCATTGAATGCATTCTTTTTACATATAGTTTACCAGTAAATACCTTACATTACATTTAACTGATTCCAAATGTGCAACACTCTCTTCTATAGCAGTCAGTAACTACTCAACTAATAAAAGAAACCCCACAATCTGATGTCTTTAATTTACTCACAATCTGTCTGGATGACAATAATAATAAACTCCACCAGTGTATAATGGTTTTTTTTGTGTGTTTTTTAACTGTTAACTTCTGATTTTTTGGGGTCTACAATGTGATGCACTGCAACAAATATTTGTTTGAGAACTTTGTGAACATTTTTTATTTTTATGTTTTTTGAGAGTTTTATGAGACTGTTATTAACAAAGCATAAATACATGGTACTACTTTAAAAATAGAGACACGCAAGGAGAGCACCACTGGACATTTGATGGCACTGGAAACATTCTCAACGCCTTCCACACAGTGCACCAAAGCCCCCTCCACCTCCTCCACTCCCCTTCCGAAGTACATGCTAATGTCAAGAGTTAAACACGCATGTTTCTGTTGGGTCCTTCCTCCTGTTCTAACTGAAGCTATGCGAGGCCTACAGCTTCAATCAGCTGTTTTCACAGAGGAGAATGACTCTTCAAGATTGAAGCCCACCACCCACATCCCCTCCACAGCCTAGACCCTATTACCTCCTGTATAGCTGAGAAACACTCCATGTGAATGCAAAGCAGGGAGTTAAGGAAAATAACTTTGTCATTAAATTTAAATAAGGGAACTGGAGGGGTGGCAACGGCGATAGACAAGGGACATTAATTTTTAAGCATTCTCTGCTGGCCAAAAAGTGAAGTCTGGCTGCTTATTCACAAAGCAGCAGCGCTTACAGCACAGTAATACTGACATGCAATACGGGCAATGCTGTATAAACAAGGAGAATCACTTCAGTAAACAAAAGCCAACACGATTACTAAAGTAGTCATCATGAGCAGCTATAGTTTTCCAACTTAAATTAAATCCTTTGAATGCGAGTTCCTGGCTGTTCCTTCAACATTTAATATAAGTAAAACATGGAAATGCCTGGTGGTGGATATTCAACCTTGTTACTCACTTTGCACTTTTGTTTCACAGACTACATGAGTTGAACATGAAGTCTTACATTATTGAGTGCGACAGATTGTTCATTATGTTGGCGAAGCATAAATGTCTGAACCTTTTCCCAGCGTTGAAGTCAGAACATTTTCCTCCTTCCTTTTCCCCTAAGAGGACAGCTGCCCCTGAGCCAAAGCATGATTACTGAAGCCTTGCACTGGAATACCACGCTCTCCCATGACTCTGGATCTGTAACAGGCCTAAATATTGTGTCGCTCAACTACATGTATTTATGATGGGGGAGATGCAATTTGTGTTTGTAAGCAAAAGTCCAATCCCTTGCTCCAGACTTCAAAGGGAACATGAAGCAGATCAGTCTGATTTGTTTCAGACCTACCATGCTCTGCAGAAAGACAACAAATCAGCGCCAGGTCCCTCACAACGTGCTTACAATCCACTGAGCCTATTTGGGCAGAAATGTGTCTGCAAACAAGATACTCCATCCAGCTCGTTATACCGTGGGTGTCAATTGTTTGGGGAAGTAGACACATCTGGTGTGAGGAGGGGGAGCAAATTCAGTTTACATCTCACTTAGGCAAACTAGACATTAACTGGTGCGGCTGGTAACAGTGTGAAGAGGAGGATCAGATTCTGTGGGCACTTTATCATACAACCCAGATCTTATTGTTGAAAAACTATCATCCGTTTATGTCAATCATCAAAACAATATTGGGAGCTTTTTTAGAACTAATTTCTTCAGTTTTTCTCAGATGTATTTGACTAGCGCACAGCAACATTATTAAAGATAACAGTGTTATGTTTTACAGCACACTGTAAAATAACTTCCTTTATTGAGACCTCGGCCCTGTGAGACACAATAAATCAGTCTTTCACTTACAGGCTGATGCACGTCTCTGATATTCATTACAGACGTGGATATCACATCCACCATTTTTCAACACCTTTCATCCAAGGTGACATGGAAGCACTCAAACTGCCCTGATTCCTGACCCTCTCATTGAGCTGCTGCCAAAGTCCCACTGTTAACTTGGATTTCTCCGACTCAGCAGGTGTAGAGGGACGAGTCCCAGCTATAATCAGCCACAGCCATCCAGTGTTTGATGCAGTCTGCTAGGAAACTGACTAAACAAACTGTATTAATAGCCTGTGCTGCAGCCGTGACTGTGGAATCTGAGGCTTGAATTGCCAGAGGGCAGGGGAGACCCCTCAAAAAGAAAAAACAGTAGAGGGAGGGGGACAGAGAGACTGAAAGGAAAAGGAAAAAAGAAAAAAAAGGGAAATAAAAAGAAACAAGCAAACAAAACAGAACACAAACAGAAACAAATAAAGATATGGAAAAATAAGAAATAAAAGGAATGGTAAAATTAAAGAAAAGAAAGGGGAAAAAAGGAAAGAAAAGAAACAATGTGAAACTCTGTTAACAATGTTAGCTTTAGAGACAAGAAGACTCGTCTGTTGCAGGGTGTGTGCAGCCAATATGTATTTGTGTAAGCAAAGTGAACATGAGATTTTGTAAATGGAACAAATGAAACCTTATATCCATGTCTGCATAACTGGCAAGTCCTAAAAGCTAAATCCATGCCAAGCCAGCAGACAATGTAGCACAATACAGGATGGATTCAATGCAGTTTTCTAAAATTAAATCAGAAATGCTACACTGATCCGGGTCCCAGGCAGACGGCTATTTGGTGGAAGGAAATGACTGATTCTTATCTACAATTAAAATCTGAAATATTGCTGTGAATTTCTCAGCACAATAATTTAAATTAACAGAGAGTTTCCAACATTGTCTGTCATAAAACAATGTTGGGATTGACGTATAAACCAATGACAGACTTTCACTCTCACTAGATTAACCACTAGACTAACACTTACAGAACCATATGTGTGTGTCTGACCTTATGACAACTGATCTACCACTGCACGTATGATTTAAGTGTTGTCAGCTCGTTGGATAAAATAAGAGTTCAAAGCTGCAATGTCCTGTTCTGTCTTAAATTATTTTAACAGAAATGTCAAATGGGACTCTGCAAAGTTAGCATTTTTCCCTGGTCTAACAATTCTCAGTGATGGAATGAGGTACAACTCTGCCAAAAACATGACCTACATTCCTAATGAAGGTGTTGACATGTATGGGGATACAGATCCTTGGGCGTTAAAAGGCTCAAATTGCAATACTATGGATATCATGATTACTTGAGACTTTGGAGGCTCTGCCTGCAGACCCAGTTTATCATCAACATAATACTCTACCGCCAAAAAACAGACAAACAAATTTAGTCCTTTTTTGAAGATCCGAGCCGGTTGAAGATGTCGAAGACTCAATCAATCGAAGGGGGGGTCACATGAGCCGTGTAAACGTAGGCAAATTTGTAAAACAACGTTGATTTGTCTAGAAAAAGTTTAAGCCTCCATTACCTTCTGGCTACATACGGGGAGAGTTAGCCCTGCCTTTTCCCGTAACAAGACCGCCTTTACTTTTCAGCAATTGGCTCCTTGCGCGTCATTCAACCGCACGGAGTGCTTGTGTAGATTCAGACTAAGTCAGTTACACCCTCTGGTTTCACCTTATTGGCCAAAAAATCTGAAATCAACTTTTTTTTTGCATCCACGCAAAACTAATGGCTAGCTGGCATGGCTAGCGTTACCAACAGGCCAGACCCGCATTCAAACTTTGTAATAACAGCGCCATTAAATGCAGTGACAGTAAACACACGGGAACGAGTATTAACACATAGCCGAGCAGGATTTGGGTATTTCAGAGACATTATTGTACACACACCTGGTTAAAGACAGCAGAAAAAGCTAACGGCTGGGTAACTGGCTAGCGGACTGACACTTGAATACAGTGCGAGGAATGGGTCCGAGCGAAAGCGTTGGAGCTGGAAACAACAGTTATGACAATATTAAAGACGCGTCCTTATAGCAACAACAAACACCGGAAACTGTTAAACCGGTTGTTATTTTGTCACCTTTTGGTGAAGTCGACATGTCTATGTAGAAATAAAATCGTAATAAAGTGTTTACAAACTCACCCTTGTGCCCCTCTCTCTGACTCCTCTCCTCTCTCCTGGAATTTGACACGCCCCTCATCGACGTCAAACTATCGCGAGAACTCGTGTTAGTTATAAAGATACATGCATGTGACTATACATTTGAAAATTCGGACTTTTGTTTATTATTATTATTATTATTGCTGGTATTGAAAGTCCCTCCAATCATCTCATGGTTCCAGTGCAGATCAATTTGCATCTTATACCTATCGTGTGTTTGTGTGTGTGTATAACACATTAATCTGTAGGTATAAATATGTAACTAACTTATTGTTAAGGTCAAAATGTGGATGTTCACAAGAACCAAGCAAACAAAGTAGGCCAATGAATGAATGTATACAGTAAGGACTTAGGGAATAATTCTTCCTCTTCGTAGTTCGGTTTCCTTCCTGAAATCCTCACGCTATTCTCTCCCCCGACATCATTGTCCTTTGTGAGGAATAACATGACTGAATTGTGTACAATGATGAACAAATATGTCGCCTAAAAAAAATTAAAACAAAAAGAGAACAACAGTTATATGAACAAGAGTACATCCTGAGATCACGTTAGATATTTAACACGTGTTGCATGTAAATCCATACACTGATCAACATTATCAGTAATCGGTAATGTTTGCTGTAATCCACAGCAAACGTTACCGATTAGTTCAGCTTTGTGGCAAATAAACAAAACCACAACACAGCTGTTTCAATGGCCGTTGTTCAAGCCGTCTTGGTGTGAATTGAGATACGAGGTACCAGTGACCTCTGGTGGACTATTTATGAACTGAAGGGTCGTATTTGGTACAGATTTGGTCCACCATTTAAAAAGTATGAAAGATACTCATTATTATAGTCAGTATCTCGTAATAATGAGATAGTATAGCAGACTTTTTAATGCTGAAACAGCTACAAAAAAGGAATATACATGGCATAGAAAGACATTTGTTATGGTCAATAATGGTCAGATGTAGTGGAATTAAAAACCTATCCCACACTTGTGATAGAGTTGTGTCTGTTTAAACTTAAAATTATAACGTTTGTTAATAATGACACAGAGCGCAGCGTGAATAGAACATAAAGGTTTTTAATTATATAACACCAACAAACAGTAATAGTACTTGCACTAATGCACCAGACGGGATCTAAGTGCTTTACTGTTACACATCTATAGACAAAGTAACAAAATCAAGCACTGAGATGGTCAGAGTTTACACAGACGTTTACCATTTACTGGCTTATCCAGTGACATGTTATAAACACAAAGTAGTCATGTCATTTAATAGTTGAAGTAAAAACATACGTTTCAAAAGTTGGACCTGTGATACTGGAAAGTAAATCTTCTTGGCAAAAAAAACAAACAATAAATTAAAATGACAAACTGTATTCAACATTTGACATTTCAATGATTAAACTAACTTTTTTCTTCTTAGACAAATACAAACTATTGGAACTGTGAGACTGGAACAATAAAAAAATTATAGCATTATTCTTTTAAATAATTAAAATTGTTCTTTTTTAATCTGGCCAAAGAATTTTATTTGACACATGGTTTTATTAAAGTCAGCTCAGCAGGACCATCACCATGACGACTACAAAACAAACTATTTTGTCATTTTCTGTACAGAACTGAATTCAAACCACACCAATTCATTAATACCAATAACTAAACATACTGCTAATTATACATCCGCAGTTACCAACAACCTCTACATTTATACAGTCTGTGACCAAACATAATTTTCTCTTCATAGATGTCTTGATAAAAAAATCTCCACATCGCTATTACACAGAGCAAGGAATTTTCTACGGTAGCATTTCTGAACATTTTGTCCCTATTTAGAAAGCATATATTATTTTCCTGTACATTTTTTCCCTTTGTGTCAGTGAATGCATCATGAATACATCAGAGATGTAGGAAAATAATGATTTAATGAAGATGAAGCAAGTGAAAGTGTATTTTTTTTTAAAGACTGATTTTTGCAAGTGTCACGTAACAGAGGGGAAAGTGAAAACGAAAAGTTTACACGGGTGAGTTTTAATGAATCACTTAATTCCTGCTAGAAAAGGGACTGAACAAAAGAACCATCAGAGCCAGGCGGAAGTTTGAATGAATAACAAAAAAACAAAAAAAGAACAGTTGTGTTGGTTGAGGGAAGGTAACGGGTCTGTCACCCAAAAAACACCATCCTCACAATACAAAAAATATCACAAAAGAAGAATTTGTAATATCATAGAACCTCAAAACAAATGCAACTTCCCAGGTTAAGCTGACACGTTCTGAAATGCTGTGTTGAAAATGCCTCACCTTACATAAAAGCACTCGGGAAATTCTTTTAAAATAAAAGCCTTTTCCAAAGGGAGCTCCTTTTCTCTGTTCTCAGGACTTGTATGGATATTACATTTCCCTTCTGAGGGATGAGGGATTTTGTTGTACATTTGTTACCAGGCCAAGTATAACACACCATTATTAAGATAATGGCCGAGTGTTGGTGTACTGCCAAAACTGACACCAAATAAATAACAGCAGACTGAGATCGTATGATGTAGATAATTAAAAAAAACTCTATTGTCAGTTTGTCACCCGTGTGTGTGTGTGTAAGAAACCGTCCTGATCTTCATCCAGTGGTTTCACCTCAGTCTCTGAGCAGCAGATAGTCTTTGATGGTTTCTGGTAAAGGAAGCTCTTTCACAGCAGTAGGAAGGAACTGCACTCCCAGACTCTGTCGGACGGCACAGCGTGCCAGAGCGCGCAGAGAAGGAGCCTGCGTCACCATGTCTGTAAGCTTGGCCAGTAGCTGCGGGTCTTTACTCAACTCCTTGGGAAGAGAGCCGTCAGGCAGTCGGATCTCAAACCGGCCGGCTGCCCTGCAGAGCAGCTCCAGGCACTCCTCCTCCTGTTCAGTACCCAGACCCCGGGCTAAAAGAGCCACCAGTCGGGAGATAGGAGTCTGGCCCTTCATGTTTGTCACATGCACCATGGCCCCGTGGTCTAATAGCACTTTGACACTTTCCAGGTTGCCCTTCATCGCTGCCCAGCTCAAAGGAGTGTCATTGTTGTAGTCCCGGGCATTGGGGCAAGCCCCGCCCTCTAGCAACACTCGCACACACTCTGGGTTATCTTTAAAGGCGGCCCAGTGAAGGGGAGTGTCCTTGTTGCCATCCAGGGCATTAGGCAAAGCTCCATACTCCAACAGGAGCTCCACACAGCTCTCATCCTTCTCTGCTGCGTAATGAAGCGCTGTACGGTTGTATCCATCCAAAGCATTTACCTGATGAATAAAGTCAATATATTCAATGCCCATTTAACCTTTAACCTTTCACTAAGGTTTCAATACACAAGTATAAGTGGATTCCACAACCAACAGGTTAATTCTAAATATTAGGTACCATTAATGCATAGGTTAAATGGGAACTACACAGAGACATAAGGCAGCATAATCTACCAGTAAATTTACAGTAAAATTAATTTTCAATCTAGTGCTTTCTCCTTTTAGAAACATCCATTGTTAATTAAATGTCTGTTAGAGTAAGTGAATGTAGCAACTACGTTATTTATATCTGCATTTGGAGCCAAAGCTGATAGTTCACTTTAAGGCAGTTTAGGAAAAGCCACAAACAGAGTCGATCTCTCAGAGACGATTCACGCTGGTGTGTGCCCACGTACACACCTGCATGAACACAAACACACACTCACACTCAAGGACTACCCCTTTATGTGGCTGAGTGTGTATATAGCAATATATAAAAATAGGTTAAATTCTAAGTTGTGTATTAAAGTATTGATATATTGTAAAAAAACAGACATACTGTTCAACCCTAGTATGTGTGTGTGTGTGTGTGTGTGTGTGTGTGTGTGTGTGTGTGTGTGTGCGTGTGTGCTTGACTGGCCCTCTGCTGTTCAGAACTGTCAAACTGATTTAGCTCCAATAAGTTACAGAAACAAAACGGTGTATTTCTGACTTGAACAGCTTCCTGGTGTATGCAGCAGATAGATCAGTTTGCAGGAGGGAGTGTTCACTTACCTCTGCCCCTTTCTCCAGGAGCAGCTCGACACAGTCTGCATCTGCAACCATGCACGCACAGTGCAGGGGCTTCAGCGTCCCATGCATTCGGTTCACGTCAGCTCCCTTTGGTAAACATAAGACACAATGACATTAGTGTAACTGACCACACGGAGAGGTGACTGACGAGCGGGCACGCGTACCTTACGAATGAGATCCTCCACATTGTCGTGAGGGAACGAGCGAATGGCAGCGATGGTGCGGATGAGCCTCTCGGACAATGAGTATTTACTTTGAATGCTTTGCATTATGTACCACATAGTAGAGCTCATGTGTAACAGAGGAACATGGCACCGAGGCAGCAGTGACAGCAGGGAGTTTGAAACTGCAAGACATAACAGTGGAAATTTAGCAGCAATAACACACTGTAATAAACGGCTTGATTCTTCACTACTTCAAGGACATCCTCTGATTTTAGTTTTATTTTACGACAGTGACGTTAACTTAACCACAGAAGGTAGCAGTGGACAAGCAGCAGCCGTGTCCACATTGAAAAACCTAGTCTAACCTAGGATATGTTAAGATGATTTAGTAACATTCAGATGTACATTTTATTCACTTAGTCTTTAATAAAGTGGTTCAGATAATTCATGGACATTGTATTGGCTGCATGTAAGATCTTAATCATTCAGTTTACAAATGTAAGGAATACATTTTTAAACCTTGAAGATGCAAGCTAAACGCAAAATGTTCATGTCATTTTCTTGAAGAAAACAAAAAACAATCTTCTAAACCCCTACATAGACTTTGATATTTAAAAGGTTTAGATGCAACTTGAATTTAAAGTAAACCAAAGCGAACTTGGCTTTTACTATGGTCAATTTTTATTTTAATTCCTGTGACTGTAACCCCTGGGGCTGTGTTTTCATTAACCACCAACTTCACTTCGGTGAACTGGTCTTGAACTCAAACAAAATAGTTTGACAAGTACGGATACAGTTAGAGAATTTTTATTTTTAAAGTAGACCATAAATATAATAAAAAGATATATTGTAGAAATAATTTGTTATTGATATTAATCCCAATAATATAAAGGTAGAGAAAACGATGTTATCAAAATAAAATGAAACACGTTTTTAACGTGTAGTAAACAATTCATGTTCGCCCTGCTTTTTACCACAAAAGACCGTATACAGGCTTTCCAGCAAGTAAATGTTTAAAAAGAAAACATTACACAGAAATGCTAAAAAAATACAATATCTCAGAAAAAAAGAAATTGAGAGAAGAGGAAAAACATCTGAAACACAACAACAGCTGGTACCATCAGCTGAGCTAACTAGCGAGCTAACGTTAGCATGGAGATGGAAAAATAAAAACGAAACTCGTAAGCGGAAAGAAATTGGAGTTAATTTCATCAAAACACCCTGCCTGACGAATGTTGCTTATGTCGTCAATAAATGAGTAGGTGTCGGTTCGGAAACGTACCGTTTTCCGTCCAGTCAGGCTTTGAGGTTCTGACAGTCGTAATCACTGTTAGCTGCTCGGTTTGACATAAACACAGGACGTCATCGCTGTGGCCACGCCCCCGCTTCTTCCTCGATGGATGGTATTTAAACTGTACACAGTCAACTGTGGCCTAACTTCCCTTAGATTCAACTTTAATTCATCCCGGTTGTCTGGTAGGAAGCTCTGTGTGGACGGCACTTAATATAGAATCCTAACGACGGCAGCGCAGGCATCGCGAGAGCAACATACCAGGAATACCTTTAGCTCATGTCCATGTAAAGAGCTGAGGAGCAGCAGCAGCAGCAGCACAGAGACTGAGGACAAGTGGTTTTAACAAATCACTGCTCACTGACAGAAACCCAACACGTGACCAGTCGGGCTCTCCACAGCACACACACCACACATACATTTTGTAGAGTCAAACACCCTCTTTACGACTAAATACCAAGGTTCAAATTAAAAAGAATATATATAAATACCTTATACCTACCAGCCTGACATACGTCGACCTAATCAGATCCCATCATACATCATACTTTGAAAGGAAAAGGATCTCAACTTCCTCTTACCAAAACCACATTTTGACACAATACACTTGGAATGGAAATAAATAAAAATAAAAATAATCGCTCAAAAAAATCCATATATAATCCATATATCTATATATAAAATAATTTAGGAAAGAATGTTTTACCACCTTAATAAAAAAACATTTGATTGGACACTGTGTTTAAATCTACGTCTAATCTTTATCTGTACAAACGACTGTATGAGTTGCTGCCACCTAGTGACTGGAGGCATGTTATCATTCAAGCATTACAGCAGTGGTACACGTGTGCCATATTACATTGGAAGCCCCTCGCCCCCCGGCACCTCACCGTGGCCCATTAAGTTACTATTAATAACTTTTAAAAAAAATAGTTTTTATGTCTTTTGTACAGGTAAATATCCCACATACTAAAGACATCAATTCTTGGCTTAAAAATATGACACTTCAATATTTTCTTGCAACATCCATAGCATTATTAGCTTGTGAAATTTGCAGTAAATATCTGTTCACACAACACAATAAAGAACATGAGACCAGAATGCCAAATCAAAATAATTTATTTTTGGTGACATTTCATACAGTTCTAGGATTGTGTCTCAAACACTTGGTTGATCCATTTTAGTCTATATCCTTTTTTGCCACCCCAACCGAATTTAACAGAAAAAAAAATCAAAGACATGGAGGGGATGAAAGCATATCCTGACGGTAATTGCAAGCCTGTCAACATCAACCATATGCTTCTAAAATGATTTCACCTTACTCTCGAGTAAGGTATTATTTTAATAGAGTTAGTGCATTCATTTTTAATTAGACTAAATCACTAGCTGCTCAAACTCAATAATGAAGAAGAAATAACAGCCCCAGTGATTGGTTGCTCATTTACTGCATTACTAACACCCAAGTCAATGCATCAAGTATTTTTTCAGCTGACATCTCCAACATTATATAACTGCCATATGCGTGATTTTCTTTTTGCCAATGCGATTTCACACAACTTTGGGGAAACCAGCCTACCAAGATTGGGAGAAAAGCGTTGCGCATCTGAATTAAAATAAATAAAATTAAAAATCAAATACATACAGTGAGTCAAACTTCAAATTCTAAGTCAACCTTTGTCTTTTTTTCCCAAAAGTTACAAAAAGAAAAAAATAACAGCAAACTCAACCATAAAAGCACAAAAAAAAAACAATCAGGTGGACAGCTGCTGTCAAAAGCCTCCCTCTGTAAATCCAGAACTAGAACATTTACATTCTCCCGCACACGTTTCTAGTGAAGGGTTATTACAATAAAGCAAAGGCAGCTACACCTTCCAAAAATCCAGTTTTACTGGGCCAAACGTTTCCCAATGGTTACATTTTCTTTAGCAGACTGAATTTTAATTTTTTTCTCAAACTTATCCCTTACCCACTATGATCATAGGCAGCTGGCACATAGCACGTGGAAAAAAAGGGTTCCGTTCTTCTTTCAACCCACGATATCGGCTGCCAAATGTTACGTAGCGATCATTCTCAGCTAATAGCAAAACCTCAAGTCTAGTTTTGACACTAAGCCATTGTTAAGAACGTTTCACAGATATAAGATTAACCTGAATTTTCCTGTGATGTAGAAAAGCCAAACCTCACCAAAACCAGTCCAATCCTACCATGAAACCTCGTCTTCTTCAAGTCTCCATCAAATACATCACCCTACATCCCAAACATGTAAACAGAGCATCTGACTGATTATCAACATGACTAATAATTTCAATCCATTAGAGTGGGTGCACCCAGGACAACATCTTAAAAATTAATGTTTAAAAAAAAAAAGAAAAAGAAAAAGGAAAAAGACAACTTTGGACCAGGCTAGCAGGTTATCTGTGGCTAACAGACCAGTGAGCAGCCCAAAGTGGATTTGGGCCTAAACAAAACTACACATCTAACTGCAACGCGGTTGAAGCCAATCGCAGACCAGGATCAAATTACCACGATAGAACACATTTTCCTTAATATACATGTGAAGACCGCACTGTCCGCGTCCAGGACAATGATTCTAAATCTCTGATGTAAAAATCAAAACAGAAATTAAAATCAGGTTCATTAGACATGCTCTACAGCTCACAGACTGTAGCAGGTCAATCATCTGGTTGAACAATCAATGCATACAGACATCAGTCAAACCTTCAGTCATTCTTGCACATCTAAGCACACAAAAGGAAAAAAAACAAAACTGATGTCTCATTGCGTTGTTAGTGATATCTTTGTATATGTACATGACCAATATGCATGTTCTTTTTCTTTCTTTAGTGCATATTGTTCTCGCAGACCAACATCTATTTTTAAAATAATTGAAAGAAAAAAAAAAAAGGGTAGAGTGGGCTTTTTATGCGGCCCAGCATCCTTTCCTTTCCCAACGGAGCATAAATGAGATGACCTCCACGTAAATCGCACTTATGATTCTAAGCATAATGCCGGAGGTCAAACCAAGATCTTCCAAAATCATTTGTCAAAGTTCTTCTGGTGTCATTCAGCCCATTAGTCCTGGATGTCCTGGTTTTTAAGTGTCATTTTTAGAAGCATCTCATTGGACAAGTTCCAGGGGGAAGGAGGCTACCTATGTTGTTGCTTTTATTATTTGTTTTTATATAATCATATATATCCATGTATATATTCATACATCTTTTTTCTATTCATATCAAGTCCTTTATTTGGGTGACACTGGAGGGATATTCTGCTCTTTGCCAGTGTGCCTGTAGCCTCCCTGTGGGGAGTTACGTCGGGCCGGAGGCGGGCGCCTCTGGTCCCGAAACTTGAGGCCCCCGGTGCCTCTGGGGCCGTTGCTGCGGTAGTAGCTCTGAGAGTCACGTTCGCGGGGCGGCCGGCTCTCCTTACATTCCCATCCTCCCTCCTTGTCGTGGCCTCTCTCGTGTTTGTCCCCAGGACCGCCGCTAGAGCCAGACTCCTCGGCTTTATTCACGCGTAATTCGCGCAATGGCTGGGCTGAAGCAGTACCGGAGGAAGCTGGGGCAGGGGCCGCAGGCGGAGGTGGGTCCTTGGGTGGCCGCTGGCAGACCTCTGCATAGCTGAGCTTACGTGGCTCCTGCATTAACACAGAAAAAGAAACAGTTAAAGGATGGTGTAACACAGTCCAGATGCACATTACACAGATTCGAACGTAACCCTCAGATCTCATAATCTTAACGCTCATCGGGTTGAGAGTGAACCTTCTGGGCTTTGGTGGGAAAGAGCAAAGAGAAGAGAAGAGGGGAAAAAAGACAGAACAACAAAAGGAGGAGAGAGAGGGGATGAGACCACCAAAGACAGTCAGTCCACTACATCATTTCCCTCTATGCGCAAAAGTTCTCATCATCGGGTGATCAATTCAAAATACAAACAAGCAAAACAGTAATTTTTCTGACCTGTGCCGGAGTGGGTACAGAGACTGCAGCAGGGGTGGGTGTGGTGGGTGTCACAGGTATAGAGGCAGATGGAGGCTGAGGCCTGGAGACAGACACAGGCTGTGCAGAAGAAGAGGATGAGGAGGAGGAGTTGACAGTAGTCTGAACAGGTGTGCGTGGCGTCGTTTTTGGAGCTTGGACCTCTGCCCGTTCAGCCCTCTTTTCCTGACGAGCACTGTCAAAGCACAGTTGGTCTTAAGGTCAAAACTGCTATTAGGTTTACAATCATGGATTCAAGTGTAGCTGTTGTCTTTATGTACCCTGGGGCAGAAGGTCCGAGTGGTTGAACAGCAGGTTTAGCCGCTGGCAGGATCGGACTTGGAGCCACAGTCATCTCTGTGACTGGAGCTTGGCCTGACCCCGCACTCACAGTGGATTCTTTGTTGGTTTGTTCAGTCTAGAAAAGCATCAAAACATGAACACATTCCGATTCTAGCTCCCAACAGTCCATTCTATGGGGTTTGTGACGCAACAGTTGCTCACCTTATCCCTGTACAAACCGCGTACAACATCTGACATTCTGTTTTCGAGCACCGGCTCCCCCTGTGTGCTGACCACACAGCCTGGAAGGGGAGGGAAATTGGTGGCAGCCAAGTCAAACTTGGGTGGAGAGACCTTGACTTCTGTTAGCGGCACAGGTCTCTGAAGGAGGAAATTGGAAATGGAGACAATAAGAGGATCACAAGACAAGGTCACCCTCTAAACACACCGAGATAGTCCTATTAAACATCCATCTACCGTGATGCGGTCGTCTTCTCGCCTCCTGCGAGGTCCTCTATAGGTTGTGCTCCGTCTGAAAGGATGACAATGTCATTATAGAACCAACCAAAGACCATTGACTTTCAGTGAGGGGAGGGGGAGTGGAAAAAACATCAAGCTGGTTAACCTTCCACGTCCAGACATGCCATTGTCATCACAAGGGTCCAAAGAGGAGGAGGAGGAAGAGAGATGAGAGAAGGCCATGCTGAGATCCGACACCGCCTGGACCGGATTGGTGGCAGCTGCAGCCACAGCAGCAGGGGGCTGTGGGCTCCGCAGGCCAGTCAGACTCTCCAGGGCCACGGGAGTGATGACGGCCGGGGTCACTTCGTTCGTCCTCACCTGGGGCTTTACATGGTTTCTGATGTAGTCAAAACGAAAAAACAATATGTGAGCATGGATCACATATTCTAAACAAGAGCAACCAGTGTTTCCTGAACGGCACGTCCCTTTGTGAATCTTACTTCAGTTTCACAAGGTGCTATTTTTTTTTATTTAGCTCATTTGAACATCTTTTCCTTTAGTCCTTATTTATTGTTTCAGGTATTGGGGAAGTACAGTGTATGAAGAAATGTGTTAGTGGGCTGCTTGACACAGGTTGGTGACAGAGGCTGTGCTTTGAGGAGAATAAAGAGGCTGTCAGAAAAACAATGCAGTTCTACAGATGACAAACCACAGCCCCAAAACAGCCTGCACCCCTGGCCCTTTTTTATTATTATTTTAGATGATGCATACCATGCACCATAGCAGGGGACTGCAACATATGGCTCCTGAGCCACAGGTGGCTCTTTGAACCTTTGTATTGGCTCCATGTGCGGTGTTATGTAACAATTGTGAATTAACATTTTTTCCAAAACAAAAGAAAAAGGCTCATATTTCCTGTATGAAGATATTTTATATTGTTATCAATGACCATCAGATACTGTGGAGCTCAGAGCTGGGAATTTTCCCCAAATTCTCAGCATGCCTTTATACAGCACAACATGGCGTAATTGTCCTCCTTAAATGGAGGTTGCTGGGCACGGTTTGTGATAAAATCACAACAAGCGTTCAGCGGCTCACGTGGCCCTGTACAGTTTACAGACTGCATGTTGAGATTTAAAAGCAGTTGGTCTTTGCCCAGAGACAAAACCTAAAAAAAAGCTGCTATTTTGTGGAAGATTTGCTTAAAAAAAAAGAAGCCCCATCAGTTC
Organism: Cynoglossus semilaevis; assembly: GCF_000523025.1. Taxonomy (NCBI): domain Eukaryota; kingdom Metazoa; phylum Chordata; class Actinopteri; order Pleuronectiformes; family Cynoglossidae; genus Cynoglossus; species Cynoglossus semilaevis. The sequence goes on along the minus strand of NC_024316.1, from coordinate 3,401,706 downwards.
ACAGGAAACACTGGTGGCATCAATAACACTGTGCTGGAGGGAAGACAACATGCTGTGTCCTCAATGTAAACATGCAGGGAAATGTGTTCATGCATGACTTGTTGAAGAAAACCATCTAGCCATCTCTATCCAATCTTAAAGCTGGTGTGTTTAGCCTGATAAGATACACAGGTGACGTTGTTTGTTCACAGACCCTCAGATCTCATAATCTCAACGCTCATTGGGCCGTGAGTGAAGCACTTAACTTTGGAAGGGTAGGAGAGACTGAAGTGAGAGAAGAAGCAGTGAGAAAGGGAGAGGGAAGGAGAGAAAGACAGAACCAAAGCCAGTTACTCCACTCCCTGATTTCCCTCTATGCGCATCATGATCTCATCATCGGGTCTGCCTTCTCACTCCAGTCAAAACTTCCAGAGTGGTTATTGTTTGGTGCAAGATCTTGGTGCTGCTGACCTCAGCCTCAAACTGACAGCTCTATTGTGTATTACCCTGGTACTTGGTAACATGATGTGTGAAATGTGTGATGGATGAAAAAAAAGTTGCATGCTATAACAAAAAAAAAAAACAAACAAAAAAAAGACATTGCATACAGGATGATAATAGTTGACTACAGTCTACATTTATCAAGTGACAAATCCAGGAGCTCCATTACCTGGCACCAAATGTTATCTCGACAACAAAAATTTAGCCTCTACGTTTGACTGACAAAAGGCGTTGGGCCACATTATGGATAAAGTCACTTTGCTGCTGCAATATGGTAAGAGATGGAGGAAGCAGTGAAGCTTATTATACAGTGCAACATCAGGTACCTGAAGGCATTTATTACATTCTTTCTTGAATAGAGAGGGACACTGTGGGGACAGTAAGAACAATAACGGAGTAAAAAACAGTTCCCTGTTTGACTTCATGCAAACAAGGACACAAACAGTTAAACACTAATTAGAAATTATTTAAGGCATACAGCTGGATTTGAGCTAACATCAGTACAAAAGTAGATTTTTTCCATCTCTACCAAACCTTCAACTGGTTTGGAAATGCTTAAGAGGGAAGAAAACATCTAGTCTTCAGTTACATTGATCTTTTACAGCATCATCTGGCTGCTGCTCCCTACCCATCATATTATCCTGTGGTTCTTTTGTGTTCTAATACCATTGTGTATTTTTATTTCTATTTTCTATCTACCCTAGTGTTTCATGCTGTTATATTTTAACGCATTTAAATATACCAGACTGTTATGACAACCTAATTTTAATTTAAGTAAATTGATAAACACTTGCAACACTTAAGTTATTTGAATATGAGACAACTCCCCAAGGCCACTATTGCAGAGTTTGTGTAACAACAGAACTTACCGACTTCTATTGAACTGACGAGTAATATTCAAAGAGTTGGAGCCTGTTTTGTAATGTCCAGCTGAGCCAAAGCCATTCACAAAGCTGCTGTTAGGAAAAGGTGCCTGCGAGGAGGGAAAAAAATAAATAACTTTGGAAATTTTGCTGCTATAAAAATGGGAACTAATTGACCTATATCTGGTAGGGGTCTATTGACAATAATCTGGTGAAACGATACGTATCTCGACACATGGGGAAACAATACAATATATTGCAATACACTGAACGAATATTTGCATGTTATTGTTAACAAGCAAAAGCATATATAGTGCTGTAAAATATCAATACAATATCATGAATCCAAAAAGCACAATATTTCAGTGTATCAGTATTTTCTTACAACCCTAATACTTGACATCTGCAACTTAGAAACTTGTACGGCCTGTTGGTCAACATGTGGCAACAGGCTTCTGTTATTATATACAAAAGAAAATCTACTAAAACTGAAAAACTTTTGCAAGACAAGGAACATGTCTCTCACCAGAGGAGTTTCAAAATAAGGTGTTGGAGAAGGCGTCCAGGTTGGAGGTACAATGCCGTAGACTGGGTACTGCTGCTGAGGGTAGACGTGCTGCATGTAGAGAGGAGAGCTATACTGGGACTGGCTCTGGGACTGCTGGGCGTACAGGCTGCTGTCCATGCTACGGTAGCCATTCTTCGCAAAGAATGTGTTGATGGCTTTTATTCTGGCCTGTGGTGCAGGATTTAAAAAACGTTTTACACAAAAACCATTTCACAGGAAGCCTAAGATCACATACAACTGAGCTTCACTTGACTCACCATGATGGGTTTTCCCTGAAACGTTTTCACTTCCTCTCTTAAATACTTGTAAGCCTACAAGAGATCAGAAGCAGCAGGTCATCAGAAAATTCACGATTCAGAAGTTCACTGAAGGTGACTGTGGTGTCAAGTACCTGTTGAGCATCTGTGTCTGATTGGAATGTGATGTACCAGTTATTGTTGTGTGCAAACTCAACACTGATCACCTTTGGACAGTTGTCATTTTTGAACAGTGACTCCACCTCCTGGAGATCAGATTTAAACACACACTTTGGTCAACCCCAAACAATATTATTCCAAATATAACATATTTTCAATGTGTACTTTCCAACACTCACCTCTACAGGTGTGGTTTCAGGGACTTCTCTCAGGATGATAATGCACCGCTTGTGATTAGGACGCACTTTCTCCCCTTTCTCGTCCACTTGTACCATAGGAGAGGCTGTGGAGGAGAATATAATTTGAATATTTTAATCTCAGACACAAAAATACATTTGTTTCGTTGTGGTACTGCTTTGTTATGCGAAACACTTACATCTTAGCACATCCAGGATGAGGTCCATGTCAGTGGTGAGAACTTTAATGCCCTCCATACTAGCTATAGTCCAGATGGGGACAAATTGGTCACTGTCCATCTGGGACATCAGGTACAGGTCCTTTGAGAGATTTTCCCTGAAGATTACACAGATCCATGCAGGTTAGTTTTCTTAGGACCAAGAAAAACAGGAACACCGAACAAATCTGACTTTAAGACAGTTCCACGAGCCCTTCCATCTTACCTTGAGAAATAAAACTCCAGTTCTTTCTTAAGAGACTCTCGTAGACTCTCAGATGAGATTGGCTCCTCTTCAGCCTTGGATTCTCCTAAAACCAAAATGAAAACATGTGAAGTAAGGTGAAATGCTGTAACTAGTAAAAAAAAAGTTTAAGACACACCAAGTACAGAGAACTGTTCTTTATATGAAACACGCTTTAATTTTGACATATTAAGCAAACTGTACCAGTTCACTTTAAATACATGTTTGCCTTTCACAGTACTGGTTAGTGTCTGTTTGCACAAACTTTGCATAACAGAGCAAATATCGCTACGTTTTCATTTTGTACGAACAAAGAAACCACTGATAATCGGTGGTTTCTTTATGGAAACAAATGGCCCCATGTTTGACCCCTGCTGCTCTTACGGTAAAATAATAAAAACCTTCATATAAAAAAGGCTTTATGTAAAGCTTATTTGGTCATTTTGATCATGTGACAATGTGACTGACCTGGCGTCCCTGTCGTGGACTCAGCAGGGGAGAAGACCATCTCTGGAGCGTCCATTCCATTCACTGATATATCAGCTGTTGCTGTGGAGCCCTTGTCTTCCAGGGTTGTGAATCCCACGGTGTACTGTTTGCACCCAGCAGACGAAGTCTCAGTGTAACCTGTGAACGGAAACAGCGATACAGGGGAGGGGGAAAAAATAAATAAGAGAAGGAATCAGGCATGTTTTCGAACAGCAAACATGTCCACTGTACTGTATGTGTATAGTAAAATCAGGTATGAAAAGTTAACACTAATAAAGGAAGAGTTTATTTACACCAAACACGTAGGTCTTAAGGTTAAATTCACTTGAGAAACACTGTATGTTCCCACTTTACACTAACTGTAATCAAACCTGCCAGAAGAATCAAATTGTGACTAATGGAAAGCACCACTCACCTTCAGTCATGTCTGTGTTGGGCCAGTGGGGGCTGTTTGTCAGAGTCTCTGTGGGAGCCACTGGCATCTCCTGCCAAACCTTGGCATTTGGGTTCAAACCGGCACCCTTAGAGGTGACCTTCAAAGCAGAAGCAGCAGGATCAGGAAACTGCAATTCATGTTAAGATAAAACAGCAAAACACTTTTCCTAAACACTAAACACAAAAAACATGCATTAAAATAAATCAAATCAACAGAAAGTTAAATAATCTAATGATTAGAATATAACGGCAGTGGAGGACATGCATTAAAACTGAACTTTAACCAGAACCTGGAAAAACAGCTACTGCTTGAGGACAGCTTATGTTAAAAATAACAGGTGCTTCACTTGCTTTAACGCACTCAGACCTGTTGAAATCTTAGAAGAATGGATGAAGACTTAGTCAGGAGTCTATTACCCGTGGTATCCAGCCGTATAATGTGGAAGACTGACAGCAAGACTCACACCAATTTCACCAAAGACCTTGGTGATTGCCTTGTGTTACTGATGGAAATCACCTGGCGTAACACACAACACCTACATACCACTGGGCTTCCATTGCATATAATTGGAAACCAGAGAAGTACATTGAAATGGGTTCATAGGGCCCCACAGTCCCCTGTCATCAAGAGATTATTGGCCTGCTAATCTTTAGTGGAATTACAATAAAATAGAACATGCTACCGCATTATAAGAAAATATGATTAAACCATCAGCTAACTCATTTCCAACTTAAGACATGCTAATTGTCGTTTCATAGAACAGGAATAACATTTTTAAATTAGCCTTCAAAGGTTTTGGAATACTTGTGTATTCTGTGCAGAATTATTTTCACAGTTACATGTGCACTGCAAACAAAATGCTATTTTGGCAGAATATAACATCCTGCCAACTTGCAAATTGCAAGATAACAATGACTGGAAGTTTAATAACTATTGCTATTAATTTTTTTAAATTATTTTATAGTATTTTATATTATCAAAAAGGCTTGCACAAACTAAGGATGTGTGTGATTTTATTTTGTGGTTTGTTTTTTTAATACCAATTTAAGTATTGAACTTTTTATATTATAACTTTATCAAGCTGCAGTTTCAAAATGAGTTGCTGAAAAGCTACATAATTTCACCTGCAGGTAAGTAAGAATTCTTCTTAAATTATTATTGTATAATAATCTGCCAGGATTTCTCAAGATTCCGTTCAACTGTTGACTTAGGTAATACTTCTTTACACATTTGTGGGTTGATGCATTAGTAGAGTATCAGCTCTTATTCAATGTAGACTTGATTGAGAAAACCTAACACTCACAAAGGTCTGTCCCAGAACAGTTCACAGTACTACATGTTAAGTAATGATGATTCAATTTAAACTACAGTATTTAAAAGGCTGTTTAGGTAGTATTAAATTATTTATTCTCTAAAACCCCAAGTCTGAAATGGCAACTCCCTGTTGTGACACTGTGGCTCAACTTGGCAACGGTTCAAAACCCAATCTTTTTTTCCCTTTACAAAAAACACTTGGCCTGACAGGAACAGCTGTTGGTTACGATGCGTCCTCAGACCCTACTCTTCTTTAACAATTCAAACAAGAACGGACGCGTTAAAACGACTCAAGCCCTGGTGTCGTTCAAAAGGGCACAGACATTAATGTGCCGTGCAACTTGACACATGGTTACAAAAGCACGCTTCACTTTTACAGGCCGCGTCAAGCCAAGAAATGTCAGCTGACTGCCGCTACGCAGCACAGGCCAGGTATTTGTAACGCATGTCACTGCGCTCACTTAGCTGCTAGCTGGCTGCAGCTAACCCATCGTATTAAGCTGATGAACCTTTATCCTTGGGTTAAGAAACGAAACATCGAAGAATTAAAATGATAAGCATTGCCATACGAGTACACCTGTCTTTACTGGAGCTGTAGCTCTCTTGAAGATATGGCGTAACTTAACTTTACGAGCTAATGATTACTCAGCAAACTACTTAATGAGCTTGCTGTCCACAGCAGCTAAGCTAACGTTAGCTGCAGATCCGACTAAATCACCTGCTTCCATAACACTGCAACTTAGTGCCGATATTATTTCATTATTTTAACATTTCACAATGAATTTGCATTGATGTAAAGGCCTAAAGGCATTTTCTCAAACCTAGGCCTATAATTAAAGTGTGAATTCTTGTGTTGTTTGGATTAATTTTACCCGCTACCTGATAAATATCGTTGGTGGACAGCCTAGCTAACAGGTCTGCGATCTCAGTTGCACTTATATTAGCCACTTAGCTTTAGCTTAGCTGCTAAAGCAGGCCTCACTCACCATGCCGCCGCCGCCACCGGACCCTCCCTCGCTCCCCAGCGGAGCCTCGTCCTTCCCACCGGTCTTCGGTCCAGGATCAGCCTCCTCCTGCAGCAGCGGCGGCCCCACGCTCGGCTCTGAACTCATCAGCCGCTCCTGACTCACTTCCACCCCGTCGCTTTCTCCCGGACCCCCGCCTGCCACCACCACCGCCTTTTTTGGGGAGACACCGGCTGTATGCAGCAGTCAGTCTGGTCCTCTCCTGTCCAACTGGATCGACCACTCACTCGCACTAGCTCCACGCCAGCTAAGCGGCTAACACGTACGCCGCAGACGGAGGCTACTGAGCTAACGTGCTGTGAATCAACGAAGCGGCGCTAACGGCTCTTAGCTCAATGAATTAAACACTGCACCGACGCCGACACGCTAGTGACACAGGCAACGGCCGACCATGGCTCTTCTCACAGCGCAGTCCCCGCTGGGTCTTCACAAAATATTTCAACGCACACCGGCTTCGTGAGGCGCATTCCTATTCGGGCGACCCAAGCGGACACTGGGGACACGCAGCTCTCCTCAGCGCAGGCACACAGTCCGCCGACGTCCCGGCTGCCACCGCGAGTTCTCAGTGACCTCTGCATAAGCCATTTCCTTTTCCGGACTGGCACTGTAGTTCTCCTCCCACTCTTATCACATTTATCTATTCCCAAACATATTTAAGTTTTTATGATCTGCATTTGTTTTCAACTCATACGTATTTATTTCCATTTTTACAAAACGAATTCTTTATTCCACTGTTGGTTCCACAGGAACGGATTTTCAAATTAAAATGATTTTTTTGGGCCAACAACCAATTTATAGAAAGTTTGGAACAGAATTAAAATCACAAGCTAATCTATTTTTCGTGATGTTTTTATAATGATTGAGTAACATTAAATATGTGACTAAAATTAAAGCTTAAAAGTCCCTTTAGCTGACCTAATTCTCTTGAATGCTAGAGGACATTTGTACAAGTAATGGATATTTACTTTTTTTTTCATCTCAAATTCAACATCTGCTGTACTCTGACCCTTGAATATCTTACACATTACAAACACTATGTTTTACAGAATAAAAAATAAATGTTTTTAATTAGATACCATTTTGATATATATAATGTTCCAATCAGGCAATGCAACGCAAACCTTCACAAAAAGAAAATTGCTTTTATTTTGTATGTTAAACACAGAAAATCACTGAACATTTTTTGTCCTAACAGGTAATGTATTACATACCACAGAGAGTTAAGTTGTTTATAGGCACTTGAGAACTATTTTTTCATGTTTCTGGATCTCTGGTTCTTTGTTATCAATAGCAAATTAATGAGTGCTCTGTGGTGTCTTCTAAAGCCTCAAGAGCTGTGATTAAATCATTTACTGTCCCATGAGATACAATCACAAAGAGATAAGTCTACAAAATAACCGCTCAGCTACTTAACAAGACATTGGATAATTCCACTACAAACTAAATATGTTTTGGATTATCCTAGCAGTCGATATGAAAGGTTTGGTTGATTTCATTCAAATTTCATTCAAATTTCACAAATAGGTTGCAATAGAGTAGTGTGAGTTTCAGAGGCTTTTATTTTTAAATACTATAGTGTAATCTGTGAAATGTTAAAGTTTAGATGTGGCAGAGTGAGAACAGAACAACACAATAGCTCCAATATCGTGATGCTAATTGATAGCAGACTGAGTCTACTTCGCAAACAGAGTCTTCGTCTTGATCACATGCTCCATATCAGCACTTTCAGATGTATCTAGTTTGATGTCGTACTTGGCCAGGATCTTCATGATTGGCCTTATCTTCAGCCACCACTGGGTCTTAGGGATGCGGTGCCTGCAGCAAAAACGGAAGGGTGTGTCAAAGTTGTGGTTCACTTTAGTTCCTGTCAGTATAGTACGTAGAAAATGTGAATCTCACTCAAAATCTGTATCTCCCTTCAACTCAGTGAGTGGCTGGAAGGTGAGCGCTCTCTTCCTCATGCCCAGAACACAGGCAGAGTCGGTTGTGTTAGCAAATATACGACCTGAGGGAGGCAGAAATATTGCGACTCAATTTCACTTACATAAGAGAAGAAGTAGGATTTGTTTATAGGTCAGCATACCATGCCTGTAGCACTCCTTCAGCTTATCTGTCAGCCAAATAACAGACTTGGCACCCATTTTTGTGCCAAAGTTTCTGTCGAAGGGCGTTGGAGTGCCACCCTGTGGACATCAAAGCACAGAGGCTATTATCAACTGTTCCTCATTTGCAACGCCTTTGAACCTCAATCATCTCCACAGACCTGTTGCATGTGTCCGAGGACATTCTTACGGCAATCAAAGACGCCTTTGCCCTCCTCTGAGTACAAGTTGAAGATGAAGTCAGTGGTGTAGTTGGCATTGGAATTTTCATTCCTAATGAAGAGATGAACAGTGACCCTGTTTAACTTTAAGGGCTATGTTGCAACGACAAAGCAGACATTTTACTTTTTCTATGCTATACTTCTGTAAAATTTACAAAAAAAAATCATTATTTATCATGATGATTAAGTTTACTCATGGGATTCCTAGTAGATCTATAGTAGAACTATGTACTGTATTTTCTGGACTATAAAAGTCACACCTTTTTTCATCTATTGGATGGGTTTGCGACTTACACTCTGGTGCGACTTATATATTAAAATATGTAATTTCATATGTTTGTTATGAGGGCACTCTCGCTGGCTAGTGAGTCTCATACTACAGATCGACTTATGTTTTTTTCTTCTTCATTATGCATTTTTTGGCTGGTGCAACTGATACACCAAATTATATGACACACACAGGTGGTGTTTTCTTACAACAGGGTTCTAAATATATAGTAAGTATACTGTATATCATTGACTTACTATATAAATGTATGTGATTCCATTTGTAACACATATATTCTTGAAAGCAAAACAAACTCACCTGAGAATCAAACCTCTCTTCACCGTTGTCTTCATCTTCTCCACCAGATGGTCTACATTCACCTGCAGACCAGAAACACAGTTTACATTCTCATAACCTACACAGATGCTCATTCGACTCAAGTTTGTTTTAACATTACAAAAATGAATTCATACAAAACTGATATTCTTATTGATCAATTAATCAGTGCTTTTTTTTCTATTACTGAACAAAAGATGCAATTTTGAAACCTTGCTGTGCCTCCTGCAATAGCGCCGTGTCTCCACAGGGGACCCATGACCCACTTTGGGAACCCCGGCCTAATGACTCACACACCTGCAGATCTTTAATGTTGAATCTTTCCTCGAAAATGTAGGCAGCATCAGCTCCAGCAGCCAGACCAGCCATGGTAGCCAAGTAGCCGCAGTATCCACCCATAGTCTCAACGATAAAAACGCGGCGCTTGGTCCCTGCTGCCGACTGCTTGATCCTGTCACAGGTCTACAGGGAAGAGGTTCACATATTTGGCTGCTTGATACCAGGGCATGTGTATCTTCTGTCACAGCACTGACCGTGGTGATGGTGTTGAGGGCAGTGTCAGCTCCAATGCTGAAGTCAGAGCCGGGGACGTTGTTTGAGACAGTGGCCGGGATCACCACCATAGGAATGCACATCTCTTCATACTTCTCTCTGGCTTGAACCAGCTCCAGACCTCCAACGTAGGCCTGCGTTCAGGAAGAAGTTAATCTTTTTTTTTCACATTCTCATTAAATCGTTTCATGAAGCAGAGAAAGCAGAAGTTTCACCTCAAATCCACCAATGATCACCAAAGCGTGGATGTTATATTTGGCGATGTTCAGGCTGATTTCCTCCAAAATTTTGCCTGGCAGAGTTCTTTAAAAAAGAGAAAAAATAAAACAATGGGAAAAACCTCAGTTTTACTCTTAGTTGTGTTGTGACTGAAGAAGAAATGCCTTTTTACCTCTTGGTGCCCAACACCGAGCCTCCTTTTCCTGTCCAACCACTCACTCCATTCCAGGTAATGGGCTCAATCTACAGTTGAAGAAAATGTTAATTAAGGTAAATGAAGAGAGACTTACAGACATCCATCCATCCATTTATCTAGCCATTTATTCTTTTGCAGGGTACTAACAAGATGAGTACTGCCCCCTTGTGGGACAGCAAGGTAATGCCTAACAGAACTTTTTAAACGTAATGCGATGATCTCATTCCACTTTTTATTAACATAGATTAATCTGATTTATAACTTTTTGACTTATCATTGTATAGCATTATATATTCATGTGTCCAAAATCACTTTATTTCTAGCCTACTGATAATCCCAAATATCCCAAAAATCCCATCTTACCTGTCCCTGGGCCAGGCCATCAAAACCATCGTGAACAGCCAACATGTTGTGACCTTGGATGATTCCCATTCTGACAGCAGCACGAACCGCAGCGTTCATACCAGCACAGGGAGCCCCGATGTTCATGATGGCCACGTTGATGTTACTCTGACAGGAAGGGTTTAGAAAATAAATCTGTCAGCGATGAAGACGGTGTTGATGTGTCGTGAACACATGACTAAAATCACTGTTTGACCCATAATGGACGCCTTACCTTAGTCTCTGGGGGGTTGATGTGACCCAGCAGTTTGTAAGTGTTCCAGTTGTTTTCGAAGCTCCTGTAAATCATAAATACAGCTGATGGCTGATTGGTCTCAGCCACATTGTCTCTAAACCAAATGTGAACGTTCCTCAGTCAGTCTTTTACACGTGAACTTAAGAAGAAACTAGTATAGTAGCACTGTTTGAGATATGAAGAGATATTTTCATGAAACCCAAAAACCACATCTAACAATCTGGTTCCCATACAAAAGAAATCATTTATCTGGGCTGCTATGCTAACTGCTATGACTAAAAATGTTCATCATTTTAAAATGTAAAATTTCTTTAACTTTCATGAATCTCCAAGCCATCCCTAAAAACCCAAAAGACCTAAAACCAAATCCATAACATTTTCTTCGTGGGGCGGGGGCTCACTGTTGTTGCCTGTCATCAACGCTCAGACCCTAATCGGGGGAAAACACTTACTTGCCCCTGAGTTTAATAGCATCTTCAAATCTGCCCTCAGCCATGGCAGCCGTCACATCTTTGGTCTGTGCAGACAGAGACAGAGACACTGACTGTTGCTGTTGGTGTCGTTTTCAGATGTAACAC
>NC_024316.1:3319824-3390343 GCF_000523025.1 Cynoglossus semilaevis | reverse complement strand
CCTGCCATAATGACACACAACCTTACAGGTTCCATTCTCGTCTGCAGGATACACCTCTGCTGGACAGAGCCATCCATCAGAGTAATGGCAGCGCACTATAAAAGATTGAAGGTGACATTTTGACGTACCACTTGAACACACTCCATGAGTGGCAGTCTGATAGCCTGGTTCCCTGACAGGCTGACCACACAGGCTGGAGTGTCTGGAGTGGCCTCCAGCAGCGCCATCACCGCCTCCACACCCATCCTGCTGCCCTGCACCACACACACTATTAGTCATAGCATCAGAGGTCCACATGGGTGTGTGTACAGTTTCTATTTAATGACCGTGACATGTCACTCGTACACTCACCAGGACTCTGTCAAAGGCGGAGGGCGTGCCACCTCTCTGCACGTGTCCAAGAATGGTGGTACGAGTGTCGAAGCCCAGTCTGTCAGTCACCAGCTGAAGTAGAATAAATCAATCTGTCAGCTTTAGTGCCATCCTGACTGCAGTGTCACCTCTCACTGACATCACCAGGACACACTTGCCTTTTTAATTTGATCAGATGTAATCGCCTTCCCCTCTCTGGACATCGCGCCCTCAGCGACAATGATCACGTTCAGACGAGAACCTCTCGCCCTTTGCTAAAACAACAACAACAACAACAACAACAACTAACTATAAATACAGGTGTGCAGAGGGTGAGTTGTTGACATGTTTATCTGCAGATAACCATACGTTTGCCAGCCTCCTGCACAGATGGTCCTCCCAGGCTTCATCTGGTGGCATTTCTGGAATAAACACCCAGTCAGCGCCACAGGCCAACGCTGTGACCAGGGCCAGGTACCTGCAGCAAAGACAAACCACAGAAGCAGCTGTCTCCATATGTAACCCAGACTCAGACACAATCGTTGGATGAATGTATCAAATCTTAAAAAAATCTCAAAAAAAAAAACAAGTAAGGAACCACTCACAAATTCCATAAAACTGATGAGAACGATACTCGTGCAGAAATTTATAAAAAGATTAAAGTCCTATAATTTGCTAAATTACACAATTATCACTACCTACACTCAACAAATGACACACAATAGTACTGACCCACAGTGTCTGCCCATCACCTCCAGGATGAATGTCCTCTGATGGCTGTGGATTGTGAAATAAGACACAAACATTAATAAAATGTTGATAAAGAATATTCTTCTAGATACTGTTTTTAAATACAAACAAACAAAAAAACTAACCTGAAGGGAAATTAAGCTCAGAAATCATAGTCACTCAAATGTACAAAAGTGACAAAATATACACCAAAAGTTATCAGACAACAATAACATGGAGTCAAGAAAAAGTCGTCATTACACAGACGGAGAGTCAGTCTCTCTGTCTGTCCTCTTGTCATTATCTGCATCATTCACGTACAGTAGAAGGTGATGTCACACCTCTGTGCCGTTGTAGTGATGGCGTCCACCACCTCCATGATTCGGTGCAGAGCCGAGTCGGTACCGATGGTCATGTCAGTGCCACAGAAGTCATTGTCGATGGAACCCACCATCCCGACGATGTTCAGGTGGGAAGATTTCTTGGCATCATTTTCAGTGATTTTACCTACAGGACAAAACAAACACAAACACTGCGATCACATTCATTCATTTTCATGTGTATTTTAGGTTTTTTTTTCTCCTGTTAAAGGAAATTTAGGAAAATGTTTACCTAGTATCTCATTGTTACTGTAAGTATCGCTCAACTCAAAAACGATCTAACCCTGCCACTGTAAACATCAACATTATGAACAAACTCCAGTGGGTTTACCAGCTTTGACCAGGTCAGCCAGCAGTCCGCTCCACTCCGTCCTGAACTGGTTGGCTCCTGTCAGACTGCCGTCACCTCCAATCACACACAGATTGGTGATGCCCAGCTTCACCAGGTTGAGGGCCGCCTTCAAACGCCCTTCCCTGTTCCTGAAGTCCTTACAGCGGGCGCTGCCGATTACAGTTCCTCCCTGAGGAGAGAGGTGTTGACTCAAACAACAGCAACAACAATAAGCCTCCAGTCACTAGGTGGCAGCAACTCATACAGTGATTTGTACAGATAAAAATATACATGTTTCAGGTTCTCAATAATATTTCAATTTGGATTGGTCGTAGTGGGGGGCAAGTGGGGTCATGACCGAAAATAATTGACCTAAAAGAGTAAAAGTTCTTTACTAGGTTTGGTGTTTTACTACTGTCAGTCACCTACAAACTTCAGAGACACACGTTCGTACAAAGACACGATTCGTCCTCCAACAGTGTGAAGGCGGTATCACAGGACCACCGCCAACTCTGTGGTTCACTTTCACACACTTCATAACTTTGGGCTTGTCATGTCTTCTGTCAGTGCTAAATATGAGGCAATGGAACTTGATTCACCAGCTTCAAAGTTTTGATAAATACCCATCATCCTTTGGTCACAGGGTCAGGTCAGTTTAATGTCATCAGTGTCTTGTGGCCGTTGGTTGCCAGTGCAAGTCGGCTCTTTGTTGTCATTGTCATGAGACGTGATGTAAAGGAAAGTCTGAATTGTGTTCATTCTGTTAGTCACGCGTCATCAAAACAACATGTTTAATTTAAGTGTGTGACGCCTGTGAGTCAGTTGAGTCAGTATTAGTGTAATGGGCTGTACTGTACATCACTGACCAGCTGCAGCATCATGGACACACTCTCCCATGTGGCCAGGCGGATGTTTTCACCTCCGTCCACCAGGCCCTGGTAGCCCTGTGGCACAGGAGACATTCACAGTGGTTGAATACAAACTGACAACATGACAACACACAACAACAACAACAACAACAACAACAATGACAAGTGTCAAAATGCTTTTGTTCCACGTGTGTTCCACACCTCATGAACAAAGTAGACTTTGGCTCCAGTGTAAATCCCCACTCTGACCGTGGCTCTCACTGCAGCGTTCATACCTGGGACGTACCAACGTTATGGTAAAAAATTAAAAAGACAGATGAAAGTCAGTACAGTTGTTTACATCGATCCTTATTAGCCGACGTGGAGCTAATGTGGACACTTCTCCTTAAAGAGCTAACTGACGTTAAAATTGTACAGGAAAACTTTAGACGAAAACCTTAGAAGAACTTAAAAAAACAAGACAAGAAAATAAAAATAAAAATAATTAAATCAATACAATATAGTTCTAGACAACTAGCAATTGTAATTGCTTACAAACTTGAATAACTTAAAGTCTTATAGTACAGGCTACTATAAGACTAGAGTTTTGTTATAGTATTTAAATATAATTATGTTTTCCAAAAGTGGCTGGGAGCTTTGACATGTTATATATTATATATATATCGATTTAAAATTCTAAACTGTGCAACTTGTCCACTGTGTACCAAATCTTTGGTAAAATTACAAAAGGAAAAGTGTTACTCCTGGTGGAATCCCATAATTTTCTTTCATACTTACTATTGAAAAACTCAAGTTAATAAATGTGTGTTCTAGATAGTTTGCTGAATAAGACAGAGAGAAAAAAACACTTGAATATTATTGACAGTCAATATAAACGATCAGACTAACGGCCCCTACAACATTTTAAAACCTGTTGACCACTGGTGCTTCCACTTAACTCCGTCTCATCGTTTGTTGGTTTAGTACTTGGTCGACTTTGTCGAACAGACTACATATATACTGTGTTAATGCAAGATCAGATTTGACCTTTCACCTCCCGTCACAGAAGACCTTTAACCTTTAAATGATGAGACTTGCACACTGGCACCAAATGAGACAGAAATACCACCAAGCAACGCTGGAGCTGAGGTTATCAACACTGCGTGTCTTGTGTGCCGTCTTGTCCTTGATCGTCCCATACACTAAAGGCCACCGTGTGTTTGTGTTGTGGTGGCCTGGCAGCCTCTGCAGCTCTTGTTTCAGCAGACAGCAGCTGAGGATCGGGGGGGCGTTTCTCTTGTCCATACCAGAAAAAGGTCACAGCCACTAAAATTAGCCCCAAAGATGCAAAAAATAAGGAAGCGCACTGTGGGACAAGGGGCAAATAAATGGCTGCAGGTGCTAACTCCAAGAAATAGGGGGCGAGATTACGCAAGCGCATTAGCTGAACATCAAGACTTTTAACTTTTGTTGACCTTGAAGTCAAGCTGTAAAGTACAGACACCAAATCCCAAATACATAATCTATTATTGTAGTCTTCATTATTTTGTAGTAAGTAGTAAGTACATCAGGTGGTTCATGAGGTGTTAGGAATCCTCGTGACAGTAAGTAGTAAGTACATCAGGTGGTTCGTGAGGTGTTAGGAATCCTCGTGACGCTCCTAAATTCTGATAATCCTCTGACAGCTGGACTTCAGCTCTGACTCTCTGATTTGTTCATGTTATATGAGTTCATATCTCCGCCCGGTTCTGCGGCCAAATGCACTGAGTAAACACTGGGTGAGCGTCTGTGGTCAATTCACCAGGGCGTCTGTCGCTGGCTCAGAGCTCATCAGCTCCAAACTGCAGCAGTGATTTATTCCTACCTTGGGCATCTCCCCCTGACGTCAGCACAGCAATGGCCCGTCCAATCCCCATCTTTGTGGGGTCCGTGGTCGGTGGAGCCTTGGACATGATGACGGAGCGCAGATGGACGGAGCACGAGGGAAAAGAAAAGGAGAAAGAAGAGTGCGGCTGCTCTTCCTCTACTCTGTACTCTCCAAAGGAGGAGAGTGTGTTGCCACAGGCTTTATAGACAACTGATCCTGTTCCTGATCCTGCCCCGAGCCCCCTCCCACTGATACCCCGCACCACTCGAACTTCTCTAAATATACATTAGGCCCTGTAACCACCTGCAGAAGACAGCAGTGATGGCTGTGAGACATGGCTGTGAGCTGTCCTTTGTCATCTGTCTCCCTGTAGACATTTTCAGGCATGAAATGAAAATATATGTAAATGATTGGAGAAAACAAATGTCATTTTCTGCCTAAAAACAGAACAAACCTGTTTTCTGAAATCATACAGTAGATAAAATAAGTGTTTTTTTTTATTTAGTGCTCACTCTTTGGCATATCCTCCATGGTGTCTTTAAAGGACTAAAAGAATACTCACGTCTCATGACTGAGCACGATGATCATACTGGTTGTACAGTAGACTTCTTTTGAATGATTTTATTATCAATACAAATTGATACAAATACAGAATTTCAAAATATAATTAGTCATTCTGTTTTTTTAATATTTGAGACAAAAAATAAGATTTTATTTTTTTATTTTTAGAGTTCAAAAGTGGATTTGCTAATGTTTTCCTTTGTGTTAGTAATTCACAGCTCTGACCTTGAAGCAGTCATTCACCTCTGTCCTTTACTTAATTATGTTCAACTGATCTCATTCATCCCATTGGCTTTACCAAGATATATAAACAGAACATGTTAAAATCGTCAGAGTTTCTGACATTATTTTGGGAATATAATGGATATATATGTGTTAGGGCAGGCTCTGTTATGGTTTATGGCTGAATTCCAATCAGGTTGTGTTTGAGATGTGGCCTCAAAGTGATGAACCAATATTTGCCAAGAAGTTTGTCATATACTGAAACACCTTGCAGCGCCATCTGTGGGGCAACAATGGTCATAAACACGCTGGAAATTCTGCCATAACACATGTAGCAGGGAGAACTGTCAACTTCAGACTTCAAGTCTAACCACTGTAAAACAGCGAAGACAGACAACTTGAATTGGCAGCAATAGACAAAAACATACATGGCCTTTCAAACACATATACACATTTATTATAAACACTATACAACTACAACAATATTCAGGAAAATGTTTTTTTTTATTACAGAAAAATATCAGACCACATTTGATATGTTGTCTGTGTTTAACACTGATAATGTCTGTTCTTGACCATTAATATCTGTATATTTTGTCACTTGTGCGGTACACATTTATATAGTGGTGAAAAAACAGACAGATTAAATTTTTTTTAAAGCATAATCAAAAAACATCTATAAAAAACAGGTCCTCAAGGTGAAAAAAAAAAATAGCATCAGGTCCTTGGACCTCATTTAAGGCTGGCAGCAACAGTGTTGGACAAAGGTCTTCAGTACTTTATTATTAACTGATCCACTCTGGATCTTCTCACTGAAAGAAACTGGGCTTGTAGTGCATCATCATCTCTGTTTCTGTGAGAAGCCGTGAGGAGACGTAGGATCGAAGGAGACATCGATAGGAACAAATCTCTGGAAGACAAAAACAAAATGTGGTTTCAATCCCTTTATCTTCCGTTGACCACTGACTCAGTCTGTTTTATGTCAACACTGCTTCACTCGCTCTAACCTCATCATCTCTGTCACTTTAAACATATGCTATATACATATATACGCATATATACCTACACATACATACATATATATATACATATGTGTCTGTGTGGCAGGGTTATATAAACCAGTGGGATGCTCACAGAGGACTCCTCAAAGTGTAGCATAGAGGCAAGGGGGTTTCCACAGCGAGGTCGGGGGGGCACAAACCCGGGGGTGACAGGGACACTCATGGAGGTGTAGGTGGCCACCTCTTCATCCATACGTAGTTCCTCCAGAGGAGGGAGACGCTTACGCAGCAACGCCACCGCAGGGTTCAGACTCGGACTCTTCCGGATCATCAGTTCTGTGATGAGAAAGTTTGGAATTTAGCAGGAGTCACAGCAGCACGGTCAGCTGAGTGTCCGTGGAGATGTCGTCAACAGTCGTCAAAGAAAAACAATATGTTGACTTTGTTGCTGCTCAGCAGCTGCAGATCATCTAGTTTAGGATGTTTAATGTCAGTGTGGAGATCATCTAGTTTAGGATGTTTAATGTTGTGTCAGTGTGATGCCCAGCACTGACAGACGTCAGCCGTTACCTCTGCGCACACTCAGCACTGAGAGGTTGGTGAGGCAGTTTGTTTCCTCCACACCTGACGGTGGACCGAGCTGATCCTGATCACACGAGCTCTGTTGATCCTCAAAACGTGAGGCTCTGAAAATCTTTTTGCTGGTTGAGAAAAATATGACCGACTGCCTCTGTGGTTCTTGGTGGAAAGGCGCCATCTGCTGCTCCTCCACCTCTTCCTCCTCCTCTTTCTCATCTTCACTAGATTTTTCTACCTTTTCTTCACCAAGTAGTTTCATCTTAAATAAATAAAAGCAGAAATGCTGTTTTAAAACGTAGCATTTTGAGAGAGTGTTTCTGATCTCTGACCAGATAAACCACAGTGATCAGGCCAAACTTTGTGTTTCTTACTCCTGAGGCTCGACTTGTGAGCTGCTCCTTTTGTGAGTCAGACACTTCTTCTGTCACATTTGTGTCCAGATCCTCCTCCTGGTCATCAAACAACCTCTGGACAACCTTCTGCAAACACACAAAAAGACATAAACAAAACAATATATTCATTTTCTCTATGATAACTTGGTCATGGCCACAGTTTTTCCTGCTCTCACCTCCTGCTGCAGCTGAGCAGCGTCCACTTTGCTGCTCTTCACTCCTGAACTGACCAGAGACTTCTGTGCAGATTGATGCCACTTCTGCAGATACACAGCACCATAACATCAGAATGTGACTCTAAGACATGCCTGAGACCCAAAATGTAGTACACATATGCAGACCATGTAGTACACACCATGGCAGATATGGGCTGGTGTCTGGTTTCACGGACTCTCTGTGGAGTCCATTTGTTCCCTGGAGTCTCTTTCAGAGTTACTGCCGAGTCAAGACAAGGTGAAATTGCAAAGAGATTAAGGACGAGGCAGTGTGACACTGGAAGGTTTTATCAGCACTGTATTCAGCTCCGATGAGACAAGAACCAGTGCTGCTCAGGAAAGAACCATTTCCTGCGGGGGTCTGCGAGAAACGGCTTTAGGAAAATCCTACATTTTAGTTTTTGTCTGGAAGTGCATTTGCTTCTATATCAAACTGTGGTACACGTACCACTGAGCGCTCTCCAGTGGTACGCAGGTAACATTCATATTTTCACATTCACATTTTCAGTTGAATAAATCTGAAACATACCATGCACAATTAATCCAACATTTAAACATAAACATCTCTCCTGTGGTGGAAGCTAATTCTACTGTTGGTCATCATGGTGGTACTCAGAGAGCTCAATGATTTCTCAGGTGGTACAGAGTATAAAAAGTTGGAGAAGCACTCTATATTCTATGTGACAACTACATCACCTCTGCTGCATCTTACCCACAGCTCTGCCTGTCACCTCTGCCTGTTTTTTCCTGATCGGCACTCTCTGAGCCTAAGAGAGGTAGCAACACATTTACAATTCAGAGCAGAGTTTGTTTTTGGGTACTGGCCACCAGACACAAACAAATATTTAATGCGTCGCTACCATGTAGATTGAAGTGCCTCTGCCTGGGGGACAAACAGATGTCCGTGGTGTGGCACCTCCGAGTCCTGCAGTGGTCACCCCCTCGTTCCGCAGAATACTTTGCAGGGCATTAGCATCGGGGGAAAACTGCACCGACTTGGATGATCCTGTAGCACAGAGAAAACAGAAGTTCATACCTAACGTTTCCCCCTCTGGTTGATGGATTTATTTTGATTTCATTGTCAGTTTGTGTGCCAGACAGAAATGCTGTGTTGAAGAACTATTAAAGCACCTGAAAAAAAAACACTCTTTACATTCCAATGGACAAAAATTGGATTTTTATTTTATTTTCTGGAGAGTGAGAGGGCCACTGACAAATATAGTTGGTGACCCTCGTTCTAACCTGTGTGGGGTGCAGCTTTTTGTCGACTCTTCATCACTGACACTCGCAAGGGCTGCACACAAGAAAACAACAGGGTCATACAGGTCAGGGTTATATGATAGAATCAGAGAGCTCAATGATTTCTCAGGTGGTACAGAGTATAGGAGGAGCTGGAGGTGGCAGAGTTAAAGATGCTAAGATTCTCTTTAGGAGTGACAAGAATGGACAGGATCAGGAATGAGGTCATTAGAGGGACAACACAGACAGGAAGGTTTGGAGAAAAAGCTAGAGAAGCCAGATTGAGATGGTTTGGACATGTGCAGAGGAGGGACAGTGGATACATCGGTAGAAGAATGTTAGAGATGGAGCTACCAGGTAGGAGACAAAGAGGAAGACCAAAGAGGAGATATATGGATGCAGTGAGGGAGGACATGCAGATAGTTGGAGTCAGAGTAGAAGATGCAGAGAACAGGGAGAGATGGAAATCAATGATCTGCTGTGGCAACCCCTGAAAAAGGGACAAAGCCGAAAGAAGAAGAAGATTAGCACAGTTATGTAATATCGGTAAAATAGTTTTGATGTGAAAATGAAAGCGAATTATTGTCATTGTGAAACAGCACACCACTTCACACTATCCTCTGCCTTTAACCCAGTAGTTCTCAAACAGTGGGGCGCAGTGAGGTGTCCCGAGGGGACGTGAGGGGCTTCCAATGGAATATAGCACACTGGACATAAGTATACCTCTGCTGTTGACCGATAACAAGCCTCCAGCCACTAGGTGGCAGCAACTCATACAGTGGTTTGTACAGATAAAAATATACATGTTATCAGGTTCCCAATAGTATTTCAATTTGCGGAGGCGTAAAAAGATTCTGTCCACAAGGGGGCGCATGACAGAAAATAAATTGAGAACCACTGCTTTAACCCAAATGGTTGCTTCTATTGGTATCTGTTGATATTGGAATCAGAAATAAAGTGTTTGAACAATATCGGAATATTATATATCGGCAAAAAGTTAATGTCGGACATCCCTAGTTTTAAGGATATTTTTGAAAAAACAAAACAAAACAGAGAGATCTCTTCCTCACCACGTTGTTATATGGTTTACAATGTGGGGTTGCAGATCCGCAGTCTGTGCTGCTGATGCCTTCGTTACGGAGGATGCTGAGGAAAGCTGCGTGGTCAGGCTGGTAGTTCTCCCCTTTGATGCACAACATAAGAAATAAACTTGTTATATTTAATATAAGATAGATATATAGATCTAATATAAGGAATAAAATAAATCAAACCATCATTAGTCAAAATCATTAGTGCTGCCCTGGTGTGTGTATGTGTATTACTATGTATCAAAGCAACAATACACAGATGGACAGTGGGATAATTGGATAAACAGTACAGTGGGTGTGTGCATTCAAATCTTAATCTGATTCATTTCTCAGATTACTTCTATTCCAGTACCTGTAGTGGGAGCAGCTTTTTTTCGACTCCTCATCACAGACACTCGCTGAGGCTGCAAACAGAAGAATCATCAGTTCACACACTTTATAATTAAACTGACTTAAAAATATCATTGGTGTCAAACATTTATAAAATTTCCCATCAAAGTTTTTTTTTAGTTTAATAGGCATCATATAAGAACTTGGTAAAAACACCAGTGAAACCTCCTCACCTCATAATTATATGGTTTGCTGTGTGGAGTGGCAGATCCCAGATCTGTGGTGCTGATACCTTCATTGTGGAGGATACTGAGAAACGCTGCATGGTCAGGTTGGAAGTTGTCACCTTTGAATGATATACAAAAGAAATTAAATTTCTCAAAGGACAAAATCAAAGGTGTAAACTAGGTAAAGCTAAAAAGGAGCACGGGCAAAAGGAAAAGGTCAAATTAGCGACAAATAAACCACGTCAGCACGACTTAGAAGGTCAAATTAGCGACAAATAAACCACATCAGCACGACAGGTTAAATGTGTTTATCTACCTATAAAAAACAATGCAAACATCTTATTAAACTTAAAAACAAATATTTTTTCTATGATGTCTGGTGTCATTCTGTAAATTACAGTCTATTGAATTAGTATTTTTTTACATTTAAAAATATTAATGAAACAAAAGTGACATGAGAACACACCACACGCAGGTTTATGCCAGTAACATCCCCAACATATGATTTAACTTGTTGCTATTAGACAGAAACGCCGTCAGTGACAATCAACTCATCACTTACAAGATAAAATGAGTTAATTGTTGTTTAATATTTGTTATTAGAGGTTTAAAATAAAGCTCATTTACCAGCTGACTCCTTTGAAACTTTAACCTGGGTTCCCTGCTTGCTCTCCTGCTTCATCTTTGCTGGATCCTTGAGGCTGAGCAGGTTCATGTTTTTCAGGCAGGAGTCTGCAGTAGTGGACGACGATGGTAAAGTGCTCTGGAGTCCAGGTTGCCGTAACGTGGTGGGGTTAGTGTCATTGGCCTTTCGTCGAGCCTTATGTGTGGATCCCACATGTCTGTTCCACGTGTCCGACTCTTGAGAAGGTTTTACATTTGTACTGTGGGTCTTTAGATGAACGTTGTGTGCGCTGCTTGTTGTCTGGTTGTTGATTGTTGAACTCCTGGTCTGAGACGGTTTGAAAGGCACAGGCCGACTGTATGGCTTATTCCTCTTAGCTTTGCCCTGCATTAAAATAAGACTCTGTGTTAAGAACTAAATTATAATCAGCTTTCAAACCTTCAGAACAGGCAGGAGTCACTTACAGCCAAAGACTTATCTTCCCATTTACAATGTGTTTGACTGAAATTGCTGGGAGTCTGAAGACAAACAGTCTTTGCGAGCACAGGGAGCCTGCTCACTCCTGGTCTTCCAGGTGCTTTCTTCGTCTTTGGATCTTTGTTTTCACCGTCTTCACTGGAGAGGTCAGAGGCCGACACAAACTTAGAAGTCTTTGGTTCCACTGGGAGCTTCTTATGTTCATTCTTCATTCTATGATTGGGAAAATTATTATATGTAAAAAACAACTGTGACCTCATTTCTTTACACTCTAACCCTAACCCAACTGTCAGTGGCATCATTTGTCTATCCCAATGCTATTATTTTTGATGACTAAATATTCAAGGAACAACTGTCTCTGAAATAAAATTAAATCTCACATTGCATCATTGCATGTCTAACATGATGTGAGTGAATAGTACAATTGCTAACAAGAAATGACAATGTGTAAAAGGTAAGATAAGACTAGTGTCTGACAAAATATCTTAGCAGGTACAAAGTGTAACACAGAACCTGACTTACCTGAGGGATTCACTGTGCGTTTTGGTTTGGTTTTGTTGACGCAGCACCGAAGGAAAATCCATATTGATGGAAAGACAACTAAACAGAGATCTGCAAGAGCCAGGAAAGACCACAATGAAAAATAAAAAGTATTCAAACAAATAAATTCACACTCTATACATTGTGTGAAGCAATAGAGTAGATATGGAGTGATAAATAAACGAACAGCATCACTTTTCGCCATGATCACAAAAGATGAAAAAGTAAATAAAGTAAATATAGACCGACAGAGTAAATTATGCAGTTTATTTGACTTAAAATTTACTTTGCAAATCGAACCAAAGCAAACACGTAAAACGACATGTTTATACCAGGAGGAGAATTGATTTACGGCAGGGGAGCATGACCACATGCTAACAACACAAGTAAAACCCAATAAACCTTCTCGTACATACGCTTTTAAAATGTCGATGTTCACTGCTGCTTTCCTCTATATGAACACTGCTTTTTTTGGTTCAACTAAGCCCCAAAGTTGCGTTTTTCCAGGTGCTGTTTCTGTAGATATTTAAAGAGCTCGAGTTGCCTTTCTTCGCTCTGCAGTGGACTGTCAACTTCCTGGCTCTCTGCAGTTTGTAAAAAGCGCGCTTCCTTATTGGTGGAAACACCACGCCACAGCAGCCAATACTAGCATGGAAACTAAAACTTGGCCAATGAGCAGCCGAGTTCTATAAACAACACTATGACAACGACGCGAAGGTTTTTTTTCTTTTTCTGTCTTGACCTCCCCCATTCGATCACATGACTCAAATAGAAGAAAATATAATGATATAGATAGATAGATAGATAGATAGATAGATAGATAGATAGATAGATAGATAGATAGATAGATAGATAGATAGATAGCATTAAAGACCCATTAAAATATATTCAAAGTTGGCATTAGGGTTAAATATTGCAAAACTGTCTGCGACCAATAGAAATTGGCCATGTTTCATGTTTAACACTGTACAGCCTTCCTTTCATAACTATAAAAACAATTTTTGATGACGTTGGCCAAATATATAAGATCAACTTCAGGCTATATTTCTTCTTATATTTGTCTAAAATATTATAGTTTTGTCGCTGGTTGCACTCGAACAAGACTGCATCATGGAGTCAACAAGACACACCTACTCTGGCAGTAAGTGTAGATGTCCAGCAGGTGTCACTGCCAGTAGACTGGTAAAAGCTGATGTTTGGTTGACAGCAGAAACACTGTGTAGGTGTTTGTCTGTCACTCTGGGGCCCTGTGTCAACAGCAGAGGGAAGAAGAAGAAGAAGAAGAAGAAGAGAGCAGAGGAAGAAACCAGAAAGTAACAGTGCAGCAGAAATGGACCTGCGCTCTGAGCTGCTCAAGTCTATCTGGTACGGCTTCACAGCCCTGGATGTGGAGAAGAGTGGTAAAGTGTCCAAGTCTCAGCTGAAGGTGAGTGGAGGCTGTTTAAGTGAAGATGTTGACTTTAAAAAAATGATTACTTCTATTTTCTTAACGTGATAACCCACTCTCCTTTTAGAACTTGGCTGCTTTGATTCCCACCTCAGCTCACATCTATCACGTGGGCAATTTCACAAAGAGTGAGATTCAGGGCGATATAGTCTCAGTGGAGAATAAATGACTGAGAATTCATGTATTATTCAGTTATTTTGTATATATGTCTTATTTCCTGAAATATATACGTGTAAGCAATCTGATTCCACTCAACATTAACATTTCCTGTGTGAAACCAACTTTCTTTGTCGAACCACATTTTGTTCAACGAGGAACAACATTTCTTCCCTCTATTACAAGTAAAAATGCTTTCACAGCTGAACGAGGGCACAATACGCACCTCTGTCAGGCAGCAGCACGAGAGCGTGCACATGAATGGGAGCCCTCTGCTCCAAGCTGCGCTCACACTGGGCCTCCATGTACCAGCTTGTAGTGCAAAGGGTCCTCTGGCACCGGACCTGCCCAGAGAGCAGCCTGTTGAATAGAGTATGTACACAGAATGAGTCTGTGTTCCTCAAAAAGAACATTGTTACAATGAGAGCCAGGACGAAGTGGAAACATGTTGCTGATTGTTGTCTCCTGCCCCACGGGCTCAATGGAAGCAGCTGGTTTTTTTTTGGTTGATCTCATTGTTCAACTCAATGTCACTTGGCCTTGGCATGGGTCAGACTCCACTTACAGGCACCTCCAGGTTCCTAGCTATGTGCTGCTGCTGCTGCTGCTAAAAGCCAACCCTGGCTCACAGCAGACCAGCCCCATGACACAGCTTATCCCCTTCTTACGCACAGGCACCATGTTCTGAAGACGTGGTTGTGCAGGCAGGCAGTTTGCACGTCCTGGCCTCAAAACTGATGCAGTAGTGTGATGGAAGGTAGAGACAGGATGTGGTTATGGCTCAACACACAGAGACTGGCTGTCTGATAAAATGCATTACTTTCATGCAGCGACTGCAGGCACTCAGTGGAAGAAGTGTGTGTGGGAGAGGCAAACACTTGGTTTTATGGGTTGATTCTAATTCCACTCAAAGATTTTCAGAGTTTTGTGTTTTAGATCATAAATAGTAAACAACTAGTGGTCTGGTAATGGATCAGTGGTAGTGGAGGCCTTTTACAGTTAGTGCTGTTTTCAGCCTATTCACTGTAATTATCCTGTAAAACCAAGCTTCATTAACATGAACTAATTATCATTTGAAGAAAATATTTCACTAAATCTATGTATGTATGTGTGGTTACTCAGGTACTGTCCCACAACCTGTGCACAGTCCTGTGCATCCCACATGACCCAGTGGCATTGGAGGAACATTTCCGGGACGACGACGATGGTCCAGTTTCCAGTCAGGGATACATGCCTTACCTCAACAAATATATTCTGGACAAGGTGATTAAAACACAGTTCTAATCTGTATAGAGATGAGTCTGTACCGGATTTTTCTTTTTATGTTTCTGTTGCTGCACTTGTTGTCGTAGGTCGTGGAAGGCTCCTTTACTAAAGAAAACGTAGATGAACTCTGTTGGACTCTCACGGCAAAGAAAAACTACAAACCAGACAGAAGCAGCAGCTCACTGCTGCCAGAGAAGGACGCCTTCAGACTGTGGTGTCTGTTTAATTTTCTGTCTGAGGATAAATATCCACTGGTCATGGTCCCAGATGAGGTAGGAACAATAATAATGTACCGAAATATACCGTACAACCTCACAACGTGTCCTTATTTCAGGGTAGGGACAAGTGTGATTCTCAAGAAAGTCACTTGAATGGAATTGTTCTGGTAACTGCACAGTCTGTAAGCTGTGACCTGAGAGCAGCGTTACATCGTCACCATCTTGACATCATGGAACATAGCGTTTTTCTCTCAGCCGGCAGTGCGGGCTTGTTTCTGACAAGCAACTCATTTTGGTTTCCTGTCAAATGTTTCGCAGCTGGTGCCAACTCTGTTTCTAGAACGTTTCAAGAAGAGTTTTTTCCCCTCTGTTGCTCATGGAGTACAACAAAATATTATACAGTTTTATTCTGGTATTTTGGTTTCACACACAGACCACTATAAAAGAACTGTGATTTAAGTTCTAGAAAAAGTCTTATTGTAGAAGGGAATGATTGAGAAACAACACAGGAAGTGTGTATATATTATATATTATATATACAGTGTATACAGCGTATATGCACTTTATATAAATATATATATATGGAGAGGAAAGTGAACTCCTTGTCACTGTGACACAGCACTCCACTGCACACAACCAAATGTGACCTCTGTTTTTAACCCATCACCAAAGTGAGCAGTGATTCCACACATATATATATATTCCACACACACACACACATATACATATGTACAAATAAATCAATGACTGTGGAGGTTTTAAAAAAGTGCCAAAACGTCAGCAGAACAACAACGTTTTTCTCACTACGTCCCTCTCTTATTGTGCAGCAGTTTCAGTTTCACACTGAACAGTTGTCGTTTCTTTCCTCTTTCAGGTGGAATACCTCCTCAAGAAAGTCTGCATGGCCATGAGTATTGAGTTTAACTGTGTTGAGCTAGAGGACTTTTTCTCCTCCCAAGACTCAGTGCAGCAGAGTGGCATCAACGTCTGGGTTTTCCTGGAGATGATGAACTCAGGGAAAGTCACCAAGGGCATTGAAAAGAGCATAATTAGCATGGCGATAGAAGAGGTTTACAGGGAAATAGTTGGGGATGTCCTCAAAGAGGTAGGAGAGACATCTGCTCCCAGAGATTTCCCATGTGCCTGACGTGGTCTGTTCTTTGATCGTGACAGTGTGTGTGTGTGTGTGTTGCTCTGATAACACGCAGGGTTATCTGTGGAAAAAGGGCCAGCTGAGGAGAAACTGGAAGGAACGCTGGTTCACCTTAAGGCCAAGCAACCTGTTGTACTACACTGGCGAGGACCGCAGAGACTGCCAGGGGAACATAACGTTGGATGGAAACTGCTGTGTGGAGGTGAGCGGCTGAAGATGATTGGTTAATAGAAGTCACCTAACGTTATACTATATTATACTATAAATATATAATTCTAATCATCACCATCAACATCAATCAATCTATGACACTTACACACCATGTAAATGTGGAGCTACACAACAACAACAACAACAGCGTGTCGTAGTAGACGACCTATTTTTTAACCATTATTTACCAAACTCTCACTAGATTCTTAAATGACTTAAAATGTGACATAAAAGTTTAAATTACATTAAATTACTATCTCACACCTCATGGCCTGCTTCTCAACTTTGTTAAGCTTAGATTGCAGTTCTGCAGCTTATTTGTATATTATTCTGCCACCTACTGGTTATACTTTGTACTGGTAATTTTTTACCCACTACATTTTTTATTTCTTAAAGCTATGAAAAAAACAACAACAAGAAAATACAGAGGGAAGAGTCACTTCTGATGAACTCTGAAGACACTAAAAAGGACTGAGACTGATATGACATTTTTAATTAATCAGAGAACATTGCTGCATTATTTCTTCTGAGGAAAAGATTTCCAAAATGTGGGTGGGGATTTCACCAGTGTTGAAAAATGAATCATGTTAAACTCGATGTGGTCTGAACGCATGAAGTTTAGCATTTAAATGCCACCTATCCCCTAAGATGTAGATAGGTGGCAATTCAAATATCAAACACAATATTATCATAATTATATTCATCAACAATGGTAGTTGTGGAAGTAGTCGTCGTAGTATTGTGACACTATGATATATTCTATTTACAATTTCTAAAGTTTGTATTTCATTTTTTGGTATTTTTGAATGCCATAAAAACCAATGTTTGCTTTATTTAAAAAAATAAGCACAACATTTTTTTTACAATCAAAAAAGATAAAAGCAACTCCTGAACTTTTATTACTTTGTATTTAGGCCATATTTTCATTATTCCAAACATTTTGCAATCAACACAGTAATTGGAAACTAGGAGTGGTTTATAACCTGCACTTTAAATTATAAATCAGATATAACATTCCATCAGAGCTGCTGAGATAAGTGGTTACCCTGGCTGTATTAGTGGTGTATGAGATGTCAACACAGAGTCAATGATTAGCCCACTGATGTCACACGGTGCTACTGTCAGCCCTCGCAAACAAACATCTGGTCAAGTTTAGTCGTTTTTATCTGTAAGTACACTCTATACTGCAGCATGTGTTTTCCAGAAAAAAACCAACAGAATTATTCTGAACCCGTGCTTCATTATAGGAAATAGATGATGATCAAACATTATTTGCTCATTGGATCAAAAACATCCTTTTCCCAGTGAGTTCTCCTCAGTTTTTTTCTCTTGGCACCACTCTATTTCAAATAAATGATTGCAAAAATGTGATCGTTTAAAAAAGATGATGAAGAGACGATTATTGATGTTATGAATGTTGAACAGGTGCTGCCTGACCGAGATGGGAAGAGGTGCATGTTTTGCCTTAAAACCCTCTCTAAGACGTATGAGATGAGCGCCTCAGACACCAAACAGAGACAGGAGTGGACTACAGGTCAGAGGAGGCTCAGGTTGATCCTTAACTGCTCTTAAAAGCTTCATTTTACTGTCAGGCTTTAATTCTCACCTGTTCTACA
Organism: Cynoglossus semilaevis; assembly: GCF_000523025.1. Taxonomy (NCBI): domain Eukaryota; kingdom Metazoa; phylum Chordata; class Actinopteri; order Pleuronectiformes; family Cynoglossidae; genus Cynoglossus; species Cynoglossus semilaevis. The sequence goes on along the minus strand of NC_024316.1, from coordinate 3,372,275 downwards.
GCCATTCAAACAGCTATCAGGCTGCACGTGGAAGGTAAAAACTCCCTACACAAAGATTTGAAACTGAAACGGCGTGAACAGCGAGAGCAGCGGGAGAAAAGACGACAAGCCAAGGAGGAGGAGCTGCAGAGGCTGCGAGCCCTGCAGGAGGAGCGGGAGCGGAAATTGGCGGAGCTAGAGCTCCTGAAGGAGGCACAGAAGCAGGCACAGGCCCTGATGGAGCAGGACGAGCAAAGGAGGCGCCAACAGCATGAACAGCTCCAGAAGGCCCTGGAGGTCCAGCTGCGAGAAGCCGAGGAGGTGAGTGAGGAGGAAAAATGAAGTTGGAATTCAGAAGCTGCGAATAGGTGACCATTTATCATGATGCCCTTTTCACCTTTGCCTCAAAGGCCCGAGTGAGTATGCAAGCGGAGATGGCTCTGAAAGAAGAGGAAGCAGAGAAACAGAGGAAGAGAATCCAGGAGCTGGAGGAGATGCAGAAGCGGTTGGAGGAGGCTCTACAGCAGGAAATCAAAGCCCGGCTGGATGAAGAGGCGTTCCGCTACGCTCAAGCAGGGTAGAGTGTCCTCACAACCCCCAAACACACGATTACTGAAATAAAACAACGTAAACAGTATGAAACAATACCAATGTATTAAAGTTACAACTTGCGGACAGTGTTGTAATAACAATTTACAGGAAGATAAAGGATACGAAGCTCAGGTGGTGAGAAGAACTCATGTTGCATTATGATTCTGAGGAAGCTGTAGGGCTTACAGGGGAAGTTGTTTCATGTTGACATCAGAGTCAGATGTGCTGTGTTTTATACTAGTTATTACACTCTACTAAACTATTGGTAAAGAAAATATTTATAGAAACATCACCTGAGAACATAGATGGAAAGTGCTTTTAACCGAGTGGAAATTGCACAAATTGTAATCATATAGATGACAATCTAATTATAAATTGTGTCCAGTTTACTGGCGGAGGAGGAGGAGAAGATGAAGGCACTGATGGCCCTGCAGGAGGAACAGGAGGAGTACATCCTGAAGACACAGAGGGAGAAGCAGGAGCTCAAGCAGGAAATGGAGGTTAAGTCTCGAGCTCTGGACGAGGCGCAGAGGCAGCTGGAGGAAGTCCGCGCCAACCGACACAGAGTGGACCAGGATGTAGTTGTAAGAACCGCAGAGAAACAAGACGCTGACTTTGAGAAACTGATTGCAGTGGATGGTTTTGACAATTACAAGGAACATCAGTAACACTGCACTTCAGTTTGTTGGTCTGATGACACATAGTGTATTCTCTCTGCAACTAGATGCAGAAATTATTATATTATTATTATATATAACAATATAATTATTATAAAGTTTTACAGGTTTTGTTTTTAAATAGTATTTATTTGACATAAATACAGATAACAGTTTACCTTGAAAATTAAAATATGAGAGAAAACTGAGAAAATTTGAAGTTTTAAAACTTTAACCATCATTTTACTATGAAAATATAATGTAGTGCTAATATTACTTATTAGTTAAATGACTGCCTTTTTATCTCACTAAAGGCTGCGCAGAGGAAGCTTCGCCAAGCGAGCACCAACGTCAAACACTGGAATGTCCAGATGAACAGGTTGATGCGACCAATTGGACCAGGAGGTATGTGTTTGACCTTCAGTGGAGGTCGTGTGAATCCCAAGGATAATTACGTGAAGTGTTTGCTATTTGCTGACAATTCTTTAATTTTTTTTGCTTTTTCTATTCTCCCTCTTAGAGAAGAGACCATCCTTGGGAAGCTCTTTCCAAACCTTCCAAATTCCATCTCAAAGAGATCCCGGTCTGCGCCTCAGAAGGAATTCGGGAACACAGGATCGGGACGAAGAGAGCAAAGAAAATGTTGACAACAGTGTTGGGTCTGACCTGGAGAAACGCCACTCCCATGCCTCCAACGGAGACATGGACATTCCCTAAAAACATGAAACCAATAGCGCAGCCCTGCTAACATCTGGTCACACTGTGAGATTTTCTGACAGGAAGAGCAAAGGTCAACTGTCTGTGAGAAGAGTGGGACGTCTTCATTTGAGAACCGCGATGACTCTACTATCATTGTTTTTGACCTCCATTCACACGAAGTGGCAACTTAACACGTATTAATGAATCAGTACATTTGCAGTATTTACTGCTGAGCTCACACTTTGACTGCAGCCTCTTTGAAGATACCTGCTCTTAACAGCTCAACGCAAAAGAAAGAGAGTTCAGTTCAGTTGATGTTTAATTGTTTGAAATTTAAAAGCTACATATATATATAATTATTTGATATGGTAGTTATTCAGCTTTGTAATTAAATATTTTTTAATACTTTTCACGTATGGAATCTTTTTGTAAAGCTTTTTTCCTGGTACATGTAAAAAGTCGGTTGAGCGTCAAGAATGTCACTCCTCAGAGACAGGAAAGAGAGAGGGGAAGAGGTATGCACCAACTGAACTTCCTGTTTGCTCTAACACATACAATAACTGTAAATTAAAGAGTGAATTATTACCATAAACAGCGTAATCATGCGCAACAACACAGTAACCACGCAATCTTCGTCTTGTCTGAAATGTAACTTATAATAGCAAATTACACAACAAGTACATCTCAGGAGATCTTAATGGTACATACATATCTAGGTATACTATCATAAAGATATACTATGAAATAACATGCTGTGTTTGCCCTTTTTGCGTACGTCTTTATGCTTGAATTTGTCTGACGCCAGTCATTGATGAAAATCTTTGAACGTTATGACAGAATAAGAAGAAGAACCCTGTGACAAATTGCACCGACTGCATGTAAATTTTAATTTTTATCAACCTCTAACTTCAAGAGTCCACATTTGCAACCTCTCATTTTCGAGCTGGGATAAACTAGTAATGCTTTCTGTGAGAACAACTCATAAAGTTGCTTTATATGATGCTTTATACTTCTTTTCTTGTGTTGTATCTCTGTGTTACTATGTACGTTGCCCAGGATTTGGGAGCCTTCCAGTTATCGCTAACTGTATTTTTGAATTTTTCTACTAGCTAGCATGCTAACACCTGGATTGAGCTTAAACGGTTATTGTATGTTATATCACCAATTGACAAAAACACTTCAGAATTGATACTAAACAGTACAAACCACATCTTTTACTTATATGCAGTTTAATGAGCAGCCATCTTAGTTATGACCTCAGGGTGTGACCTTTGTTGTTTCCACAGTCCTGTGCAGAATAATAGGCTTTGTTGGGTGAACTTGTTGCTCCTGTGGTCTATTGTGCTGTTGTTGTTTACTTTTACCTGTTATGTCTTCAGGTACTGTGAGAGTACTGTGTTTTGGAAATTAATTTTCCCACAGGGACAATCAAGTGTAAGTCTAGGGGTTTTGTTTTTCATGGAACATGTGTACAGTTTGTATTGTTCCTCTGTTTCTTTTGGCTGATAACTTTAGCTGAGGATACAATGGATTCTCTTCCGACATTACCTTGCCTCTTGTACTCAAAGTACTTGCCTTAATGTCCTCCTCTTGACTTTGACACCTTTCCCTGTGGTCAACCACCTCCTGACACCGCTAACCTTTTACACTACAACCAGGTCCCAGTCATAGAGCTGGCAATCAAGAACGTTGGTCAAGCAGGAACTAAATTGTAAAAAGTGTATCAGTTGTGTCAGTTCCAGAAACAAAATTAACTTTAGTAAATTGATGACATCTAACTAACCAAATAACAATACATATACCTAAATAAATAAGTTGTGGTCAGAATTACCCAAAGAACAACAAAGAGGTATTAACTGCAGTAAAGGATAAACTCTAGACAAACTCATTCTTAAACACTACTATTTCTAAGAAAACATAACGCGATGTTTTTAGGTTTTATTGAAGGGAAGATGTTAAAGGTGACACATTTAGATGTGCTTACCAAAAAATCTCGACAAATGAACAACCTTTTATTAAATGTAGTGTGACTTTAATTGCCCTTTTTAAATGAATGAAAGTCACCGCAAGAATAGCTGCACAAATTCGTGTACGTGTCTGAGTGCTGCGTGCGTGCGTGTCTGAGTGTGTGTGAGTGAGTGTGTCCTGGCATGTGACGGGGAGGGAAGAGGTTGGGGCACTGAGGTAAAGCAAAGCAAAGCAAATCACAGAACAACTAGTATCGGATAGAGCCTCATCTGGATTGTCGGTTTGTCACTTACCGATACTTCTCTGCACGCGTTATTAAAATTAACACATAATATACCCACTCATCGTAATTCTCCCGTGAGCCTCAGCGGTACTCTATCTCCCCATGAAGGCCTGGATCGCTCTAAGTTTATGTTAGCAGTCGGACGTTAGCTCCCCAACGCTAGCTCTGTTGCTGTTTACTTCACACAACTTGTCAACGGCCGATCGATCGTGGACCGGACTCAGGACTGCGGTTTCCCGTCTACTACCCATCAGTTGTTTTGGCAGTTCTTTAAACTCCAGCGAATGAGCAGCGACACTACCAGGAGAGGTAAGATCTATTGGCAAAGCAGCTAACATTCGTTAAAGACACACGGGAATGTGGGTCAGCCACGCTAACAGCTACTAGTAGTCAACAGTGAGGATTAGTAGCCAACTAGCTGCGGGAGCTAAAAGAGCGACGACCGACTGACAGCACACAGATGGCCAGCTTTATATATACAGTTGTTTACTGAGCCTGAGGGGAAAAGTTCAGCTGTACAGAAGCCGTTAAATTTTTTCTTGGCTCGTAACAAGTTTAGGACATTCACAGATACACCCGAAAACCACAGTGACAGGTTGCCTCTGAGATGACTTGTCTTAAAGGCTTAAGCGAGGATGAGACGGTGTACAACATATTCGCCCATCGTAATTAACCTAAAGTTCATAAGTAGACTGTATATACTTCGAGTATTGGATATATATGTCTTTCGTTGAAGTGAAAACACACGGCACCGCACGCTTAAACACAGTCCTGTTTAAGTTGCAGCATTGCTGGATTCTTAATGTGCCTTAATGAGGTGTAATAGTTAACAGCTATTATAGTTATAATCTGTATTTCTGAGATTTTTTCTGTATAGTAACACGAGTCGGAGAAACTAGGTCTTGAATTACTGTCTGTCAGGCAGTGCTTGAAATTGTCTCGGTATTTATGTTGAGATCTGTCTAATGCAGTTGTAACAACGAAATGCCTCTTCTGTGGGATTGATTTGAAGTTCTATTTAATGGTATTGTCCATGTAATGAAGCTAACATTGCCAAAACGTCATTAAGACCTCATAACATGAACCTGACTATGAATCCTTTTTTTTTTTTTTAGAATATTAGGTGTCATAGATTTTTGTTGAACTTGAATAAAACATAAACAACCGTTTGTAGCATTTAAAGAGCCTTGACACATTTCTGTAATTTTTAAATGTTTGACATTAATACAATTTGTTCATTGATTTGCTAGATACACATAAATTTATGAATGAACAAATTTTGCTGACAACAGTCTTGCAAAAGCTTCCATGAGGTTTGAATTTGATTCTGACTGATGACAGTGCTTGAAAACATTATGATACAGTTAATGAATAAACAGTGCTGCTGGTGTTTGGAGGGCTCAGCCACATTCACGGACAGATTAATCCACTAGAGGGCCGGGAGGCAAAAATGTAGCCCCCACCCCCAAAGCCCTCTCCTCCACTACCTCGCTTGTGATCAACACTGCTTAGTGTGTACATAGTGCAAGCACACTGTCCCCTTAAAGCACTCACCGAGTACACTCTGCACCCTGCCATGGAGCTGAAGCAAACAATAATACAGATGTCTACAAGCTGTAGAGAAGATAAAGTTGACTTTTTAGGATAGTGAAGGGCAGACAGTGGTTGGGTCTGGATTCTTTTGTGTTCGACTCTGCACTTCAGTGACAAAGACAGCTTCCTTTATGTCAAGGCTTAATTAAAGTCAGACAAACACACATTCTGCATATAATTCAAATGATAGTTGGTAAATCGAAACATGCACACCTTTGCAATGTACATGTATTCACTCGATCATTTTTGGTAAATTATCTTACCAGAGAGAAAAAAGGTTATCACTGTCCGTGTCTTTTTCCCTCACCGATAATGAAGTGATAGCTTTACAACAAGTGTAAATCATGTCAAGGGTCATTGCTATCAAACACATGCTCTGGTTCCTCAAACACAGCCAGTAGAATTCAATCTATTGAGGAAGGGATCATCAATAGACTGATTGTGAAAGAGTAATGAGTTAATTCATTCAAGTAACAGCTGACACAACTAAGATAAAGGGAGGTCATACCAATTTTTTTTTAGCAGCTGATCATAAAACAGACCTTAGAAATCTGCCCTTTTGTGTTTATCGAAAAGCGTTTTTTAATCTATTTTATCTCCAGGCTGGTCATTAAATACACATTGTAAGCTCAGTATTGCTCTATTAAAACAAATCCAATTGTTTGTTCACAGTGGAGCTATGATGGCAACGTGACAAGAGGGAAGCCGCTGAGTCAGCTTCAACAGGAACCATGGAAGGTTTTCAGCAAACTGACACAGAGCATAACAAGGTGAATGGTTACTGTAAGCCCAGATTCCCTCAGGACAATGCAGATGTCAGGTGGACATCGCCAGTGGGAGAATCTGGAGGTTCAGACAGCTGTGGTGCCACAAGTGTGTCAGAGCTGACGGACCTACAAGAGCTGAAGGCCAGAGAAAGTGATGATGATGAGGATAGGGATGAAACAGAAGTGGTGTCTGTCCCTAAAGGTCCAAACGGGGACCAGAAGAGCCCAGAAAATCACGATCAGGAGGAAAATGATCACAGCAAGCAAAACAGCAGTGCGGCAAGTAGCTACACAGGTATGAATTTTTAGTTTTTAGTTTATTCAACTTTAAAATATAGAGATGGTACACCATAGATGAGCCACAAAAAATAAGCTAGAAGACATTGATGGTTTAAGAACGGAGCTGCCAATATCAACATACAAGGCGACCATATTGAAGACAGTTAGAAACTAATTCTCGTTCAGGCTGGAATGAAAAAATGCTCTTGGTAAATTAATAAAAATTTTTTACAATCAACTTTTAACTACCATTATTGCAGATCTGTCCCACACCTCCTCGCCCTCTCTATCGGAGCAGCTGCGTCTTGGTCGTGAGGACAGTGCAGGGTCTGGGATCAGTGTGGAGTGTAAAGTCTGTGGGGATAAGGCTTCTGGCTTTCACTATGGCGTACACGCCTGTGAAGGTTGCAAGGTACAAAGTTTGGATGCATGTTAATGCAATATCAATAAGGCGTTATAAAAAGTAATGTAAACTCGTTGTTTGGTTTTGTGTTAGAAGTTGCTTCAACAACATTTTTTTTACAGGGCTTTTTCCGACGGACCGTACGAATGAAACTGGAGTATGACCGATGTGAGCGGTCGTGCAAGATTCAGAAAAAGAATCGCAACAAGTGCCAATATTGTCGCTTCCAGAAGTGCCTGTCTTTGGGGATGTCCCATGATGGTGAGATAAGATATTAGATAGTTTTAAATTATTTTTCAGATGAAAGTCCTTTATTGACCTCCTAATATCATGGCTTCACATGTGTGATGGAGCAGGGAAACAGAATTATACCAATGATTAGGTTTTCTCTCATAGCTGCTTATTCCAATTTTATTGTTTTAAGATATAACTGTCTGTTAGCCCTTAGATTAGTCTGTATAACCTTTATAACATACACATTTTTTAGCGTTCACTCAGAAACATGTTTTTAACTAACATTCTAACTAGGATATGTGTGGTTTGATTTAATTTTTATTCACTTTGATTCCTGTTTCTGAGCAAACCCACTAGAAGGAAGGAAAGAAAGGGGAAGCAGTATTTGTTTTACAAGGGGAAGAAGCTCTGTTAAATAACATTTGTCTACCAAATGTAATTTAACCAAAAAAATAAATATATAAATATATATATTTCATAAGAGAGAGCTAAACTAAAACCACTAGTCATAACAAATCCAACATGTTTGTGTATGTTTGCTCAGCGATCCGATACGGACGTATGCCTGAGGCGGAGAGGAAGAAGCTGGTTGCAGGCTTGCTCGCTGAGGAACTCAACCTTGGTAAACCAGGTGGCTCTGACCTGAAGACCTTGGCCAAACAAGTCAACACAGCCTATCTGAAGAACCTCAGCATGACCAAGAAGAGGGCCCGCAGCATCCTGATGGGCAAAACCAGCAGCACCTCAGTACAGTCCTCTCTTTAAAAAACAGTTATTAACTGATGCGTTACAGAACTGGAGAATATCTTCTTTTACAAGCTTTAGCTAATGGAAATGAAAACATTTACACATGTCTGTTTTTGCCTTCCTTTTAGCCTTTTGTGATCTACGATGTTGATACACTGTGGAAGGCCGAGAGTGGATTGGTGTGGAGCCAGTTGGTCCCTGGTGCACCACTGACCAAGGAGATCGGGGTCCACGTATTCTACCGCTGCCAGTGTACCACTGTGGAGACCGTACGAGAGCTGACCGAGTTTGCCAAGTGCATTCCAGGGTTTGTGGACCTCTTTCTAAATGACCAGGTCAGCAGTTTTCTGTGTGCTACAGTGTGGATTCATTTCTATATCTGCACAAAGAGATGCAAATGTACAGCCTTATTTCCCTGTGCTTTCTGCAGGTGACTTTGCTCAAGTATGGTGTGCACGAGGCTATTTTTGCCATGCTGCCCTCTCTCATGAACAAAGATGGACTGTTGGTGGCCAACGGAAAAGGTTTCGTCACCAGGGAGTTCCTGCGAAGCTTAAGGAACCCTTTCAATGAGATCATGGAGCCAAAGTTTGAGTTTGCTGTCAAGTTTAACGCCCTGGAGCTGGATGACAGTGACCTGGCACTATTTGTTGCTGCCATTATTCTCTGCGGAGGTGAGACTGGATGGTTTTGTATGCTAAAAGTATCATGTGAAGCCAAAATGGCTTCGTCTTCTACTTACAGGTTGAATATTTTAATGTGATGAGAGTTTGGAATCTAAATATTTCTCAACGTTCTCACAGAGTTCCATGCTTGTCTGATCCCAGCTGGTGTAGAGCAAACAGGGGCATTGCATTTAGACAAAACAAAGTAGTCAAACGGCCTTTTTCACATGAGAAAATTCGGCAGCTCGCACAACTTCCACCTGTTTCCCACTGAAAACAGCAAGTACACCTTGGATTATTTTGACCAGGATGAACAAGCTCTTTTCTATATTCTTTTCTTTCACATAACATTACAGTCTATTACAAAAGGTGCTGTTTCTCTGAATTCTGTCTTTTCTAACCCGTATGGGTGCAGTTTGAAGTTTCAGACCACATTTGGGGCCAAAGTTAACATAGCTGAACTGCACCAAAAACGTGAAAAAAAAGTGTAAAAAAGTAAAATTACACTTTTCTTATCTTATCTTTAATGACTTTAAAAATATTTATCAGTACTCTGTACTGTTTCTGTTGAATTGTTTTTATGTCTGTGTAACTCTTTTTTTTCATAATCTTTTGGACTTTCTTCCCACAGATCGTCCCGGGTTAATGAACGTGAAGCAGGTGGAGCAGAGTCAAGACAGCGTCCTCCAGGCATTGGACCTCCACCTCCAGGCAAACCACTCGGACTCCCTCTACCTCTTCCCCAAGCTGCTGCAGAAGATGGCCGACCTCCGTCAGCTGGTTACTGAGAACGCTCAGCTTGTCCAAAAGATTAAAAAAACTGAATCAGAGACTTCGCTGCACCCTTTACTACAGGAGATCTACAAGGACATGTATTAGTGTGCTTCTAGCAATACTGTTACAGACTTAATTTTTACATTTTTAAATAATACACTGCATTCAGTACAAGCACTGTTCAGGGTTTAGGCACGGATTTTTTTTTATTATTCTTTATTAAGTGAGTCAGTCAAGTAGCAGGGATAATGCAATCAGTCTTCAAAATGTGTCAGCACTACCTTCAACACAACAGTGTGATTGTATGCAAGTATGTTAGAGAGAGAGAGAGAGAGAGATATGAACATCTGGAATCATTTGCTGCAAGTGTTCGTTTCCCACAACGGTCACTTAACAGAGAAGATGAAATGTTTTCTCACCCAGGCTGCTCCTATTACATCCTCACAGCAACGCTGACCCCAGAGCAGTGTCTACAGAGAGAGCTTCTCCTCACTCACCTTAGCTCTGAGTTTTGCTGTGAAGGGAAAGAATTTTGTGTTCCTACACCGGTGGCACTGTTGCAGAAATAAAAAAAAAAAAGAGCCATCTGTTTGTATTTTGTAAGAGTTTCTAACGTTGACAATGTTATTGGTGGAGTGATTGATATCAGACTAAACTGATTTTGTTGAGATCACCTTTATTATCAATGACTGCCTTGTTTGCCATTTGGATTAAAGAACACAAACTGGGCTGGCTCCAGCAGTGTAGGGCTCTCTCATTACAGCTCACTGTGCAATGTTATTTCCATTTTTTATAATGGAATTTTGTTTAGCTCTTGTCTTAAAGCCATGTACCAGAGTGGTAACCAGTGGACTGTCCTGCACAGATTTAGCTCCTGAAGCTGACACTATAATCGCATGAATCCCGTTGAAGTACAAGGGACGGCATGTTTTTGTTTTCTCTGACATGCACATTATCATGAACTTGCCATTTTTAGTATGTTTTTTCTGTTGTTATTTTTTCCCCTTAGTTTATTTTATATTATTTTTAATTATTTGTAATTGTTGATCATACTTGTGAGGACAAACATGAAATTATCATTTTGTGTTCATGTATTTAGTATGTGTTATTTTATAGTCATGCCTGCCTGTAAAATTTTGGTCACACCAAATATTCCACCGGACATACAAACACCTGGATACAAGGCATTTGCAGGGTTAATCTAAAGCCATCATACTGTAATGATGTTTTATTGGGATAATTGTTTATCAAAATCAAGCAATTGAAGCAATTGTTTTTCCTTTTCACTTAGTATATAACCACATGTTTAGAGATCTACCTTGTCTGTGTGCAGTCTGATTTGTCAGGTTAGGAGAAGCACAAAGTGTAACAGACTGTTATCTGGCTTCATACATTTCTTATGTCACATTCTGCACACTTGTTTTCTTTTTTGTGTGTGCTAACTCAGAGTTATGTGAGCGGTGGATCACACAGACTCGAGTGTCTTGGTGTGCTTTTATTCTGTTTCAATCCCTTATCTACCTCCAATGTAAATTCTGTGATACAATTCCACTCTGTCATCCAATCTGTCAGTTTAAAAAATATAATTATTTCTTTGCCTTAATTTCTGCTTTTGGTACAGTTGTAGTAAAGACAAAGATTCCACCAAAAATGAGAGACAGTTATGTAAGCTACCTCTGTGCCTGTTGTGTAAGTGATGGATTAACATTTGTTTAGAAAAATTCAAAGACTGGAGAGAAATCAATTTTATAAACCTATGTATACTACCTGCAGATGTAGTTTAGTTGCATCTAACATATAAACTTTATTAGAAACACTGATTTTTCTTCATTTTGTTGGTGCTATGTGGTATGTGTAGTGTGTCTGTGTTCCATATTTATATCAGTTTAAAATCTTTTGAGATATTTGCCAAATAATGGGTTTGGGGTGGTGTATTCCTTTAAAAAGGGAAAACAAATTACTGGTACTGTTCCCACAAAAGTCTAGCCGTTTGTCATTTCAGCCATTGTTGGTGTAAAAAAAGGCAATTACTGTACTGTAAGTGAAAAGTTGTTTGAAAAGTCTTTAATGGTGGCCAGCTGTACTGTAAGTGAAAAGTTGTTTGAACAGTCTTTAATGGTGGCCAGTGGTTTTCAAAGACAGCCCCACCGGCCAGCTGTGGTATGACACCCGGAACTGCACTGCACTCCGCATATCTTCAAAACAATTTGAGATGAACATTTATCTCTGTCGTGTTTTAGACCCGATCAAAAGTGAATAAATATAATTTTGTAACGACCTTATAGTGCGTTAAAACAACTATTTCAAAAGAGGGCCTCGTGTAAAAAGTTTGTGAAACACTGACTTGTAAAATATTTACATGGTGGTGAACGTGACTGGCGCTTCCTGAAGACACAAACGTTACGCACGAAGGTTAACGTCACGTTTCCATTGGTTAGTCCCAGTGTTAATTGGTAAAGGCGACCGGCTGTTAACTATTTAGACGATATGCTGTAGGTCGCTCATCGCCTTCTCAAAACACACGGAGGATGGACACGGGTCGCAGTGGAGTGGTCTGTAGGTAAGACGACCATTTCAACTGGTGTTGAACTGGTGTGAGTCTGTACAGCATTCAGAGACGTTGAAGTAAAAAACAAACTGCTTTTCGTCCATTTGAAACTGTCGTTTTCAAATTATTTTCAGGGTTAATAAAAGGGATCCGAGTTTTTTTGTTTTCAGTTTGTGTTTGATTTGTGTTGTCGAGAAACGTCCAGACTAGTTTCAAAACAAGTGCTTGGGTGAATGTCGACGGACTTTTCTGCATTTCTCGTAGCGAAATACACTTAAGCCTGTATTCAAGCACAATTGTCAGAGTTCTATTAACCGAGTTTGGATGTAAGGACATTAAATGTATCGCGTACGATCTTGCTGTTCGTAACTTGTTAACTTTTTCAGCCAGTGGAATTTCAGATTTCCGACATGACAAAGACTGGGCATTTGAGCCGTTTAAAAAGCTGTCGATTGTTTGGGACGTTTGTTTTATTGCTGCTCAACATACTGTGTGCGTTTTGCTATCAGACTGTCACATTCAACGTTATGGGCAAGTACGATTAACACTTGTTTGTGTACACAAAGCCAGCGTGGTCATTGTTGACTTTTGAAACTTGTACAATACTTGCTCGCTGATCAGTTTTAGCAGATCACAAAATTGTCCTCTGCTGCCTCTAGTCTCCATTTAACGGTACTACACTTCCGTTGTTGCACCAGTGGTCAATTTCCTGCAATTGGTCTACATTTTAGATGTTTTAAATTTTGATTCACTGGAATATTAAGGTTTTTGAGGATTTAATTGATTAAATGAAGAATCCAAAGTAAAATGTAATGTTCCATAGGAGCTGAAAGACTTGCTCTCACCTTTCTCTTCTGTCACAACAGGCGATTCATGAATGGCTCTTGCAGATATGGTTCAAGGTGCATTTACAGTCATGTGTTGCCAGTTCTACCATCAGCCCAAATATGTAGATACTATCAGAAAGGTGGCTGCTGGTTTAGGGAGCGGTGCAGGTAAGCGTTACTTCACAATTCACTTTCTATACAGCTGTGTACTGTGATTATGATGACTAATGTTTTATTTTCTGATGCTAGGTTTCTCCATGTCCTTGAGTCTGATGTTAATGAAGCTGCAGCAAGTAGGAGAGGCTCAGTCCCTGTTGTTTCCTCCTCCTCTGCCTCTTATGCAGCTAATGCTCAACCTGTGAGGCGGGGTTCAGAGCCCACTCTGCCAATCACTGTTAGACAAGAATGGAGTAGAGGAGGGATTTCTGTTAATGTCGCAAACTCTCAGCACAGCACTCGGCACAGAGTTCTGGGTGTTGCTCAAGAACAATTGCCAGGTATTAACATTTTTCCTGAGGAAATGACAATTCTAAATGTGTCTCCCTCAAGATTTTAAACAAATTGCTTTTCCCAGGTACTGGTTCTTCTCATAGTGTTTCTGGAGACCTGGTTCAAAGCTCAGACATTGCAGTAGGGACATCCGAGGAAAGGAATGAGCAGGTATGTATGTGATGGACTTTTTTTAAAATTATTTTTCAACTTCAAGAGACCTTTGGGTCATTACTGACTTTAGGCCATTACATGTCCCACCTGGCTCACTTTGTTTCTGTGTGTTCTGCAGAACTCTTCAGACAAGGCACCAGATGAAGGAGCTGCTGCTGCAGCTGCAGCCTCTGGTACCCAGGTGAAAGGAGAGGAAACAAGTTCTTTCCTCCAGAGTAAAGATGTAACCTGTGGCATTTGCATGGACAAAGTGTATGAAAAAATGAATCCTGGAGACAAGGTTTTTGGAATACTGCCAAACTGCAACCACTCATTTTGTCTACAATGTATAATGACTTGGAGGAAAACGAAGGAATTTGGACCAGATGTGGTGAAGTACGTGAGAGTTGCATTTGATCTATCTAACGCTGTCTGACTCGGCATGAAGTGATGAGGTCTAAACCTTTTACAATTCCTCCTCAGGAGCTGCCCTCAGTGTCGCGTCAGGTCTCCATTTTATGTGCCGCACAGACAATGGGTTGAAGGTCAAGAAAAAGAGAGCCTAATTGCAGCCTTCAAAGAAAAATGCAGGTATAGTCATTTTCCTTCATTTTAAATTAAAAGTGGCAATCACTACAACACTAAATTCTATTGGATATTTAACTGCTTAAAATGGCTGAGGGTTTAACACTTTATTTTAAATATGTTAAGGCCATATTTTTTTTTTTCTATTTTTATTTATCAACCTACATTTGTCCTTTGACTGCTGGTTTTGCCTCTGTACCACTAAAAATTAAGTTGTAGGAAATTAACACACGAGTGATTGTATTATAATTGCATATAATGTAGATGTTTTTTGGTTGTTGTTTTTTCCCCAAAAACCTACTGTGTCAATGCTTTCAATTACAGCAAGAAAAACTGTGGCTACTATGCACGGTACAGATGCTGTCCCTTCAAAACAGAATGCCTATACAGACATAACCCTTCACATCACAGATCATTCCGGGTAATTATTCTTCACTCTCAATGTTGCTAGTGGTTTTGCTTAGAGTTTACACGTCTTTTATATATATATTTTTTTTTCTCCTGCTCACAGTATCCTATAGAAGATGATGAAGACTATGATGGCATTGATCTGCTGAACTTCTTCATAGCCATGACCCTTCTCAGTGGTGATGATGACGATGAAGACTTTGAGGACTACGAGTTTCCTTTCGATCTTGATGAGGAGTATGAATACTGAGACTTTTTTTCATTGTTTTTGTCAGTGTTTGAACCCACTGAATGGGGCCTTGACTGGTGTAGTCATTTGTCCCAGAACTGTTGTGTTCTGAACCTTCTCTTGTCCTCTCTGAGGTTTAAAATACACGAGTAGCTGTGATTGGAACATGACCACATACCACAGAGCGCCAAGTGTGTTCATGTGTTTGATTAATCAGCAGCAGAGGCTTTAACTACAAAACCAATTGTCTTGTGAACTTGGCTTCTGCATTCTGTTGCTGCTTGAAAAGTACTTTAATGACGCAGGGTTTGTGACTGTAAACATTCCAGAAAATGAAGATGTGCCCTGTCTTTTTTTTTTTTTTTTCTTCTCTTTGAGCCAAAAAACATGTTACAAGTTGTCAAATTCCACTTTAACCATTTGAGCAATATTATTCTCAATGTTTCTACAATCAATTTGTTTTTTTTTTTTTTTTTTTTTTTTTTTTTTTTTTTTTTTTTAAATGTTGTGTGAATGGTAGTTTTAATTGTCTAAAGATAAATGTGTTGTGTCTCTACCTGATGTCCACTACTGTTCATGCGTGATTCTAGTGATGGCAATCTGTTTCTGGTTTTGGTAAGAACACAATGTTAAGATTTTATCCCTTTTAAAACAAGTAGTACTTGTACACAGAAAATAAAACATTGCTTCACACATTATCTCTTTGAAATGTTGTGCTATATACTCCTTATTGGCATGTTTTATTGTAATTTTTGTTTAAATGTTTTTTTTTTCTTACTGTTTTTAGTTAAAAATCAGAAGTATTTTAGTTAAAAATACAAAGAATGGTGTGTCTCAATTCAGAGGCATTTTTCAGACCCTACTTAAAGTTCACTACTTTACCCTAGTCAAAGGTTCAGACAACATTGAGCAGCATGCAGCTACAACTAAACATGTTTTTGGCTCCATAGTCTGGGAAAACCAACATGGCTGCCTCTAGAAAGAGTCCCCTGCAATGAAAGAAAGAACTCGTACAATGAAAACAAATATCGTCAAATTCATGCTAAATTGTACCTGTTTTTGTTCCAATAATAATAAAAAAAATAGCATACAGTAGTTAATTTACAATTCTACAATTAATGTTAGAGACTAGAATCTGTCGTTCCTGGTTTGCCCGCTAGATGGTAATGTGAAGCAAACATTGAGATAATTAGTTTATAATAACAGCTACAAAGAAGACAAAACTAATGGCGGTTTTTCAATAAAGTTACGGATTGGCAGCTGAAACTCCTTAAGATGGTGCTCATAAAAAGTAACTAAAACTTAGTTGAAACTGTAGAAGCAAACTCGGTTGGTATCTGTGTGACGCTGGCCCTCGGTATGAGGAGTTTTTTATGTAAGTTTGACGGTCAGTCGAGGCTTTTGGTTCACTCTCTGATGTCCGGAGCCTGTGGAGTCCAAAGAGCCCTTGACGTTTTTCGTAAGCAGCAGAGAGCAAGCTCTGACTCCATGTTCCTCAGTGATTTTATAAAAACTCTGTGTCAGGATGAAGTGGCCACTCCACAGACTGATGATCAGCCGCTGACTGTGTAAGTACGGGAAACTGGCCGTGGCGATATACTTTTACACCTTCCTTCACTCGTGTTATTAACCACAGTTAACCGCTGTTTACTGTTCAATTCTGTATATTGAAGTGTTCACCCATTTCTGATATGCTGCTGCTGTTTGTTCTCACTACGCTATATCGCTCTGTTTTCTCCTGTATTTCAGTAAACCCCTGGTGTGCCTGTTTCCAGCATTATTCACGCAAAACCTTCTGTCCTTCATCAACCTGCTCCACCCAGCTCTTCCTCAGACATCTGTTCTCCATCTCCTCAAATGTCTCAGTCAGGATCCTCATCCAAACCCCTGGATCTCTGCCTTGTGTCGACAGTTGAAGAGGAGAATTTCAGCTGAGAATGATGAACCTCTGTACACTCCACAGTGCAGCCAGAGGCTGAAGGAGCTGTCACAGCATTTATGTGTTAGTGGCCAGAGTGGAGGATGGTCCAGTTGCTTCAGCAAAAAAGCAGAATCAGTTTCTGAATATTCTTTTGGATCATCTGGAGCAACTCAAAGAAAAAGGAAAATAAGTGTTGTCATTTTGGACACAGATGATGAAGATGCAGGACTGCAGAGTAAACGGATAAGAACGGATGTCTGTGGCAGGGATGGAGTAAAAGCTGACAAACAAACGACAAGTGAGGAAACATCAGTTGAGTTGGAAGAACGTGCAGCAACAGAACCTTCTACTGTGGAGCTGCAGCCTGAACTTGACACCAGTGACTCTCTTCCTGAGCATGTTAAAGTATTTGCTGATTTTTATTGTAGATTTTATTATAAGAAAGTTCACCGTATCTGGTTTTATCCCACAATTTACAGTTAAATTAACAGAACCTGTCCTCTGCTCTTCCAGGCTTCTGTTCTTCAAATCAAAGAATTACTGGAAAATCAAACAGAGGTGTGTGGTCACATTAATGTGTTCTAAGTTTATAACCACATAACTTGTGTCAGTGTGATAGTAATATTTTATCGTGTGTATGTTTTTAGTGGGACCAGGGCTCCACAGATGTGTGGAAAGTGCTGAATGAATGTGATCCTAATCAGGTAGTATTTAAATATTTGGTTTTAACATTACAGTCCTGTAGATATTACAGTCTGCCTGTGTACAGAATGTGAGCTGCTGTAAGACTACATTTAAAACAACTTTGCCACCTGCTGGTCTATTGATGGGATGGAAACAATGTTTATTCTCTTTTTAGGTGGAGATGTTATGCACTTCCTTAGGTTTATCTGATTTACCAGAGGAGATTTTGCCTAAACTATGCAGCAGCGTTTTGACTCTCTCTCCTGACCTCAGCTACAGCTCAGCATCATCACTTATCAAGAGTCTCTTTCTGGACAAGGTACAGCATATGCTCTTACAATGAGTTGATGCGCATTTCTATTTTAGTTAATATTTGGAATTTGTCGTCATTCCTGCACAGGTTTTGTCTCTGTCAGAACCGGCCTCCAGATGTCTAGTGACAGCATTGACATCACTGTGCAGCCATTATCCCAGACCTTCATGCCACACTTTGATTGGACCAATTCTAAGGGAAGAGAACATAGGTGATGGAAGGAAACTGCGCTTCAGCGTCACTGGCTCTTACTTTTGATCTAAAATTAGGTTGAAGCCCCTGAACATTGCATATTGACTTAAGAATTCTACACAACCAAAAAATGCATTTTCCACTATAGTATTAGATGGTAGTTTTTAATGTCATTTGGTTCACTTTGCAATTATTGTTCAAAATCACCTCATGCTTATTTAACTTTTGTAGCATTTAAACAATCCTCTTGAAATAGGTTCTTTACTTTTGCCTCTGTTGCCCTGTTTATATACAGGCCAGAACAAGGACTTTTAACAGTTCTGTGTCTCTGACCTCGGCTGATCTGTTTTTTTGGACTTTGTTGTTTTTTCAGGGGATCCACAGGCAGAGCTGCTGAAAAGGTTGATAGACTGCCTTGATTCACATTACAGACTCCTGCTGCTTCAGTAAGATCTAGTTACTAACAGTTTCCACATGTCAAAGGGAGGACACGGTGAAATTAAATTCTACAAAGTGGTCATCAACTGCCCAGCTGTTTGTTGACACTGCCTTTTACCTTCTATCCTTACAGAATGACATTTAAAATGTCATGGAGTGAGGCACTGCTCTCTGTCATCCACAGTTTGCTGGACTCCAAGGTCAGACCAGTGTGTATTCATGGGAAAGTGTGCAAATCTAGGAAGAGTGGTATTTCTAATTCAAACGTCACGTTTTTTTCAGCTCGACTTGAACGAAGAAGTGTTCACAGCATTTACTGAACAGCTCGTCAGTGATTCTTCTAAATTCACAAAATCTGTGAAGTTTGCAAAGATGATGTTAACTGTCCTCACCAAATACAGCAACCATGTAAGATTTAAGGTTTTGGTTGTATATTAAATAGGTTGTTAGTATTTTACAGCTGTTTGACTATAACCAAAATGTTGTGTCTTTTTCTATTTTAGGTTAATGCTACAAACAAACACTCTCTAGATGGCTGCCTGACGTTACACGAGACTTTTCTGAAAAAGTCTCTTCAAGCTGCTCTAAGGAAAATCACACATGCCAAATGATCACACTAGTACAATAGTCAGCCAGCATCTACACACTTGTTAAATGTATTAACAATGTGTGTGTAGATTTAAAATGTTTCCCAATGCACTTTTATGGAAACCGTTATTTATTACATTGTTATTATTCATCCTCTGTGATTTTCATATATGAAAAGTCAAAACATTACTGTTTACGTATAGTATCATAGTATGAATGTAAACAATGATTTCCTGCAGCTGTACATTTGATGATTAATATTCAATATTATTATAGTGTTTTTTGTTCTCCTTTAGTTCTGGATCAAAAATAGTTGAAAATAAAATTATTATATTATATATTTATTTTGAAGTGCTAAGAAATGTATAATGTACTAAGATCAATGTAATATTTACATAAATACATGTATATGAAATTTGGAATACTTTATTATTAGTAGGCTTGTAGACTGGACTACATTTTCCTCTTGCATGGGTCATGTATATGAATTGAAAGCATTTTTTAAAAATATAACTATGTCATTTAGTAAATCTTATGACCAGACTAAAGAAAAATAAATTACAAAGAATTAGACATATAATTAAACCTGTGGTTAATCATTCATATTCCAACAAAAGAGGAGACTGTGACATAGCTAAAAGAAAAACCAATAAAGATCATTTCGATTTGACAGAATAAAAGAGTTAGAAGTCAGTTTTTAAAAAATATAACAAACGAGTACGTTTCAGGGACGTCACTACAGGCGCCTTTATTTTGCGTCATTTCCGGAAAGACTTCCTTTTCATCCTAGCGAGACGGGAGCGACCAGCCGCTAAAATGAGGTCAGTGATAATTGGACCGTATATTGTGTAGAAATACATTTAAAGGCATACATTTGTTTAGTTGTGCTGTTGAACCTCTAACTATACTATATTTTGCGATCGCTGTGTCGTAACGTCCTTTTATTTTAAGTTAAATGGTGCTATGTTCCAAGTATGGATGCCATACATGAGCCGGCGTAGAGCACTCCGATAATCTTACTCAATCCGAAGCCATCCATTGATCACAAATTTGTTTAAGATCATAATTCAACATTAAATGTTATAATCAGCCACCATTTAAGTTTTTCACACCGTTCTGGTAGCACTTGCTGGTGTTTTACTTTATTACCCCTCAAGTGTCCAATACCGCTCGAGAACCACGGCACCGTTTACTGCACTTTACCTAAAATATAGACATTTTTTTCTAGCTAGACGTTTATAGTTTGTTCATTAAGCTACATGTCTGTTTTATTTGTCACTAAGCATTTGAGGAATGAACATATTAACGAATGATTTATATGCTGCATATCTAATGTGTTCCGTGTGTTTTACTCCATGTTATTTGCAGTAAGGTCACCAGGGACACGTTGTATGAAGCTGTGAGAGAAGTTCTGACGGGAGCAAGGAACAAGCGCAGAAAGTAAGTGTGGAACAGTTCTTACAAGTGTGTGGCATCGTTGTATATGGAAAAAACATTTGTTATTTCTGTATGTAATACAGAAGGGACACAGTCATTAAATACAACAATAGAAGATTATTACAACAGTCACATGTTATGAGCCTGTGGATAAATGAATGGACTTGACTCATTCTGTGCCCCATAGTACTGAAACAGTGATGTGTTTACATTGTAGATTTTAATGTGAATCACTGTTAAACTTGAATTGTTTGTCTTTAGGTTTCTGCAGACGGTTGAGCTGCAGATCAGCTTGAAAAACTATGATCCCCAGAAGGACAAGCGTTTCTCCGGCACTGTCAGGTTCGACCCTTTACTGTTTCACCCAATCTTTTCCCTGTGTGCTTCCAGCCCTGTCTGAGTACAAACCAGCCTTTTCTTTTTAAAGGCTTTGTCAAATAAATCTTATAATTTAAAAAGGACCAGACAGGCCCGGGGCAGGCATGGTAAAGTACTATGGGTAGTCTGACTGAACCAACGCTGTGCTTCGGCCGGTGGAGGTGAAGCAGACGGACCCCTACCCTGGGTCTTAAAACATGAGGGGAGGCTTTGAGTGACTGAGCTCTTTGGTTCATGTTCTCAAGCCGACCAATTTATGTAAACCCAAGAGGTCTGCTGGACACCGACCACAGCAGTGGTATGGGTAAGAATTTCTCTACTACAGTGTACAGTCAAGTTGGTGTGGCATTGGATGGTAGATTCTTTTTATTATTATTATTTACAACATATGATTTAATACCCCTCCTGGAGTTTAAAGATAACTTCCTGATTGATCCTTTATCTGAGTTAAATCATTTTTTTTGTGTGGCCTGACAATCAAACCTGATTTTTCTATGAAACTGAAATGGCATTTACTAATGTCTGGAAGTGAACCCTCTTTCCAATAACTTGCACTGCTGTGCCACCCAGCTGACACCAACTGCTGTAAAAGTATCGTCCACATCATGGTTGTCTGCTTTAATGTACAGGCTGAAGAGTCTCCCCAGGCCCAAGTTCTCCGTGTGTGTTCTGGGAGACCAGCAGCACTGTGACGAGGCCAAAGCTGCAGAGATGCCTCACATGGACATCGAGGCTTTGAAGAAGCTCAACAAGAACAAAAAGCTGGTCAAGAAGCTCGGTGAGTATTGAAGGACGAGAGTCGGTCGATAATGTATGATGTGTGTTCCAAGACCTTGTTGTGACTTAATTTGTTTTTATTTTTAGCTAAGAAATACGATGCCTTCCTGGCCTCAGAGTCTCTCATCAAGCAGATCCCACGTATCCTGGGTCCAGGGCTGAACAAGGCTGGAAAATTCCCCTCCCTGCTCACCCACAACGAGAACCTGACCACCAAAGTAGAAGAGGTCAAATCCACCATCAAATTCCAGATGAAGAAGGTAATTTGAGCAGTACATCAGCTGGAATGTAACTTTTAATTTTCCCAGTGAGTTTGGTTGTTACTACATCAGCTTGATTCATTTGGCACCATTGAAATAGATTTAAATCTCTGGTGTTAGTTAGTGTCAAACTGGTAGATTCACCAGTTTGACACAACACTACATTTAACAACAACATTGCAGTGACTGCTGTGAGAAGAAACACGGCGCCCGTGCTGATCCCTGACTCTTGTGTTACAGGTGCTCTGTCTGGCCGTGGCCGTCGGACACGTCAAGATGACAGAAGATGAGCTGGTGTACAACATCCACCTGGCCATCAACTTCCTGGTGTCACTGCTCAAAAAGAACTGGCAGAACGTGCGTGCCCTCTACATCAAGAGCACCATGGGAAAACCCCAACGCCTCTACTAAATGATGGCTTTTGTTTAATAAAAATGGACATGCTCCAAAGATGTACTGGTTCGAGTGTTTTTGTCACATTAACTTCAGGTGTTTTTCAGTCTCTCAAATAAGACCAGAAACACTGTCATTAGTACAGAAAAATCTGCAGTACAAGAATACATTTAAAATATTAGAAAACTGATGCACTGAGGGCTCGACAGCAGAACCGTGGTAAAGTGAGGGACGACTGTACTCATCTGCTATTATAGTTGAGTCTGAATAAGAATACATCAATATGAATCCTCTTAAAAGTAAGGTGTAATGTAATTCATTAGTGTAGTACCAGGTGTGTACTCCCTCTTCTTATTAGCTTAAAGGTCATATGGTAGGCTTTAATGCCAGATAAGATGAGTATTTTATTTTAATGTGTAAAAAAACAATAATTTTTGATCAGTGCAATGGAGAAGAAAACCTGATCTTGATGTACCTGGAGAAATCATATGTTCAGATTGATCATGAATTGGAGTCTTGGTAAAATACCTGTGTTTCAACCTTTTTAATATGTAAAAGATATGTTAAAAAAATTAAACAGTTTGGTGCAGAACCACTTTGGAGATAACTAAATGTTTGGAATAAAGATGATGAAACCACATTTAGTCCTGCTGTTTAAAATACCACACAGGTGTTAATGGTTAAACCTGTTATAAGCTGCGTACTTCTTTTTTGCTGCATTCTTTTGATGTCAAGTCAACATTTCAGATCACATCTGATCATTTAGCAGCTGTGAAACAACAACAGGTGGAGCCAGTCAACTACCCATGATCCTCCTGAGGTGACCGTCCTGCACTGGTTTGACAGTGGATCTCATAATAGGATTATCTATTCTGAGTACAGGAGAAAGACAGAAGGAGAAAATGGACCAAACACCAACATGGAAGCACAGAAACCTCGTCCTGGACTCACTTTAGAGATGGTTTCACTGATTTAATCTGCTTTTTACCTGAGATTGACAATCAATCCTGACAATCCTGGATTATTGCAGCAGTGATGGCAATGGACGAGGTGATGAATGCTGAGGTGAGTGAGGTTTATGTCCTTCCTCTTACTTTTAAATTTGAAATGTTGATCAGAAACAGAGAATGTTTTTCTCCGAATTCTCTCAGGCGATGGCGAAGATGAACAGTTACTTCCTGTCGACTCTGACGGACAGTGAGGACAGTGAGGAAGGTAACAGAAATAATAAAGTTTATTTCATCACATTCATTCACACAGTCACGGCTCTGAATCAAAGTCTGTTTTTATCACAACAAACCAGACACCAGTCAGGAGGAGTCACAACCTGCCACCAGCTGGTACGATCTGTCCATCATTGAACGCGTCAGCTTGAACAGGTGACGTATTTTAACTGTCAAATAAACACCTTCATCGTACTGTAGATGTTATGACTGTGATTGTCAGTCACAGACGTGACCTTGAGTTGACCTCACACTCTGACCCCTCCTGTTTGTCTGACAGTGTGGAGATGTCAGAGGCCGATCTGGAGGTGAGACCTTCAGCAAGTTTGATTTTTGTTTCTTCTGTTGAGTCACAAGATTTTTATTTATATATTATCATAGAGAAAAGATACTGCACTATTTATTGTGCTTGCTCAAACAGTAAAATCATAATTTTATACCTAAATATGTCTAAGCATACATTTCACATTTAAATGATATATTTCCTTCATATTATATTCATGTCATATTTTTTTTAATTATTCATGTTGTGAATACTCATAAAATTTGAGCAGTTAAATCAAACAAGAAAGTATAAAATTTAGTAATGAATTTAGTAATGAATCTTTATGACAAACAAGAAAGTATAAAATTTAGTAATATTTCATGAATCTTTATGGAGACACTGGCATTTATTGAATTTTTAAAAAGTAAATCAAAGCATGTCGCCAAAGGGCCCAGTCCATGGTACTATTGTACTTCACCTGGTACACTTGTACTTCACCTGGTACATTTGTACTTCACCTCTGTGTTGTCTCTGTCAGACAGCTTACTCTCAAATTGCTCTGGCCTTTCGCTGTGACCAGTACACACTGAAGCAGAGGCTCCAGGCAGAGGAGCACTCACGCAACCTGGCTGAGGAGAACATCCAGCTGGAGTTGAGCAGAGGCAGGGAGACGCTGGAGGTAGCAGAGGGACGACCTTAATGTTAGACCTCAGGGAGTGGGCCTGGGCTTGTACTGAATAAACGTGTGTGTGTGTGTGTGTGTTCTTAGGTCCTGAAGGGCCTGTGTCTGGACAGTCAGCGCAGTCAGATCCTGCAGAAGCTGGAGCTGTGTCTGGACATCATCAGTGGGACTGTGGGACGGATCTCTACCACGGCTGAAGTCCTCGGTGCGGTCCACCAGGTTTGTTACTCCACTGCTCTAGGGAAAAAAAGTGAATTAATATTTTTAAGTCCAACCTTGTTTTGAACAGAAAGTAGAACTCTGAAATCTGAAGTAAACAGAGATATTTATCCCACTGATCTTTTAAGCACAAAATATGTGATTTTTAAATTATATTTTGGCATTCTTTTAGAAACATTGAACTATGTCTCACACTTTCCAGTAACTAGTGCTGTTACTCACTTAAAACAGACCTGTAATTCCCCTTTTCTCCAACAGGAGGCCCGTATGAGTTGGGCGGTGGAGCTCATACTGGCTCACGTGGAGAACCTGAAGAAGCAACATGAAACGCTCCAGGAGGAGCTGGAGGAGGCCAGGAAAAAGCTCCTCTCGGACCCCGACGCCTCCCCAGGTTTTTATCCTCTTCTGTCTGTGTGCAGGTGTTGGTCGGATGTATTTATCAGGTCATTGGTCCTTTACTCCTAGATCCTGGTGAAAGTGAGGACACGCTGAGAATCGGCCCAAAGGTACAAACATACATCATGTCATTCAGCTTCGTCCAGTCTGTTGTTACTTCCTCTCTTCTCCCTGACGCAGAAGTTTGTTCGAAGGAGGGTCAGTGTGTCCATCGTTACCTCTGAAACCCAGGTAACGTGGTTTTAGCCGAGCTCTTTCACACTGTGCTCCGATTTGTCATGTCAACAGTGATGTTTCGTGCTCTACAGGAAAGAAGGAAGCAAGACTCCAGACAGCGGTCAAGTCGAGAACCGTCCAGCACCAAGTCCTGCCCGTCCCCGTCCCGCAGCTCGGACTCTAGTTACTGCACCATGAACAAGGACGACAGTGTGTTAGTGGAAGACAGGTCGAACTGAGGGGACATTATTAAAACCACAAAAGCACAATGGCCGACTAGTTTGTTTTACATGTATATATTTAAATCTTTTAGGTCAGCTGATCCATATGGAGGTGCGCTTGAAGTCTTAGCTTCTCAGCCTCCTCCAGAACCTGATCCCATCATCAGCACAGAGCCTCTTCCTTCAGAACCAGTGGTCAACAGGAAAACACTAAACAAAAAGTACAGCGCTCTGAATTCTACTTCTCTCTGCCTTTCTTATTACTGCTGTTCCCATATTGACGTTGTCAACATCTTCACATTGAGCTGGAATTGTTAAGTGCTGTTTCGTTTAAGGAACTAGAACAAAAGAGAGCCTCCTGTCAGTCTTGTTGTAGTAATTCTTAACGATGACACATTTAAAAAAACTTTGTCGTTACTACAGTCCCCCTGTGAATACCTTGCGGCAAAGACACAAGAGAAAACCTGTTCCTCTGAGAAAGAAACCCGACAAGGACAAGATTCTGAATGTCCACAGACGGAGCTCTGCGTTCACGTGAGTTCACAGAGCATCTTCTTCTCTCTGCCGATCTTTTTCTCTTGAACGCAGGCTGAACCCCATCTCTCTTCAGGTATGGGTCTGTGTGGAAACTACATCTGCCAAGTCACTGGAAAAATTGTTGCCACTGGCTGCTCATTCAGTTCTGCCTGTTGCTGCTTTTCTCTGTCCTGGTGTCGACTTTTGTTTGGTGGAATCTTTGAGATGTAGATGCCTCAAGTGTTTCCAACCTTTTCTGACTCACGGCACTTATTTACCATTAGAACCGTATATGTACTGTATATATATAAATATATATATATGTAATGAAATATATTGATCTTCTGGTTTCAAATTACTAACAATTTACTTACTTCAAGTGGAACCTGGCCTATTTAGTTGAACAGAACTTCCAGAGTTCCATTAATATTATATATTGTATTTATATATGTGTTTGTATGTATATACATATTACAATTGTCTTGATTAATCATGATCATAATTAATCACGATTAATCAGGATATACTGAGAACTAAACATTCTTTAATAGGAAAAAAAACAGGAACTGAAAAACAAACAAAGGCAGGTTGATGTATTTGATGTATGATCACTGTTTTTAACCTGTTTGAGACCATTTAAGAAAATACACAAAAACCACAACCTGTCATCAGTCCCATTTTCCTTTATTATAAATATACCAAAAATACCAAAACTGATACAATCACTTGGTTAGTAACAGAGTCATCATACTGTGATAAAAAACATTCATCAAACCACCATGAAGGTGATATTCAGATAATTCGTTAGAAGAACTTCACATCGCGGCCACAAGGGGGTTACAATTTTAGTTGTGACTCCTGTCTATCAAGATTTCATTAATAAGTCTCTATGCTGGGAAACCTTAAATAATGCATAAATATTATGTAAGCTAGAAATTACATAGTTATATCAGGAATGAAGGGGGTTCTTTAAAGACTGTAGGGAGATTTTCAAACGTGTGCGGGTAACAAAAGTCATTTTGTAACCACAGCAGCTCTTCAATTCAAAAATGATATCAAGGGAACAGTTTAAAATAAATAATAAATGGTGTAGCACCTTATATAAAGTTGTATAAGTTAAAAGAAAAAAAAGGGGAAATGTGCTGGTCAGGTACCAATAGGTCCACGTGTTGTAAATAAATACACAGATAAATAAAAAAGCAGTCAAATACAGTACAGTCTCCGGAACATGTGCTGTGGCCCAGCTACACTTGGCTCACAATTTCTGCATCTTCAGCCACAAACCACTGCAGTGGCGTCCCGTCAGCAGCCCGCTGGAGAATCACATTACCCGAACCCTGCAAAAGAAAAACACACACACCGAGTGAGACTTGTGTATTTGGTGTGAAATTGCAGAGTACAGACACAGACACGTCACCTCACCCCTCCCCACAAACACACTGTCTGGAGCCAAAGTTGGTTTTCTTGATTGTTGTACAAACAAAGAAGTGCACTGGGGCAAACAGCACGTTAGACGACCTGCTCGTTATTTCTAAGTAGTTCTGATTATTAAACTCAATTTATGTCAAAGTACGCTCCTAAATGTTATATCATCATACTAAATCAGTCTGGAATTACCAAGGACGTACAGCAAACTTACTGCCCTCGTAATTCACAGGCTTTTGAGGCCCCTTAATACAGGTACAGTATATATATAGTTTACTTTTGTGAAACATCAAGAAATACTTGTTTTTAAGTGTCTATTTGGGCGTCTTTAGCTAAATGTAAGTCAAACTGCTAGAAGCAAATGCTAGGAGCAAACGCCAGAAGCTAATGTACAACTTCAGAAATACAGATTTAATGTGTGTTTATAACAGATAAAAAAATGTTTAAATAAAAACATTGCGTTGGTATTATTGCGTTAGTATTATACTAAAAGTAGACAATGCTAATAAAGCTAATAAATGAGCTAATCCAAACCTGCGACAGTACGTACCTCACAGGGAAATAAGCATTAAGAGTTACGTTGTTATACTGATAGAATTTAGATAATTTTATTCAGGTATTAAACCTGTCACCAATATATTTACTCCTTACACGTATTTCTGCAGCTTTACATCCACTAGGTGGCAGGCTTACCAAGTGGTTTCCCAGCACTGGACAAATAAACCGTTGGAGAAATTGGAGAACAATTGTCTAGATCGCTTTAAAAACGTAATAATCAATATTCCTTATGGTTAATTTTAAATCTAATATTTAGTAAATGTTAAAGAATTTGCATATAGTGACTTTAAAATTATATTTTTATAAAGAAGAAAAGTCATAATAGTTTTTTGTGTTCTTAAATTAATTGTAAATATATATTGTGTTATTTTAACAAAGGAATTTACGAATAATTTATATCAATTAATTTATCATTTGTATCACAAAATGGTGGTTTAAAGTATTTTGAGTGGACCAGTTCTGTACCAACCCGTTCAAACGAAGGCAGATGAGGTGATGTTGGACTCATGACACCCAGGGGGCCGAGGGGCTGCTGGTCCACACTCCCTGGTCGTAGTTTCTGTAGCTGGTTCCTCTGGTGCCAGGACTTGAGCTCCTCCGACACGATCTCTCTGGGCAGCAGCCTAAAGGCGTGGTTTGGATACTCCTTCAAAGAGGGTGTTCTGGCCAGTCTGGTATACGGAGGAGGAGGAGGTTTCAGAATTCTCCTCGGGGTCGCTGCTCCCTCCTGCCATTGTCTTTGCTGAGGTTTGCGTGCTACAGGAGGGGAGTACAGAATGCATTTCCCCATGTCCAGATTTTGGGGGGAGAGAGGCTCTTCCTCTGCAGTAACAGAAGGCTTGGTGTAACCGGTGCCAGGCCCAGATTGATTGTTTCTGTGTGGGATGGAGACGTTTGATTGTCCTTTCTTCTGAGCTCCAAAGTGGAATCCATAAGGTGGTGGGCTGAGTGTTGGGATCTCACTGGGTCGTTCCCTGCCTGGGGAGCTGACGTAAGAGGATGACGAGTGCTCCGAACTGCTGTCCTCAGAGCTGGACTGGTATGGACGCAGTGGGGAGTAATCCAGAGAGCGCATCATAAAGTCAGCTGCACACAGTCGCTGTGGGAGTTTAGCTCGACCTCGGTTGATTGAGGGAAGGCGCTCCAGATCTGCAGGTGGCTTATTTCTGGGAAGCCTAAGAACAAATGTGCAGATTTTTTAGTATTTAAAAAAAATCTAAACTTTTTATCAAATGTATTTATTAAACAAATAAAAAATTAAGATACCTGAAAGACTGGGAATACTGGCGACGTATGCGCAGCTCTGGAGTAGAGGGGGCGCTGGTGGAGTGGTTGTGACGCAGAGCTGAGTTCTTGATAAACTGAGACAGGGGAATGTGGGAACTCTGCGCAAAGACACGTGTTCCTGCAGGACTGCTGCACAAAACAAGAGCAGAAGGTCAACCTGAGTCAAGCTGCAGAGGTGTGTTTATGAGCAGTGTTTACAAAAACACAAATAATCAGAGTCAGGCCTGAACACAATGACAATGCTTTATATAAACAGACCAATAACATCCTGCCTCGTGATTTCCTGGTGGAGGATATCACAGACCTGCACTACATAAACCTGACACAGAGTTGGCAGCGGTTGGAAGGTTAAAGTTTAGTGTTGTTATTTAGCAGAACATTCAGCTGGTGGTAATACCTGGACCTGCTGCTGCAGGAGGACTGGGGCTCCGTGGTCTTCTTGTACGGCTGATCCAGACTGGACTCCTTCCACGGAGAGTTCTGAATGGGGGAGCGCTCGTACTCCACACTGATCTGGCTGCTCTGCAGGGTTTTGGCTGACAGATGGAGGGGGTCTGAATAGGAGGTGCCCAACACTGGAGGAGAGAGGGGGCAGGGCGAGTCCACATCTATGGGTGGTCAAAGAAAAGATCAATAAGTCAAACTGACAGAGAGTTTTGTTCTCATTTGTGGTCCCACCAAAACCCAAGGTGTTCACAGAAAACACACCATTGGTCGACGTGAATTACGCTGTAGTTATTGTCGAGTTCAAACATATGGCTTCACTCAACTTCAGTTGAAGCATTATAATTCCTACAAAACTGTTATTCTCACTAAAAAAAGGAAAGGAATTAAAAATCACAAATTAGTGCAATGTTTCCACTGTGTTATAAGTGAAGAGATAAATAAATGTGATGAAGTTGCCTTCCTGTGCCCTGCCTGCAATAGCCCTTTGCCCCACTTTGGGAACCACTGCTATGTAGGAAGAGAATTTTCAATATTTAAAGTTATTTCCAGTTAAAGAAGATAGACAAGAAAAAATAACCTTAGGCCAAAACAAGAAATAACAGGGAGAAATATATTATTTTATGGTTTAGCTGTCACATATAACTCACCTTCATCCAGAGCCACAACATCAGACAGAGAGCTGTCATCAGACAAGCTGACGTCTGCAAGTACAGAGCAGAAGGAAGGGGTTACTCCTGGTTATTAGTGCAGTGCCTACCATCTCCTTTAAGGGGCAGTGCAGTCTCTTACCTTTATTTTGACTATTTCTGGTGGTGATGCAGGGTGAGTTGCACTCGCTTTTGACCCGGTGCTGGAACACGGCCTCCTGCAGATCCTTCACTTTCTTCTCCTCCCTCTTGCACTGCTGCAGCCTGCTCTTCTTCTGTGGTTTGCTGAGATTCCCCTCCAGTGAGAGTTTACGAGCAGCTTCATAAATCTGCTGCTGGAGAGCCAGGTCAGTTTCCAGTGCCTGCAGCTCTGGATTCTGCGGTGAAGAAAAGTTGTGATGACGTTAGATAGAAGCTGACGGGCAGTACAGCATTTTGAACAGTTACTCTGTAAAAGTATTACAACTACAGTGAGAGTAGTTTGTACCTGTTGATCCACATGGATCAGCCCTTCATCCAGCTTAAAAGAAGCTCCGATCCTTCTTCTGACCCGAGGTGGCTGTTCATCAGGCATCAGGGGGTAGTCAGAGGGCAGTTGACCAGTCAGCTCCTGAAAGAAAACACAAAAATGGATGTGAATTTAAAAAACCAAAAAAATGTGATATTTTGTATATTATTATTATTATTTTCTTGAATGTTGTGTGAATATTCAAATTCACTGACTGCCTCTCTGATGCAGAGCTTCCTCAGCTCCAGCAGACAGAGCTCCAGACGCTCCTCCAGACACTGGTGCTTCAGCTTCAGGGCTCTGGTGTGAGTGGTCAGGTCTTTGATTGGAGACGTGGGACTGTCTGGACCTACAGAGAAAAAAAAATGATCAGCCATTCATCCTGAAGTCAGCATTTCTGCAACATTCTTGTTAATGCTTTGTCATTTGTAATTGAAGATTACTGCAGCCTCCTCACCAGAGTGCAGAATAATCCCACTGTCTGTGTCACTGATCTCCTCTTTACTCTCGACGGCCGTCATCTCCACTGTCTGCTCCCCAGCTTTTTTTAAATACCTGTTGAAACATGTTTGTTCTGATCAGACTGGTCATTTACAACAAAATAGACTCTCTTGCTGCCTTCCTGCCACATGGCTTCATTCAGTCTCCCTCCTGCTGCTTTACTTAACAAAAGTGAATGCCTGGCGAGTGTCCTTTCACACACTTATCCATGCAGCTCAGTATCAGCCTCCTCCACCTCCTCCAGCACCCCCCTCCCCTTCCCCACATGCTCAATTACAAAAGAGGCAGACCCCCACGGTTGACTCGGCACATGTGCAGAGGTTAATCCGAATCGTGATGCCATGGTGACGAGGCACGGTGCTGCCGTTCGGGGGAGTGTGTCGCCATGAGGTGTGGCAGGGGGCGTTTAAAGAGCCCGGACCCCAGAAAAGAAAGAAGATGGAAGCAGGAATTACCCCGCTCAGGGACTGCACCTGTTTCCCCCACACACCCCTCCCACGGCTCCTATTCAACCAGTGTCCAGAGAACTCTCTGGGGGCTTTGAAGTGGAAGAATGTCTCAATGCTGGGTTTGTACACAGCAGCAGGTCACATGGTCCCTGCTGACTCCTGTGCAGCGCTGACACACTTTCAGAAACAGGAGAACACAATTCATGTTTATGGTCCCGATGTGCACTTCTCTATTGTTGTTGTGCCCCAAACATCTGACTGACGATAACCAAAAAACGAGAGATGGAGACGGACGACAGGAAGAAGGAGAAGACTATTCTCCTATTATTGATGAAAACGCCAGACGATAAGGGAGAAATAGATCAAAATAAAAAAGTTTCAGTCCGGTGGTAACTGTAATTTAACATAATATGGTTGTCACCACATTAAACAATTGATTAGGTGTCACACATCTGAGATTCTGTAACCAACAATAAGCTGTTTTTGTGCTCAAAAACAACAAAAAAACCCCATTTTGATCGTCTACTGTTTTTCCTGTGCCTACCTCGTGAAGAAACAGTGGCAACAACTTCTTCATCTAACTGCCAAAGTGAGACAGGCAAGAATAATGCGGCAGCCAGTGTGGTGTAAAAATACCCCGTGAGTAATTGTGTGGCCAGAGCTGCTGTGTTTAATCCTCAGCTTCTGCCTCATCCCTTGTTTTCGGAGATTTATATCAGACCTTTTCCTGCTGGGAGCAGGAAGCCTCAGATGACAACCTCCTCTAACAGGAAACCATTGTGTATTCCATCGGCCCGGTCCATTCTCCGCAGCAGCCCGTGTGAACTGACAGAGCTGTGAGCAGACAGTGGCACGGAGAGAGGCCCAGCCAGAGCCAGTAAAACAACACTGCAACAAAGGCCCTGTATCCAGCGATCGGCCTCAATAGTCTGCTGTAGGCAGAATATCTGCTGACAGCACCGCTCTGGGCCGGAGCTGCATTGTTGGGCCAATACTGAGAGACTGCTGCAGTGAGAGGTGAAGAAAGGAAGAGCGCTGAGTTGTTTTTCACTGTACAAGGTCACGGCCTTCTCAGCACTGTAGCAATCACAAAAACCCAAGACGTCAACAGGATTTCAGCCGACGATGGTAATGTGGGATTTACCCACTTTCACTCCATAACTCTTGCTAATGTTTGTGGTTAAAAATGAGTGGGTGGGTGGATGGGTGGGTGTGTGACTTTGTCTCAGCAGAAGTTGCAGATTACTGCAAATCCATTTATCATAGCTTTCAAAAAAAAAAAAGCTGGAAAAGTTTGTTCACTTTTGAAGCATGAAAGCCCCTCAGTAGAGTAGAACTTTATGGGTGTAACAGGAGTAAAAGCCAATTTCCTCGAAGGATGACTCGTGATAGCACTGTCTCCACCCGACAGACTAGACTGATGTAGTCATAACGTCTTTAATCACCGCTGATGAGGACGACCTAGAATGTGTCAAAGGACGGGCCTTGATGATCCTCACTGGACCGTTACAGGGCGACATCATCGGAAGTAGGTGTTTATGGCTGGGGATCAAGATGCGAATTCACTGTCTCGCTGACTTCCCCCCACCACCCTTTCCCATGAGCCTCCAGAGCTGAGATCTCCTGGAATGCCTCCACCACCGTGCTCATTACCACTGTGGTCGGCCCTGGAATTACCAACGGGGACCGGCCTGGCCCAGGAAGCAGTCAGGGATGCCTGCAACAGACCGAGGCCTGCCTGAACCCTGTAATTAAGATTCTCCACTGAGTGCTGATACTATGGAAGAAACCAAACGACTTTACAGCATGCCTTATTCCAGAGTCTGGTGAGAAGCCAAAATCCATTCAGCAGAATGGATCCACTCTAGGCAGTATGGGCTGCTGGAGGAAAAGTGCATCAGTTTCGGGGAGTAGCTGAAAAGGAGGGAGGGAGTGTTGTGTTACAGGGCACTTCACTGGTGTCAGATCTTTGCTTTAAGGAGCTGTGTTGACTTTGGACCGTCCACGCACACACACCGGAGACTGGTGACAGCACGGTGGAGATGTGGACTGTAGCTGTGAGGTGGTTTGGTTAAAGGCTCGAACTCTGTAAGCTGCTTTTATTTGTCAGTGCTCGTTCAAATCAACACGGTGAACTACAGCAGAGTCTCCGCTCTCCAACAGACACAATGCAGGAGTAATCAGCACCACCACAGCGGCCTGCTCCAGTCTCTGGAGGCCATATGCTGTCCAGACACAGCAGCTCTGTCACGGCCCAGCGACTACATAAATACAGCGGGTAAGAAGAGATGCTCCATTGTTCCACACAGGCTGAAGGAATGACTGAGGTATTATGGGAAATTTCATCTCTCCTAATCATTATCTCTGTTGCTTTTTTTTTTAATGGGCACTGAAGGTCACCTCAGGTCACCAGCAGGACGTGATTTCCACTTTTTTACATAAATAACCACCGTAAACAAAAGAGCTGGTGGGTGACCGCAGGGGCAGGACAACACTGAGGTGTTGTCTTTGGCACCACATCTACACAGCAGTCTGTCAACATGTGGGCAGACCTGCTGCAGAAGGCTGCTGTTGATTCTGCAGCTCTGGACACAAACTGCCCCTGACCTGCTTGTTGGTTCACACATCGGCCCCGCAGTTATTTCTGGCTGGGAACTGCTGTATTATATCAGCCCGGAAATACAGATAAGAAAACGAACGTCCCCTTTTACCCATATATGTTTTTCATTATTGATAAGAGTTGTCGTTACTTGGTCCATAGTACAAACAAAGTCT
The DNA here is from genome assembly GCF_000523025.1 of Cynoglossus semilaevis. Taxonomy (NCBI): domain Eukaryota; kingdom Metazoa; phylum Chordata; class Actinopteri; order Pleuronectiformes; family Cynoglossidae; genus Cynoglossus; species Cynoglossus semilaevis. The sequence continues at coordinate 3,337,682 of NC_024316.1, read as the reverse complement.
GGATGAAACCATTGACCTTTAGTTGACATTAAAGTGAGGAGGTAGAAAAATTGTAATACACTAAACATAATGAAATTATAGCCCCTCATGGGGCACAATAGCTCCTTTGACTGTTAATTAAATTATTTCTAATTTGCAGTCAGTGTGAGTGAGGCACTCATTTTCCAATCGTGTGAATGGGTATAAGAAAAAGAAATACCAGAATTTACAAACAACCACAGCTGTGTAGTGTAACCTGGAGGAAATGAAATGCTAAAACAATACTAAAAAATGCACTAAAATTCATTATTCATTACATAGAAGTCAGGTAAAGTATGAGTGGTAAAGTATCTAAAATGTGATGCAATAACACATTCATTAAGACAACACTTTTTCAAAATACTACAAAAAGTATAAACGAATAAATAAAATATTCAATGTAAATAAAAAATTATATAAAATATATTTTAAACTTTCTTATAATTTTTTACAATATATAATAAATAGTGTACAATAAACAACAAAAGACAAGCACACCATAACACACTCGAATGTCATAAACCTAATATATTTTCTTACTAAAACCGTACACTCGAATGTCATAAACCTAATATATATTATTCTTACTAAAACCGCTTTCTGTAAATAGATAGATAGATAGATAGATAGATAGATAGATAGATAGATAGATAGATAGATAGATATTTTCATTTTGTGTCTGTGTTAGTATCTACCTCGTGTTGTTGAGTCCTCTGCTCCTCTACAGCATCCTCTCTGTAGACTCCGTCCACACTTTCTCTGCTCTGCTCACACTCGGACGCCCGGACATCTGTTTCAGGCTAAACCACTTTCTCACTGAAGCAGGGGGCGTCACCGAGTTTTGCTGAAGTACAACTTTACTCTTCAGCTTTTTACATTTCAATTCAATTTTAATTATAATTTTCTAAATGATATGTCTATAATTTTTGTTTTGAGTAGGAACTAAAACTAATCTCCTGGCTCTGGTTTCCCCCCGGACTGAGAGTGGTTCGCTCCGACGCTGCTAACTTTCCAGACACGCTCTGAGGTGTTGACACAGCACGCGACTCGCTGAGGTCTTCTAATGAGAAAAGAAGCACAAAAGATGAATGGCCTGAGGGAGAGGTTCGTAAAGAAAGAACGAAAGAAAGAATGAAAGAAAGCAAAAGAGCCGGAACAGCTGGCAGCTTGGTGATGGACACATCTCCCCTCGAGCAAAATGATAAAAAACAGTCACCGAATTGTTGTGTTTGGGACACATTAAGACACAAACTCTCTCCATACACGTTTCATAACATTTACCAATTAATTTGTTTGTTGTAAAATGTTAATTTTTTAGGGTTGAAATGTATTTTAAATTTAACATTTATTATTATTATTTATTTTATTTAAGTTAAAACCTGAGTAAACTGCTCCTTCTGGATAATTTCTGTGAGTGTAGAACAGTGTTTCCCAGAGTGTTATTTATGGGTTATTGTCTATTTCATTTTTTTTCTTTTTTTTTTTCAAAACCTAACTTTAGTCTGTAATAAGATTTCCACAGCCTGTGTGTGAATTGTTAGACTTAACTGATTGGACTCTTACTTCTTTCAAAGGATTTATTAACAAAAAAGGCCTAATCTGTCATTAATCTGTGTCATTAATAACATTTGGTTATGTTTATTCCAACTCTACAAACTATGACATAATAACAGCCAGGTTTTTAATCACACACATGTGAAAAATTAGTTTTATTATGTCAACCCTGGATCCACAAATGCTGATTTTGATTTAAACAGTTGTCTCCGTGGAGTGTGTGTTTGCCCCAGGCTGCTTTTCTGTGCCGACAGGCAGTGGCTTCAGTGACTAACCCGAATGTCTGCAGTGCCTTAACCAGGCCCTTGGGTATTTCCAGCCAATATATCCTGAAAAGCCTCATCCAGATGGCCCGAGCTTTCTCCTCTCATCCCGTGATGGAATGAAAAGATCAGCTAATTAAACAAAGTCCCGTATCCGTGTGAAAGCACCGCGAGAGTCCTCGGGGAGAAGGGCTGCATGCAAATCAGCACCCAGTGCTTTGAATTGTCACCAACAAAACATTAGCATGGCTGCAAATCCAAAGGTTTTATTTCCACACACTCAACATAAAAACAGATAAATAAATGCACAAATCTCTAAGACTGAGGGATTTCTACTGACAGAATGAACTATGTTGAAAAACTTCATGTCCCAAAATGAGTAGTTCAATTACACATGAAAAACACTGGAAATAAAAGAACATTTGTTGACTATAAACTTTTTAAACTATATAAAATAAAAAGATCCACATCCTGATACAATTTTCTTGGTCCAAAAAAAAAAATTATATCTCCTGCAAATCAGTTCACCCTGGATACATTTGGAAAGAAATTCACCAAAATGTATTATAATATGAAAAAGCCTTTGGAGCTCACTGCTCAAATGTCTGCGTACGCCTCAGATTGTCCTTGACACGGACGAACTCTGGAATCTTCTGCAGGTTCTCTCGCTGCCTGATCTCCTCCTGCTCATACTGGAAAAAACAAAGTACGAGTCAATGGATTTGCTTTCGTCATCAAACTCACTTTAAACATTCAAATGTGTCGAGATCCCTCCAAGGGATTTGGACCTGTTGCAGCTTCTGTTGCCTCTTGCACAGCTCCATCTCCAGATCTGAAGGCCGGCGTTGTGCCAGATCATTTTCTTTGTGTAACTCCAGCCTGCGCTGCTCCAACACTCGCTTCAACTCAGGTTTCTCCTCCAGCAGGAGTCCCCTGCAGGGTCAGGCACAGTTATCCCACCTGCCCTGCTTCTTTGTAAGTAATGAGAGTGTCAACGTGCTGAAGGCTTTGCTTCACGTACCGTTTATGGCGGAGCAGCAGCTCTCTGTGCAGAGTCTTTTGGCTCGGTGTGTCCAGTTTTCTGGCCTGGAGGGTCTCATTTGGACGGCCGTCTGCTGTGTGACAGTACAGAGTGAGGACTAGAGTTCTCTGAGGGGTGAAAAAAACAGTTGTTATCACTGTTTGTGTTGTTTAAGAGTGAGTAATCTACTGAGAAAAAAATAATTCTGAAAATACTCTTACCATTTATCTGGTCCTGGGGCTGGGACCTTATGGTTACATTTCTTTCCCAAAGACACATTGGCATGAAACCTAGAACTGTTGACTCTAGTTCCCAACCCTCTGAGCTACAGATGTTCACTTGAAACATTACTGTTGTGAACTGAACTAAATTATTCAGGATATTAAGTTAAATAAAAAAACAGAATGAGTAAAATGCAGATTTTAATTTGTATTAATTCACTATTTTGATGCACATGTGTTGGAAAATAGGAAGATGTTTTCTTCCAGCTTGATTTTGATCATTTGTTCACTGGTGTAATTTGATAATGGATGAAAGTGAAAGTCTCTTCTGTGGCGCTCCGACAGGTGAGCTGCTCAGATGAGGACAAAGGTAACAAAACGGTTCTGCCACCTGTCAGTAAAACCCGCTGTAATAAAGACTTACGTCAATAAAAGCCTGTGTAAATATATATGTTTTTGCACTGAATTTTGGCAGAGCCTGCTGCGGTAACACAGTCAGACCTGTGACACTGCCACTCCCACTGAAACCAGATAAGTCACAGGATAATATTAAGCCAGGAACAGATGGCAGATGCTGTTGTCGTCCAGCCTCGCGGAGAGTGAGAGCAGTATATTGCCACTATAAACTCTCCTACACACGATGTGCTGTGTGAGACCGTACGTTTTACTGTCCTGACACCGCTGCGAGAGCGCTGAGCTGAAAGCTAACTTTCCAGTGTCAGTGCTGATGAAAGCCATTGTTCTGACAGAGCCTGAGGGGCTGGGCTGGATTACAGCAGGACGGCTCTACCTGATGTCCCTCTGCTTCAGATGTCCAATAATTCATGGTGCACTACTTGTGCTGTCAAGAGCTGAGGGGTGACTGGAGTCACCTAACAGTACACCCTGCACAGATCACTGGTCTTACTACATACACAAACAACCATCACATTCACTTAATCTTATAAAGTTCATTAGGGGCTCTCAGCCACCATCTCCCCTGCCCCCAAATACTAACATTAAAAATCATTTGCTTTGCTCCACCAGCCTTGGTATATATGCGCACCCCCAGGAACCCGCCCCTCAGTTTGGGACTCACTGCCTTAACTGAGTGTTTGTGTCATATGTACATGGTGGATAAAGTCTGGGGTCACACATTCATGTACTGGGTGTCTCCACTTATTTTCAGTTTTAGTATGAAGTGAGCATTAATTAATAAATGACACATTATTCTTAATTGTGAGGAGAATAAACAGTATGTTAGTGTTTTAGCTAGGTGCTAATCAAGATAATTATGACTGAGTAATATAAAGAGTAAGCTAAACGTCCGTTTAAAAAAACAAAGTTAAAAACAAAGTAACTGAACCACCTCTGTAAACGTACCAAAGGTCAACTGACACCCTGACCTAAAGTCAACTAAATATCTGACACACGGTCACTAAACTGAGGCACTGCAGGTTCTCAGGAAACAACTGCCAAGAACTCACTTTTCTGCAGTTGACCCCTCCGTGGCAGCATGGTGGAGGCCCAGTGTCGCCACTTGAACAGTAGTCAAATATAAAAAGAATCACAGCTCCTCATGTAGCCAGTCTGCCGCCTGGGTCTCAAATTGATGTCCAGTATGATGCAGGTGGGTGTCGTCTGTAAGTAGTCACCAGACGTAGTAGAAACCTAAATCTTATTACACCATTCAAGATTACCTCACAACCCCATCACATCACCAGATACCAGATTAGTTAATTGTCACTGACACAGCTTAAGAGCAACTGTACACAACACAACAACAGGTTCGTCAACCATGAAGTCTAATAAAATGTATACACACAATCATTTATGGACAACTAGTCCTGTAGATCGTATAGGATTCAACAGTTAATGTTAAGCATCCTCAAACTTCAAGTTTATTTGAGCAATTAGTAAAACACGTGGTAGGTCCTTGTTACATTTAAATATAATTTAATTAATATTATATATTATATTATAATATTATTAATATTAATATCCATCCATCCATTTTTATCTGCTTATCTGTTACCGGGTTGCGATGAATATTAATAGCTAATACAGTTAATACATAATAAAAAAACACAGTGGCCTCTGTAGAGAAAATAGACTTGGGGTTTACATTGAGAAAAACTAAGTAACTGTGTTGTTTGTTTTCTCAGTTGATTTAACCTTTTGGTTCGTTATCATTTTGTACAACTGACGTTACGTAACTGTATTTTGCATTTGACCACACGGGGCCGCTATAGTTTTGCCTTTAGATTCCCATGATTCCTTGCGGCTTTTTGATTTAAAAGTCGCCCCGGAAGTGTTTCCTACACAGTGTGAAAGACGTGTGTTTGGTGTGAGTATCCGTGAAAGGAGTGTGGTTGAACGTATGGTTGAACGTGTGAGTGTTTGTGAATGAATGCGTGTGAATATTTATCTTTTTAAAAAAACCTACACAGTGATCTTATTTGATCCGCTCTGAGTCGGGCTCTGTTCAGTGCGGAGATGATAGGAAACTAGCCCTCGAGCCTCCGGTGATGAGCAGCAGGCACGTTTCTTCCAGAGCTTTCCACTGCTTTATGTTGTGGTAAGAAGTGATGAATTGATCAGATATACTAGTTCTCTGTTAGCACGAGCTTCGTCTCAGGCTGCGCAGTGGACAATGAGTATAGAGGCGATTCTGATCTCACCACAACAAACGGGCAACGGCGAGGAAGTGTGCTGCCATTTTTCTTTGTATATTTTTCCTTTGTGTTTGTATTTTACCTGTGTTTTTCTATTTTAAAAAATACATCATTATTGATGTTGATAAATGGTCGACTCCTGTGTAAATGATTTTATAGTTGCACTTTTCTTCTTTCTTTGAGCTTAAACAACAAACGTGCGTTAAGTTGTACGCTGTTGCCTTACTTGTTCTTGGTGCCACCAAGTGGTCAAACATTATCAGCGGCAGTCATTTCTGTTGCCATTTTTTCGTCTCGAGACGAAGAAATAAAGGATTTCTTTGTAACGAATAAAATGAGTTGTGTCCATCGTTTCTCTTACAGTCGGGCTCATTGCTTTACAGATCATGCATGTGTAGCACTTTGGGCCAAAATTCACCCATCCTAAGATCAAATAGATCGTGCCTTTTTAATAGGTTGACTTAAGACCAGATTATAGTTTTTTTTTTTGGCCAATAAGTATTACAGAAAAAAACTCCTAGTTGGCCAATAAGTATTACAGAAAAAAACTTTAGTAACTAGTTACATAAAATACATAAAATTGTGCACTTCGTGTACTGTGTATATTTTTACTATCTCACCTGCCCCCAGTAAAGGTTTAAGTGGAAATCTCAGGTTTTCATTGCATTGTTTCTGTTGTAACCTCTGAAGGGAGAGGCCTAAGGTGATTGAACCCTCAGCCCTTTTTTTAAAAAAAAGGGCTTTTCATTGCTTTTAGGTATTGTGTAAATTTACTCTGTTACTGTTTTTTTTGTTTTTTAATTGGGGAAAGAATGATACAGAAAAACTAACAAAACTTTTATTGTTGGATAAATAATTTGGACAGAGATTGACAGAACAGTAAATGGCAATAGAACAATATATTGATAACATACAATATATTTGATATGATTTGATCTAATCTGACATTTTAGTAAATACATGTTGATTCCCGATCATCCCTGGAGTAGATCCCAAACAAAGGTACAGTGTATAACACTATTACACAGGTGTCGGGCTGTACAGGATAATGAGTCCACAACAGTGTCTGTGTGAAATCAGGGACATCACTAAAGCTTTCAGATGTAGAGCAGCAGCCCAGGATGGGAAAAGAGTCATTCATGGGGGCTGCTGTCCAAGAGCTTGTCCCTCCACAGCTTCTCAGGTGTTAGATACAGCGAAGGGCCGTTCCAGTCAGTGTGGGTGGTCTTATCAAGCCCGTTTCTCACTTCCAAAAATGGTGGAGAAAATCTTGAGGAGGGTTTTAGAAGCTGCTGGATTGGAGCCACCAGGAACGAACTGTTCTCACATGGCACAAGTTGCTAAACAATGCCAAACTGGGCCAGGTCACTCAGCTCCATGTCTCCAAATGCCTCCCATGGACAGACGACCTCTGCACCTGCAGAAGGCGTGGAAAGAAAAAATTCAATCCTGATGCATTAAACTAAATCATTGTTAAATCTTTCAGTTTGTGCCTGGATGAATAATTACCTCCCAGGCCGTCCATCCCTGGAACGTCATCAAATCTAGTAAAACAGAAGAATGTTTGGATTGAACAAACATGCAGAGTCAATTACTTTTTTTTAATATTTGTGTTCTTAGCTCACCCCTTCTGTCCAGCTTTGGGAGCCTTGCTCTTGAACTGCCTGGTCTCCTTTTGCTTGAACTTGGGAGGAGCGGCCTTGTTGCCTCCAGGTGCTGCCACTGCTGCGTTCATGTCTGTATGAAAAGATAATGTTGTTAGCATAAAGCACTGTAACTTCTAATACTATACTGACATAACTATAATCTGTCCATTTACGCTAATTATCTTAAGTCATAATTTTTGCTCTGGTTATTAGCAATAATGAGATGATTTCTCTCGTGTGAGTTATATCGGTGAACAGCTTAAGATCTTCTAATTATACACGACCCCCTGTCAGAGTGGACTGTGTGAGGACTACAGCATGAGCTTGTTTCACAGTGTAAAATCACAAAGTTATCCCGAGACGTGTCTTATGTAAAGGATCTATAGATTACATGCAACAACATTCCATTTAACTCCATTTGAATTCCATAACATTTTTCAGCAGCGCCCCCTTTTTACGATAGGATTATTGTGGCACACGTACCACCTTTAAAGCAACTGTTTTCATTCTCTATAAAACTGCTGATTTAAGAGAACAAACTAATTTTTTTAATTCAAAAATGTATTATTCTCTTTAAATTAAAGAATATATTCAAATGTATTTGGCTCGGTGCCCCCTTTAATAGCTTTGTGTCCCTTAGAGAGCAAGACAATGGTAAAATAAACAACAATAATATGCCTGTTATATTGCTATTGTTTACCATTAGTCCAAATGAATTATGGAATAGACCAAGGGAATACGTCTCCATGTCCTTGGAATAAGAGGATTGACATTTTCAGACAAGGTGACGACTGAAGGTAATCTCAGATTATCGTTTTATCATGGCTGCAGCAAGCTATAAAATTTGGCTACAGGTCTGGCAAACAAAAATGACAAATCAGTAATTTTGTCATCTTTTATATGAAGTTGTCAGATAATTAATTTAATTTAATAAAAGTTAATAAATTGAGCAATTTCCCCTTGAGTCAGTTTCTCTTAGCAGCTGTTACAAAAAATAAAAGACACCTCTATTGGAACACAGTAATTGATATTACTCAAGGAAAACATTATTTTACACAATTCTATTAAAATATGGTAATCAAATGTATCATTATTACCTTGTCATATCACTGAAGAAACAACTATATAAAACATCACAATACATAGTCATCATAAACTCAGTTCCCACCCTACCTGAGGTCAATTTATGAAAATAAATCTTTTATCCTTAAAGGTTAACCTGTAAGTACAGTTAAGAATTCTTAGCAGCTGCGGCTATTTCCCTCCTGCCCCTCCATTAGCAGGGTAAAATAATCTGATCGTTGTGAGAGACTCACCTGTTGGTTGGTTTGGAGGGAGCTTGGAAAAAGAAAGTGGAGCTGTTGACCAAAGAAAGGAATGCAAAACAAAGAGGAAGTTCTCTTTCTTCTTGCAGTCTCTCTGTTCTCTGTTCTCTGCTGCAGTCGGCTGAGCTTATATACACCTGCAGGCAGGGCTCACACACAAAGCCAGTAATGGAGATGAGTATTTTCAGAGATAAGCTCATGATGTACCTGAGTACACCACGTACCTGTGGTAAATCATAAGTCTGCTACATAATGACCCTGTGGGGTTCAAGTATTACACAGGTATATTTAGCTGCTAATTGTAAAAAAAAATCAACCAATCTTTCTGCTGTAAGTTCCAGGTGATTTGTTCCCAGGCACTTTTAATTTACATGTCAATGTGTCCTTGTGCCAGACCCCTCGGTGTGTGATAGAAGAAATGTAGAAAACACTCAAGTACCAAAGTACCATTCAACCAATTCTGTACAATGTACAATGTAAGATAAAAATAGCCAAATAAATATAAGCAACTTAGGTAATAAATGTAGATATAGCAGTTACAAAAACAAAATTCTAATTTTTGAAAAGATGTAATGACTAGAGGCTAACATCTGTGATGGCCATTTAATGTTTCCTTGGGAGTTTCTAGTCTGAATATTTGATTTTTGTCTTTACGTCTTCGCTAAAGTTCACTGTGATTGCACGGATCGTATGACAGATAAACAAGGTTTTTTTTTAAAGGACCAGTTAGCCAACAGGTTACAGTATATTTGGAAGAATGATTGGATTATATATGCTGACCTAAATAGTGTGTGTGTTACTTAACATACAAAAGCTGACCCAACGTGGCACAAACACTGCACAACAAGATTATAGATTAAAAACATTAGTGACCTAAGGATGGAGGAGGTCTGTTCTGACCACAGCATGTTATGAGACGTGACTGTGCGTTTCTTGGTGCCAAGCTTCTTTATCTATGTCATTTACCAAGATCAAGAGTGAACTAATAGGAATCCTTCTTAGTTCTGTTTGTTAATCTCCCTTACCTTTACATCAAGTCCTTCCTTTTTTAAAAAAAATATAAATACCATTCGTTTAACTATTATAACACATCTTGATTTATCTAGGATACTGATTTTTTTGTTACTGTGTATTGAATTGTTGTATTTATTGTATTGATACCATTATTTCTTTTTGAAAAAAATATTATTGTCAATGTATTATTATTATTATTGTTATTATTGTTACTATAGTTTCAGAATCCCAAGCAAACAAAATGCATGTATATGAAATATTCACACCAATATAGGATAAATAAATGTTAGTGAGTCTTTAATAAATGAATCTGTCTGTGTTGTGTTTGAACATGTTTTTGTTTGTATTCAAATAGATTTAAAAAACATATTTAGTAAATAGTATCAAATATTTTGTGAGATTAAAAAAGTGCTGAAAAAATAATGTATCTTCATTTTAATATTTTGATTTGCAGCAGTCTTCAAACACAAAAAAAGTCCAAATGATTCCTCAGCAGCGACACCACTACTCCACCGTGTGGCGTTTGCGAGTGTACGTTCTGCGTGTACATCCATTACGAAGCAGTGCATTATTCTCGCGATAAAGAACAACACGTTCGACCGTTACGTCACTGCTCCCTTTGAACACGTGATACGCTTTGTCCAACCATAACTCGGCTTCAGTTGGGCCAAGCGCGCGAGCCGGATTGAGGTTGTCTTTGGTTTTCATGCAGACCTTGTTTCGTTGTTTTCTTCAGGTATGGCGGAGCCGAAGAAACGACAGCGTCTCAGTCATGTCAAGAGCAGCCACAAAACGTCAAACCACAGTCAGAGCGAAGGAGACGAGCGCTTTGTGGACGGTTCTATTATTTCCATCACCATGAAAAACTTCTTGTAAGTTAGCGATACTATCATTCGACTACAACAGCAGCAAAACTGAAACTTATCTTATTCCGGTAAAGAGAAAGGGGGCGTTTTTCTAAACAAAAAAATGAACTTGTCATCTATGTCATATAAGTACATCAATACATAACACTTGTAAAGCACTAGAAATACATGGCTAATTCCGTGTTTTGGTGCTGTTAACATGGGACGATAGACAAAAACACCTGTTATTAAAAGCACACCACAGCAACGCCACCCAAACGTCAACAACAAATACACAAAATAAGGGCTGTTTTTTCTATAAAATTTATTAGCCTTGAAGTCTCAATTACCTTTTGTTCCTTGACAGAACCTACGACTACTCTGTAGTGAATCCTGGTACTAACCTGAACATGATTGTTGGAGCCAACGGAACTGGCAAGTCCAGTATTGTCTGTGCCATATGTCTTGGTCTTGCTGGCAAGACTTCTGTTCTGGGCAGAGGAGACAAGGTAAAGCTACGGACTGAAAATGAACATGGAAAAAAACAATTCAACAAAGACCAATAGAAGCACAGTGGAAGAAGCCAAAGTAGTTGCAAAAAGAAAAACAAATCTGGCTTTTGTCTACTTTTTGAAGGTCACAGAGTAAACTTTGTTTAACGAAACAGTTTGTACTCGTATCTTTTCAACAGGACTACTGTCACAGTAAAACAACTCTGTGTCCATTGGTTCTAACTCTAATCATTATGGCTTATGTTGCTTCTGTGCAACAGTTTATTCCAGTCTAATTAATATACAATCTTTATTGATATTGGATTCTCCCTTTAAATCATTTGGGTTGTTTTTCTCCTGTAGGTTGGGCTTTACGTCAAACGTGGATGCAAGAAAGGATTCATTGAAATTGAATTGTGAGTTTCTAAAATGTAATTACATTTATTTTAACATTTCTTCACCATAATGACTCGAGGCCTGGGGAATGACACTGGTTTCTGTCACTTTAGGTACAAGAAAGATGGTAACGTAGTGATTCACAGAGAGATCCATGTGGAGAACAACCGCTCTGTTTGGATGCTGAACAAAAGACACTGTAGCCAGAAAGATGTGGAAGAGGAAGTCAGAACTCTGCAGATCCAAGTCAGCAATCTCTGCCAGTTTCTGCCTCAGGTATTATATGAAAAAAACAGTATATGTTCCACATTTGTAAAATCATTGAAGTCAATGGTAACTTCTAAAATAAACCCTATTTCCTTTTTCATATAGGAGAAAGTGGGGGAGTTTGCCAAAATGTCCAAAATAGAGTTGTTGGAAGCAACAGAGAAGTCAGTGGGACCACCAGAGATGTACGAGTACCACTGCAAACTAAAAAACTTCCGTGGGAAGGAACGGGAACTCGAGGTAAAGCAAAAGCTTAACAATGAAAGTGTACAGATCTGCTTTTTTTTAACTTAGAATCATACAATAAAATCACAGGGAGAAAGATGTTTTTTTTTTTCAAATGGCCTTTATTGAATCACATTAAGTGATGCCCACAATGTTGATTTTGGTAAAATCCAAAGATGGACTAATGTCTTTTTGATGTTTACTGTCATTTCACATAGCTCCATATTTGATATTGTAAAGCCAACGGGTGTTGGAAAACACACAGAATAACTCTTCTAATTTTATAGCTGTCCTGGGAAAGCAATATGGAATTTGAAAAAAAAACTAACACTATCAGGATCTGATGTCAAGAGAAAATGACTTGATGTTAAAACAATAAAAACAAGTAGGATTCTTATAATAACACATTACCTGTTTTTTTTTTTGTTGTTGTTTTTTGTTGTTGTTTTTTTTACCATTTCCTGCTACTCATTTTGTTGGTGACCAAACTGGGTCCATTGTGTTGGCAGTTTTGTCTCAGGGAGTTCAACACTTTAGCCTGCAGTCATAGTCATTGGTTATTCTTATTATTGTTATTCTTCTTCAGAATGCTGTGAAAGAAAAAAACAGCTTCTTAGAGAAGGCCAAACAGAGGAACGAGAGAAACAAGCTGGATGTGAACCGTTTCTATGAAAGGCAGAGACATCTGGACATGATAGAGCTGCTGGAGAAGAAGAAACCGTGGGTGGTGAGTGGCTGAAAACTCAAAACAATGATTGTAACAACTGACTAGAAAAACAACAAACAGCTCTTGCATGGCTTTTCCACTGACTGCTTTAGGAGTATGAGACTGCACGAGTTGAGCGTGACCATGTGATAGCAGAGAGAAACGAGGTCAAGCAGCGGCTCATAACACTGAAGCAGGTTCAAGCTCCAGTGGTGAGGAAGATCCAGCAGATTGAAAACCAATTGCATTCCACCGAAGCACAACTTGAAGCAAAGGTGAAAAAAATCAGATAGTGTTGTGCATTTTGCATCTGCAGAACAAATATACGATCTGTAAATGGAAAAACGGGAAATGGTATTTACAGAAAGGTATTCTGCAACTTAAAGATGGTGTTTTTCAGACTGCTGCCATTAAAGAGGCCTCAAACAAGTGCAAACAGAAGCAGGATCAGTTGGATCGAAAACACAAAGAGGTGAGAATAAAAAGTTCATTTTAATGAGTTCTTCTGATCACTTTACAATTGGAGTCTAAATCCATTTCCAGAGACTTTTGCTGTGCTTTAATGTCATATCTCGCCTTTGGAGAGATGATTGGATTAATTGTTATGTCCTCCATCGATGTGGAAAAAAAAAAACCTGAATAAAATTGTATTTGTTAACTTAAAGTCACTGAAGACTCATTACAAATATATGTTCCATGAATTGTGTTGTTACTGAATGTATCTTACCTACATTATAGAATCCATTGAAAAGTAACATTAAACTTTTTTGTCACGTGTGATGACATTCTTGTTATGAATGTTTTTGGTCTTTAATCAGAAAGTGAACCTCTAGTTTGCAGCTGTAAGTTTTCATCTTTTTTCTTCTTCTGCAGATTGACGATATTAAACAGTCTCTGAAACTCAAGCAAACAGAGGCTGAAGACCAACAAAAGCGAATCGGCAACACCAGGCGGAACATTGAAGACCTAAAGGCAGAGCTTGCTAAAACTGGTGATCAGCCTGATGTGACTCCACAGATCAACGCCATCAATGTGGAGCTGAGACAGATGCAGCAGGACCGAGCGAGGATCGAAGGAGAGAAGGCCGACCTTCGCAGGGAGAAGGACAACCTCTGTGCAGAGTCTGCCAGTGAGTGTTTGGTGCCCTGCCCATAAATTAACTTTGTATCTAACCTGTATGCACTGTATTGAAATATAATGCTGCTCTGGGTTTGATTTAGTTTTTTTTTTGTTTTAGTGTTGGAGAAAAAGCTCAACTGCATGAACAACATGATGAATGCCAAAGAGGAAAAGCTGAAAGGACGGCATAAAGACACTTACGTTGCACTTCAGTGGCTCAGGAAGAACAGACAAATGTTTGAAGGAAATGTCTATGAGCCCATGATGCTGGTGGTGAGTTACAGTTCACCACATGAAAGTAGTTCAGCTGCCTTCTTTTACTACAATGTTACTGTCATGTATTTACAGATAAATGTAAAAGATCACCGGTTTGCCAAGTACGTGGAAAATCACATTCCATTCCATGATCTACGGGCGTTTGTCTTCCAGAAGAAGGCAGATATGGAGAAGTTCATGACTGAGGTATGGTAGTTTGACTGAGATGTTGTAGTTTCAGGGTTTCCTATTCTTGGATTACCTGGAAAATGTTTAACCCATTTTTCAGTTCAGTGGAAAAAATATTAAAAAAAAAAAAAATCATAAATAAAAAAAATCAGCGGCTGAATATGTCCTGGAAAATGTTTTTAACAACAGAGTTGGAACCCTATACTGAAATGGAATATTATTTAGGATCATCTTCCCGCCTCCCCTTGAAATGAATGTTTCTTGGACTTGTTTCTCAGGTTCGTGATAAAATGAACTTGAGGGTAAATGCAATTTCTACTCCAGAGAAATCGTTTTCTGAACAACAGCCATCCAGACATATTGAGTCCTTGAGGTAAGGGAGAGTTAAGTCCTATTTTAAATCTTACTGTGAGGAGTTATTATATTATATTACAATAATGCACACACTTTTGTTTTTTTAAATTTGCAGACGTTTTGGCTTCCACATCTACCTGCGTGAGATGTTTGACACTCCTGAAGAAGTGATGAGTTACCTCTGTTACCAGTACAAAGTACACGAAGTTCCATTAGGCTCACAGCAAACCAAAGACATGATACATACGGTACGATTCTCTGACCATCGACGGTACAATACCAGAACAGACCAGTGTGTTTGGAATAATTTTATATAAAACTGACTATAGGAGACACAGACCAGGACAATGACATGTTTTAGACAGGATTCCTTTTCCAAATGTATCTACAGCTGTTACACCATTTACTGCTTGGTTTGACATGAATATTTCTGCTTGCTTATTTCTTGCAGGTAATCGAGGAGCCTTACCTCAGAATGTTTTACACACCAGGGGAAAGGTACATGGTGAAGAGGTCTTCGTACTCCCACAACATCAGCACCAGCAACTCCTTAGTGCAGGAATCTCAGTTCTTAACCATCACTGTTGACGCCGACGAGAAACGACGCCTGGAGGAGCAGATAAAGGTGAGACGCGGGGACTAGTCCCACAGCTCTCACATCTGAACTCCAGTGATTTTTTTTTTAAATTTTCTTACATAAACTGAAATGAAAGACGATGATGTTAAGATACTTTCTGTGATCAGGCATCCAAAGAGAAGCTGCAAGAAAACAATGAAAGAATGAAGAACTTTCAAGCTGAAGCTGTCAGCCTGGATCGTCGGGATAATGAATTACTGGCAGAAAAGAAACGTCTGTCTGAACTGAAGGGCAAAAAGAGACAACTGGAGCAGAAAATCAGCATCAAACAGGACAGGTAGATCTGCACTGCAGTGTCATGATTGGTTGTGACTGACAGCTTCAAAAGTGTGCATGCAAAAATGTGCAAATTTTAAGGAAAACTCTTAGCTCCTTCCATCCCTGCAGGGGGGGCTATAAACATGGGTTGACTAGCTATGAATATAGTATAAAAATACATTAATGTTATTGACATGAATTGTCCATTGAATATAGGAAATGCTGTCGTCACCTCTGGGTTTATTATTATTAAAAGAATTTTCTTTTTCTCCTCGTGTGTTAGTGTGAGGCAGATGGAGCAAAATGTGATCGACCTGGCAAAGATTGAAGAGGAGACAAGGGAGAAGATTGCAAATGTTAATTCTCAGAAGGTTTCAGTGGTGGCTGAGTTCATGGCCCAAATGAAGGTACGGAGTGATCACTGGGGATCCTGTGTTTGAAACACTGAAAGTTTGCATTTTGCTCAGTTTCTTTGTGCACAGTTAGGATTCTACATTTTGTTCTTACAACTTTTATTTTTATGCATTTTTCTAAAACTGTTTGCTTTTGTATTCCCGTGTTTTTAATATTTTCCTGAACACCTGTAGCTTAGAGCCAAGTTGACAGTGGAGAAGGTGTACCTCACGTTGGACACAGTGGGACAGACGGCGGAGAAGAGAAAGCTGGAGAATGACTTTAGAGAAGGAACCTCCGAACTAAAAACCGTCAATGTAGGTGTTGTCACCAGTGTGAATTTGAGTCTGTTTGTTGAAGACTAAATCAACAACCAGTTTTTTAAATGAAAATTAAATAAATTACAATGATTGAATGTATTGAGGGTATAGTCAAAAGAAAAACCTCTGGTCCAATCAGGATGGATTTTTTTTTTCAGGTTTTTTTTTCTTGTACAAAGCTCTGTTCTTTACAACTAAAATCTGACAGAACACCAATCCTTGTTGACAAAATGAGCGTCTGTCTGATCAAGTACCATCATCTCTTTACAGCAAAGGTACATCCAGCTGGAGGAGCGGAAGAGCCGGCTGACGGAACAATGCAAAGCCCTGCTGAAGAGAGCAAAGTCTGTCTGTGGGATGCATTCTGACCAGGTCTTGCCTGAAGAACTGCGTAATGTTAGACCTTTGATGATCTTATCCTTGACACTGGCACATTCTGTAAATCGTGAAATGAAAACAAAAACATTGTGACTCTTGTCACTTGATTCAGGCTTTCAGCAAACTGCCTGACACGCTGGACGAGATAGATGCCAGGCTGAACGAGGAGCGCTCCAGGTCCGAGTGTTTCACCGGCCTCAGTGAAAGTGTAAGCTGTTGGCTGCATTTGTTACAATGACCTAATGTGTTTATGACAACAGTATCAAAATGTTACAAATTAATTACTGGCTAAGAGTGAACTCATTAGTCTTGCTGCTCGAGATGCCAGTACTTTAGAAAATGTGGGCCACACAGTGGAAAGTTCTTGGTGTTTCTTCCTTCAAATCCTGTGCTCTCTGTATGACAGTGGTTCTCAACCTTTTTTTGGTTGTTGAAAATAACCCAAAGGTTGAAAAACACTGATTTCTCTGGGTTATTCCATCCAAAAACATGCTGGGTTAGGTCACTTGTTGACTCGACCAGAGGGAAAATATAAGTGTGAATAGTGAATAGTCTCCATATGGTCCTGTGATGGACCTCAGTGGAGCTTTCCCCAATGACTGCTGGTATTGGCCACACCTTCTCCCATGACCCTGAAATGATTTGGTAGTAGAATTTGAAGGAACCAATCAATGTTCAAAAGTCATAGAATACCATGTGAAACCTGCTTTAATAGAGTGGTATCAGACAATACTGGTGTGTTTATACTACTGATGTCTCTGCTGTGAAGGTCGTTGATGAGTACAGAAGAAGAGAAGAGGAGATTCGACATCTGGAGAAGGAACTGGAAGAAAAGACCAACAGCCTCACGGCCTACAGGCAGAACATAGCAGAGGTTTGTGACTTACACGACGATGAGAACATGGTTTATTGTGTTGAAAAAAGCAAACAAAAAAACTGGACGTCTCTAAGGTGTTCACTGATTGTGTTTGTGTCCCAGGCCAAAGACCGTTGGCTCAACCCTCTGAAGCAGCTGGTTGAACAGATCAATGAGAAATTCAGTGACTTCTTTCGCTCCATGCAGTGTGCAGGAGAGGTGGATCTTTACACAGAGAATGAGGTGAGTGCGATTTATGATTTTAAAAGTTGAAATTCTGTTTAAAGTCACGTCATTTAACACTCTGTTCCTGTTTTTCTGGCCATGATGGACACTCCGCAGGAAGAGTATGACAAATACGGAATCCGAATCCGGGTCAAGTTTCACAGCAGCTCTCAGCTTCACGAGCTGACCGTCCACCACCAGAGCGGAGGGGAGCGCAGTGTCTCCACC